>NC_086072.1:19334084-19647084 GCF_948474715.1 Cydia amplana
GCCAGAATCACCACCAGCGGTCTCCAACGGTGACCAACGATTTGGTTCCCACTGTCTCCGGATCAAAGGTAACTTCGCTTACACCTATACACACTTTAGTTTCAATTTCCATATTATTTATCCCCAATTTATCCCAACTTTCTTGCTCCATCGGCCCTAAATTTCACTCTCTCTTTCGCCCCTTTTTCGCTAAATACAGTCAACCTTTGCTATCGAACAATACTATTGAGAAATATGTATTGAGACGAATGATAATGAAATACCATACTATTGAGAAATATGTATTGAGACGAACGATAATGAAATACCATACTATTGAGAAATATGTATTGAGACGAATGATAATGAAATACCATACCATTGAGAAATATGTATTGAGACGAATGATAATGAAATACCATACCATTGAGAAATATGTATTGAGACGAATGAGAATGAAATGAATGAGCATGAGAATGAACATGAACACGTCACCCGCCTTTCTTAACTTCGTTCCAACCGAGTGTTCTACGACACTCACCATTTTTATCACATACTAGCTTTAGCCCGCGACTTCGTCTGCGTAAGTAGGCAATTAATTAACTCGTTCAATAGGGATGTTGGAAAAATTTTGTTTGATGTTGGAAAAAAAAAAAAAAAAAAAATAGGGATGTTGACAATTTTTTGGAACTGGTTTCATTTTGTAGATAGACACGTAATAATTACAGAAAAAAAATATAAAAAAAAAATATTCATTAATTTTGAATAAAAAAACATGTTTAATAAGTTTCGTGTTTAAATTTCGCGCCTAAACGCTCCAAACTGTCACGTGACCTTGATGACGTTACGGCGTTTTAAACAAACTGCTGTCAGTCATTTTTTTTAATTCTTTATATGGCAACTGACAATTTTTTTTAAAGCGTTAACACACTATCACATCGGACAGCGACCTTCTTTCTCGCTCTCACTTATAGCTGCGTCCTTAACGCACCACCTTACACACTATCGAATCGTGCGCCGCACCGCACCAAGATCGCGTTTCGGTACGATAATCTGTAGACACTTAGGCAGGTTTTATAACTTGTCTTTGGTGATTCCACTGTGATTACGTCACGCGCTCCGATTGGCGTTTGCAGTCACGTGATACTGGACATTATTTTAAATACTTTTGATTATTTTTAATTAATTTATTACGCATATTTACACTTGCAAAATATGATTTTCCGCATTCTAATATTCCCTGCTATGGTAAAAACATAACATGTTATATATTCGCGATTCATGTCAACATCCCTATTCCACCCCCCTTTGCACTCTCTTCAGGGATGCTTTCCGACATAAAAACTATCCTATGTCCTTCCCCGGGACTCAAACTATTTCTATGCCAAATTTTAACTAAATCGGTTCAGCGACTTAGACGACGAGCGTGAAGAGGTAACATACAGAAAGACAGACACTTTCGCATTTATAATATTAGTATGGATTATATTTGTTTCAGGTGACGACGACGCCGCTCGGAGGTTGCACGCAGAACAACTGGTGGTTGCTTTCTGTCGTGCGCTGGGGCACGACTTGAACTTAGATGGGGACTTATAACCAGGGATGTTGCGGATGCCGATTTTTTGACATCCGCGGATGCGGATGCGGATTTTTAAAGGCTCACACCCGCGGATGCGGATGTCAAGATAGGTACATAAAAAACGTCAAATATTACATTTTAGTAATTTTTATTTCAATAAACCGGCCAAGTGTGAGTCGGACTCGCGTTCCAAGGGTTCCGTACATTAAGTACGACTCACGCTTGACTGCTCATTTCTAATAGGTTTATTGGCTAATGACTAAATTACCTAGCAGTCTAGCACTTACGCCGATGCTAAGACGTTCCTGTACCGACCTGTTCCACATCCGCATCCGCATTAAATCCGCATCGATTTTATGCGGATGTTGAAAATAATGCGGAAGTTCCGCGATTGCGGATGCGGATATTCGCAACATCCCTGCTTATAACTCTCAAGACAATGCTCATATTGTTTCTACTGAGCTACCGAGACCTAGCGGTCTGTGGCAAATACTCGCTGCGGCTGGTCTCCAGAAGCCAAGGGTTCGAGTCCCGGCTTGGCGGTAAATTTTTCGTTTTTTTCTTATTTCAAAAATTGTAGTTTTTTTTAAGCAGACGGCCTTATGTTGTAACATTTTATGCGAAAGTTTTATAAATTGAAATTAATTATACGGCCTAGGCGATACTTGACCCCGCAACCTTTATTTCACATGCGCCTAGAATTGTATTTACTAATGGCGTTATTCATAAACGGCTGCTAACTTAGTCAGTTGATGATCGTCTTTTGTCCCTATCTGACGATATGCCATAGAGAGGGGCAAACGATGATCATCAGCTGATTAAATTTCGACGCCCCCTACGCAGAGTTTAGCGTAATATTCCCTATTGAGGCGAGGTAATAAAACGCTAGAGTAGGCGAGGTAATAAAACGCTAGAGTTCGTGTTGTATGCGTATATTTGTAAAAAACGATACAAACGCAGATATGTGCGGCGCTCGGGTGAGGCGGGTTCGCGCGGATAAAATGGAAAAAAAGGTTGGCAATGATATTTGAACTTTTTCGCCTGTACAGTTTTTAGGGTTCCGTAGCCAAATGGCAAAAAACGGAACCCTTATAGATTCGTCATGTCTGTCTGTCTGTCTGTCTGTCCGTCTGTCCGTCTGTCCGTCTGTCTGTCCGTCCGTATGTCACAGCCACTTTTCTCCGAAACTATAAGAACTATACTGTTGAAACTTGGTAAGTAGATGTATTCTGTGAACCGCATTAAGATTTTCACACAAAAATAGAAAAAAAAACAATAAATTTTTGGGGTTCCCCATACTTCGAACTGAAACTCAAAAATTTTTTTTCATCAAACCCATACGTGTGGGGTATCTATGGATAGGTCTTCAAAAATGATATTGAGGTTCCTAATATCATTTTTTTCTAAACTGAATAGTTTGCGCGAGAGACACTTCCAAAGTGGTAAAATGTGTGTCCCCCCCCCCCTGTAACTTCTAAAATAAGAGAATGATAAAACTAAAAAAAATATATGATGTACATTACCATGTAAACTTCCACCGAAAATTGGTTTGAACGAGATCTAGTAAGTAGTTTTTTTTTTATACGTCATAAATCGCCTAAATACGGAACCCTTCATGGGCGAGTCCGACTCGCACTTGGCCGCTTTTTTTTATTAATGAATAATTTTGTTAAACGACCTTTTTCGAATTTACTTATAACTAAGCGGAACCATTACTTTTTTTAACCACAATAAATAAATGAAATACATATAATATATGTATGTAATGTAATAAAAATGTAAATACATATAATGTAATGCACATTGGACTTTACGAGGTTATTGACATATTTTTACGAATTCCTCTCCCTTAATGTATGCGCGGCCTTGAAGGTATAATAAATAATATTTATTTATAATAAATAATATTTATTTATAATAAATAATATTTATTAATACCTTCAAGGCCGCGCATAAATTAAGAGAGAGGAATTCGTAAAAATATTATGTCAATAACCTCGTAAAGTCCAATGTGCATTACATTGTACAATGTACACTGCGTTTCAATAAGAACGTTCCATAAACTAAATAAAGTAGCATTTCGTTTGTATTATTGCTTTCTCAAACAAACTAAATTGATCCCAATTTACTGTACAACAAGGTTCAAAATTAAAAATACGAAAATTTTGTATGGTGAGCCTTACGAGCTGTATAAATTTTGTATGGTGTACTTGGTCAAGCAAATCTTGTCAGTAGAAAAAGGCGGCAAATTATAAAAATCGCGGGTTAGCAACACTACGTTTAAATTTTTCGAAAATCGCGTGTCATTTATATCTTATCTGTGGAACTGTTTTGTTTAACATTTCATCGTTGTTCGATGTACATTGCTGCTTTTGGTTCGTTTCCTAGGGATTAGTTGCTTTACATTGCTACTGAAATATCCTGCTTGACAGACTATATGTAAGGAACTTTTATATAATCTGTGATTATACAAGGTGTATCCGTATCGGCGCAAACCCGCACACTAGAACGCTATATCATTATTAATAAGCCTCATTATCTTTATTGTGATGTTAATGTATAATTTTAATATAATGTAAATACAATAAAAACTTAACCTTACCCTACTCCAAGTATAACTGTGTTTCAATTGCAAAAACAACTTGAATCTCGTCGTTTGATCGCTCCGCTAATAAGGCTGTGGACTGAACGCAGGCGGCAAACCAAATGTATGAACGGCCTTGATTTGCCGATTTTGCCGCTCACCGCTTGCGGCCAGTCCACGACCTAGCAATAACAATTATAAATTCATTTGATCCATGTAACACAACAATAACATCACCCGTTATATATTTATAAATATATAATAATTGAACATTTAATTTGTAAATATAAGCTTGTCAGGTGATTCTAGGAACTATGTTAAATTATAAGAAATGCATAGTGACAATACAATCTTAGCGTTTTTGCTTTTCCATCTCTTAAACCCATACACAGAGCTACTAAATATAAAATGATACAGTCAACCTCATATCTTGAACCAGGGTCGAACTTAGGAAAAATATATTTCATAAAAAAAACAACGGGTTGCACTCCGGGAGTGCCGACAGAAGTGAAAACTCAATGACTAGTCCAAAATGTCTGCAGCACTATGTATAATTGACCCATCCTCCTTTCTATTGAAAAACTTTAGTTCCGAAATTGCTAGTGATTGAGCTTGTTTAAAATTCGAAATTCAAATTTGTAGCGTTAATTGTTTAAAATTCGAATAGAAATTGTAAAGTTACCTTGCAGACCTCGCATCTAAATATATTTGGTCATGATATTTTGAGTTTTATTTACCAGTACTAGAGTTCACTTTTATTAGCGATTTCATGAAGATGTAGCTTTATTGAATTATGTTTGAGTGATATAAAGTTAGAATGTAACTGTGAGATCCACGTTCTTCAGCCCGTACAAGATTAGAACCTTTTTCATGTAATGTCATTGAGTTTTTCTTTATTGATTTAAATGCCTTCTAAAAATGAGTGGCCATCTAAACCTTACGGTCACGTGATCGCCTTACGCTGTCTCGAGTTTATCATTTTTTACCGCTAAAGAAGTTATCACTTCAAAAAAATTAATTTAGGTAAGAATATAGCAAGTATTAAATTATAACCCTAACGGGATTTGAAATTTGAATCCGCAACATTTTGTTCCTTGATTTTTGAAACACGTGGCACCTTTCCGACAGTTAGAGGATCGGGGAGTTTTTCTAGCATCAATATTTTTAGGGTCAACACGGGTTCTATATTCTAAATCTGGACCTACATAAAGTTCAAAAAAGCTAAGCATATATGATAGAATTGTCTATTTTTTATAAAAATAATTAACAGATATCAAATATAAATTGAAACTATTTTTTTTAAGTATCACAGAATAATAAAGGTAAATTGGTTTATTTACACCTTTCTATCAGTCCAGTCTACACACAAGCGTTTCTTTACGCTACTCGCTTCTCTCCGCCGGTCAGACCACTGCCTACAACAGCATCCTGTGTATGGGTATTGCACAAATAGTTAACAGGCCACACAATTCATAACAAAGATCCATTGATTGTGTACAATACTTATGTAGTCTAAACTAAAACAAATTTGTGCCTCGAATTTGACAGGTAGATGGCGCTGTACAGCTCCGTATATTATGCTGTAACTGTAACTCTGATTGTTAAAATCTGACGTTTGACAATTCAGTGACCAAAAACATGTGCAAAACGGCTGTCAATCTAGGGGGCACGTTTTTATCTTAAGGCCAGTCCAGACGGGACAGTCAAATTGACGATTTGATCAAAAATTAAATTAGCGTCTATCTCATCTAGCGTATACGGACAAAATTAGATCAACGATAGATTTAAGGTGACATTAGCGCTCAGAAATTGCCCCTAAACGCGTATAGCGTTGAAAATTGTCATTTTTGCGTCCGCACCTTGACAACTTCGCGGTTATTAAATTGACAATTTAATTACACAATTAATTACAGATTGTGCGAAAAGTTGTCCCGTCTGAACGCCAACTTAAGACTATTTCTGATACAATCAATAATTATTTGGTTCATAATAACTACTTCAGAAAATTGAATAATTTGAAGAAATTTAATGCGTGCTGATAACGACGTTTCGTCGGTCTAATAAGCCACTAAATTTAGCACCGGGTTTTAAAACTTCTCACAACACGGTCGTTGTATAATTATATTAATTAATTAGTATAATATTAAATTGATATTTTTATAAGTGTCGCAACGAGAGTTGATGGAAATGGATTGTATAAGTATTGATGACAATGTATGTATTGCAGAAGTTTACCGTAAATATGCGCGTGACAAAAAAAAATTACATAGAATTATAGATCTTGACTTTGTATAGGTATTTTTGCTATTGATATTCGTACAGTAGACACAGTCGATAAAATATTATGTTAGTATGATCAAAGAGAGTTTAGAAAAGAGGCATTGAGGTATTGTCAAAGTAAAGTTTAAATTCTCTATGGTATGACTATGACAGTATTTATTTTTTGTGGCAAATGTACTTAAATTTTCATGTAAATCTCATTTCAAACTGATCTTCAGGCCAAGCAAAATACACCTTAATATTTTAGATTGATGTCTGGTTAACCCTTTGAACGCGACGTCTATCGTGCGCGGCATCATTGTGAACCTTGTCGGAATACACGAAGATTGACGTCTTTGGCGGTCAACGGGTTAACATTTCGAAATCTTATTCATTCAACTCTCGTTGCAATTGTAACTACGAAGCGTTTCCGAGGGACGCTACAAGCCGGGTGATCCCGCCGTGGCAAAAAATATCACATGTCGAGCGAAGGCACTTCAGAGCGAAGCTCGTCGGACGAAGCGTAAGGCCGGGCCACGACATCAGCGACAAGCGACGAGCGGATAATATCGCTCATCGCTCCCGCTTGGCGTAATGACGTGGCCCGGCTATAAGGCAATAGGGAGCGGTTTGCTGAAATATTTTCTGCTCTAAAACTAGAACATTCCTCTCTTCCAAAATACTCGACTAATTTAAAGCATTTTAGTTTAGAATTTAAAGTTTTTATTCGGGACTATGAACTACATAGTCATATTTAGTTAAATCCCCTCAAATTTATTTGGTATGTTTCAGTTCTGAAATTTTTGCAGAATTCGGACATTTTTGAACAGCCTTCGAAGTAGGTATACATATTTGTAAAAACTCCGAGATCTGAATATTATAAGACTTGTATCTACAATTTAGATATAACTACAAGATGCAGTACATATTTTAGAAAACCGTTCCATGCCTAAAATACCGAAGCGGCCTTTGTACTTAATACTGTCAAATACCCCTACAGTCAGCAGGCTACCTTATCCTGCTTTTCCATCTCTTCCTGCTTTTCAGGAGTTTCAATCTTTTCAGTCTGCGTTTGTACTTGTACCTTAGGGGGAGAGTGAAGCAAGTCGGGGTTACGGAGTAAAGCGGAGAAGTATTGGAAGGCGACGCGCGCCATGTACTGGTCCTGGCCTGCCGGCCACCAGCCCTCTAAGAAGCCGATGTGGCCGCCCCGCGCGGGGACGGCTAAGGCTACGGCCTTGGAGGCGGCGACTTCGGCTAGCGGGAGGACTTCGAGCGGCTGCAAACAAAAAGATAATTCTTGTTTTGGCTAGCTATATTTCAACACTTTGTAAACTGTATATCATTCACAGGTTAGACGTACAATAAGACGAAATGTATGATCAATGTGGCAAAAAGCTATTGTACCATTGTGAATATCTAAGTTTAACTTTGCAACGAGTTATAGAGTGAAATTCCAGTCTTGAATTTGACACCTGCGGGCTCAGCATGGTTCCATTTTTATCGACTATCACTATGCCTGTCACTTTCGCACTTACATACTTGTTAGAACGTGACAGGCATGGTGACAAATGATGAAAATGCGACCGTGCTACTAGGGCTGAAGTAAAATTCACATTATGCGGCAGGTAGTTCTGGTTATCAAAAGTTGACGTTTGACAATACAGTTACCACAAAACATATGGCCCCTAAGAGGCTCAAAAGTATTGGAGTCCCTCCTAGGGTACATATTGAAGGGTGTAAACCTAGGATAGAGGTGTACACTTTGAAATGACCTTCACAGCGCACGGCATTGACCACAAGCTTAGAAATGATATATACAGGGTATCATACCTGAAAAGGATCATCAGCAGCGCATAAACACAGCAGCGGCACCCTAACCGCTCCTAATTTATCCCTGAGCGTAGCCGCGCGATAATACGCCTCGACGCTCCCGAATCCAAAATGGCGCGTCGTGAACGCCGCGTCGAACGCCCGGACCGATGTGGCGTTCTCTACCCGCGCGTGTTCGTCGGACCCGGCGGTTACTAGGGAGTGGGAGCACACGGTGCGGCGGAGGTTGCGAGCCATGTGCCGGGACAGGAGGGCGTTTAGGCCGCGCTCCATACATTCTGAGCCTGCCGAGAAAAAAAACTATGAGACGTGAAGTCAAGTTTGAATGTCAAGGTGATAGATAAATAGATATATGAGACATCGTAATCTAGAGGTAGCGTTAAAGAGCTTGACAATAGCGTCAGCATACCTGCAGTTTCATCATTGACAATCATGACCATGTCATGGTTATAACATTTTATTGTATTAAGGCTACTACTACAGACGTTGCAAGAAATGGCATGCGACTTGAGATAATTGCTGCTGGCTAAGAATGAGCAAGGAATTCAATCGATTGATGCAATTATCGGGGACTTTTGGAGAGGCCATGAGGCCGCGGACTGGACGCAAGCGGCGTGCGGCGCGGCGGGCGGCAAATGAAGCCCGTTCATACATTTGGTCGAGCGTAATGTATGAATGGCCTTGATTTGCCGCGCGCCGCTTGCGTCCAGTCCACGGCCTTAGAGAGAATGTGTCTTTATCATCTCGCTTGATTTTTCATTGAACTATACAGTGCCAGTTGCACCATCCGCACTTGACAGACTGATCGACGTCACCCGGCGCGCCGCGGCGGTTTACTATAAAACTTTCCATACAATAAAATTTAGCGAACTCTTTAACGATGACAAACAGTCTGGTGCAACCGACCCTTAAGGCTTCGTCACACAGGCGCGTTTTCCGGGCGGGGCGTGTCCGGGGCGCGCCGCTTTTACATATAAAACGCTCACGCCCCGCCCGGAAAACGCGCCTGTGTGACGAAGCCTTTAGAGTTCAATACCTTTAGGTATCTTTGGTATCTAGGAAATAAGCTTAGGTATATAGTAAAAGTGCTCAATTAAATTTATTTGTGCTAAAGTATATTTTAATGAAAACTAAAATAGCTTCCTTTCTTAACGGTTAAGTTTCCCACCTAGATATTTATTTCAACTCTGTATAAGTAGGTACATAAATTTAAAACCGAAGCACTCATCGCACACAGAGCGACAATAAAAATAAGCGTTTTTATACGTTCGATAATAAGTACAATCGTGTTGACATATTCAATTTTCCGCATGGATACGGTTGTCCTTGACCTTACTTATTTGACGATGTAGGGGTCACTACGAAGCATTAACGCACGTCAAAACACACGAACGTTATACTTAATTTACATGCCTAAACATTGTATTATGAACTCATTCTTTGCAAATTTATCGAATAATTTTATTTCGTTATATGTATTGCCTCGCTACTTGCGCGTCACCGCTCGACGCTCGGACATGGCTTCACCATACAAGTGACTAACCTCGCTCAACATCTAGCGGTGAAGACACAACCAACGCCGCGTGTACTCTGGCCTGGTCGCCCGCCGCGGCCAAGTACTGTCCTAGTATAAGTCCTCCCAAGGACACGCCGACGGCTAATACTGGCGCGTTACCGCTCGGACACGGCTTCTACATGCAAGTGACTAACCTCGCTCAACATCAAGCGGTGAAGACACAACCAACGCCGCGTGTAATCTGGCCTGGTCGCCCGCCGCGGCCAAGTACTGTCCTAGTATAAGTCCTCCCAGAGACACGCCGACGGCTAATACTAGCACGTCACCGCTCGGACACGGCTTCTACATGCAAGTAACTAACCTCGCTCAACGTCCAGCGGTGAAGACACAACCAACGCCGCGTGTACTCTGGCCTGGTCGCCCGCCGCGGCCAAGTACTGTCCTAGTATAAGTCCTCCCAGAGACACGCCGACGGCTAATACTAGCACGTCACCGCTCGGACACGGCTTCTACATGCAAGTAACTAACCTCGCTCAACGTCCAGCGGTGAAGACACAACCAACGCCGCGTGTACTCTGGCCTGGTCGCCCGCCGCGGCCAAGTACTGTCCTAGTATAAGTCCTCCCAGAGACACGCCGACGGCTAATACTAGCACGTCACCGCTCGGACACGGCTTCTACATGCAAGTAACTAACCTCGCTCAACGTCCAGCGGTGAAGACACAACCAACGCCGCGTGTACTCTGGCCTGGTCGCCCGCCGCGGCCAAGTACTGTCCTAGTATAAGTCCTCCCAGAGACACGCCGACGGCTAATACTAGCACGTCACCGCTCGGACACGGCTTCTACATGCAAGTAACTAACCTCGCTCAACGTCCAGCGGTGAAGACACAACCAACGCCGCGTGTACTCTGGCCTGGTCGCCCGCCGCGGCCAAGTACTGTCCTAGTATAAGTCCTCCCAGAGACACGCCGACGGCTAATACTAGCACGTCACCGCTCGGACACGGCTTCTACATGCAAGTAACTAACCTCGCTCAACGTCCAGCGGTGAAGACACAACCAACGCCGCGTGTACTCTGGCCTGGTCGCCCGCCGCGGCCAAGTACTGTCCTAGTATAAGTCCTCCCAGAGACACGCCGACGGCTAATACTAGCACGTCACCGCTCGGACACGGCTTCTACATGCAAGTAACTAACCTCGCTCAACGTCCAGCGGTGAAGACACAACCAACGCCGCGTGTACTCTGGCCTGGTCGCCCGCCGCGGCCAAGTACTGTCCTAGTATAAGTCCTCCCAGAGACACGCCGACGGCTAATACTAGCACGTCACCGCTCGGACACGGCTTCTACATGCAAGTAACTAACCTCGCTCAACGTCCAGCGGTGAAGACACAACCAACGCCGCGTGTACTCTGGCCTGGTCGCCCGCCGCGGCCAAGTACTGTCCTAGTATAAGTCCTCCCAAGGACACGCCGACGGCTAGTACTGGCGCATCGCCGGCCCGTTCGGACACCGCTTCTACGACTTCGGCCAAGTCTTCGTGGCTCACGGCGCAGTAGAGGCGTGGTGTCTGAATACAAAAACATTGGTATAGAGTCTATGCGAAAAGAGAAGAGCCGTGGTATGCATGGGGGCCAATACACTCCACGACTCTTTCCGAACAGGCTCTATATGTAGGTACCTAGTACCATTATATCTAATACTAGCGACCCGCTCCGGCTTCGCACGGGTTAACAATTATACATAAATCTTCCTCTTGAATCACTCTATCTATTAAAAAAAACCGCATCAAAATCCGTTGCGTAGTTTTCAAGATCTACTACATACATACATAGGTACATAGGGACTTAAAAGGTTAAAAGGGGGGTGGAAGTTTGTATGCGAAATCGATAAAAAGCAGATTGAGTAAGTAAGTAAGCTAGTCGCGGGCAAAAGCTAGTACATATATAAAGCCCTGTGACATAGTTACCGTGAGTTTGATCCCGCCCAGCCCCCTGTAATGGAACACGACGGCCCGCGCCCCGAGCTGCTGCGCGGCGGCGCACAGCGCGCGCACGTAGTCCGCCTGCGACCCGCCCGTCAGCCCCGGCAGCACGAGCAGTACTGCCGGGCCTGCTGAGTTTCCTGTCCTACTTGCTCGCGATACATATATAAACCCCTGTGGTATAGTTACCGTGAGTTTGATGCCGCCCAGCCCCCTGTAATGGAACACGACGGCCCGCGCCCCGAGCTGCTGCGCGGCGGCGCACAGCGCGCGCACGTAGTCCGCCTGCGACCCGCCCGTCAGCCCCGGCAGCACGAGCAGTACTGCCGGGCCTGCTGAGTTTCCTGTCCTACTTGCTCGCGATACATATATAAACCCCTGTGGTATAGTTACCGTGAGCTTGATCCCGCCCAGCCCCCTGTAATGGAACACGACGGCCCGCGCCCCGAGCTGCTGCGCGGCGGCGCACAGCGCGCGCACGTAGTCCGCCTGCGACCCGCCCGTCAGCCCCGGCAGCACGAGCAGTACTGCCGGGCCTGCTGAGTTTCCTGTCCTACTTGCTCGCGATACATATATAAACCCCTGTGGTATAGTTACCGTGAGCTTGATACCGCCCAGCCCCCTGTAATGGAACACGACGGCCCGCGCCCCGAGCTGCTGCGCGGCGGCGCACAGCGCGCGCACGTAGTCCGCCTGCGACCCGCCCGTCAGCCCCGGCAGCACGAGCAGTACTGCCGGGCCTGCTGAGTTTCCTGTCCTACTTGCTCGCGATACATATATAAACCCCTGTGACATAGTTACCGTGAGCTTGATCCCGCCCAGCCCCCTGTAATGGAACACGACGGCCCGCGCCCCGAGCTGCTGCGCGGCGGCGCACAGCGCGCGCACGTAGTCCGCCTGCGACCCGCCCGTCAGCCCCGGCAGCACGAGCAGTACTGCCGGGCCTGCTGAGTTTACTGGCCTACTTGCTCGCGATACATATATAAACCGCTGTGGTATAGTTACCGTGAGCTTGATCCCGCCCAGCCCCCTGTAATGGAACACGACGGCCCGCGCCCCGAGCTGCTGCGCGGCGGCGCACAGCGCGCGCACGTAGTCCGCCTGCGACCCGCCCGTCAGCCCCGGCAGCACGAGCAGTACTGCCGGGCCTGCTGAGTTTACTGGCCTACTTGCTCGCGATACATATATAAACCGCTGTGGTATAGTTACCGTGAGCTTGATCCCGCCCAGCCCCCTGTAATGGAACACGACGGCCCGCGCCCCGAGCTGCTGCGCGGCGGCGCACAGCGCGCGCACGTAGTCCGCCTGCGACCCGCCCGTCAGCCCCGGCAGCACGAGCAGTACTGCCGGGCCTGCTGAGTTTACTGGCCTACTTGCTCGCGATACATATATAAACCGCTGTGGTATAGTTACCGTGAGCTTGATCCCGCCCAGCCCCCTGTAATGGAACACGACGGCCCGCGCCCCGAGCTGCTGCGCGGCGGCGCACAGCGCGCGCACGTAGTCCGCCTGCGACCCGCCCGTCAGCCCCGGCAGCACGAGCAGTACTGCCGGGCCTGCTGAGTTTACTGTCCTACTTGCTCGCGATACATATATAAACCGCTGTGGTATAGTTACCGTGAGCTTGATCCCGCCCAGCCCCCTGTAATGGAACACGACGGCCCGCGCCCCGAGCTGCTGCGCGGCGGCGCACAGCGCGCGCACGTAGTCCGCCTGCGACCCGCCCGTCAGCCCCGGCAGCACGAGCAGTATCGGTGCGCCGGGGCCTGCCGAGTTCTCTAGCCAGTCTAGGGCCACTTGCCCGCCGTCTGCTAGCCGTAAGACCTGGAACAATGGGGAATATTACGCGAAACTCGGCGTAGGGGGCGCCACTACCACAATCACAATCTGTCAATGTCATATTTTATTGTTAGTAAAAAAAAAGTGTACTGCAGTTAATTACTGAAGTGCACCCCCTCGTTTTCGAACTAGGTAGGTACTAGGTACGATAACGTCCAGCCACAGAATAAATAATAGTACTAGGTACAGAAGACTCACTCTCTAACAAAACGCGTCTGTTACGATCAGCACAGATATGGCCGCTAGGTGGCGACAGCGCCACGCACGGCTTATGGCTAGCCACCAAAATTGGTGTGAAACGGATGTACTTTTAGCTACCTGTAGCAAAGCGACGAAATCGCGGAGTGAGACACGCCTGGTCCAGCGTAAGCGTATCACTTGACTAGATACATGCAAAACTTGCATTATACGACGTGATATTGTGCGGGGATAAATTTTCAGCCCTATTTTGCATGAAAATAACACAATTACACGATCAATCTTCGAACAAACGACACTCAGTTTCCACATAGCGTGTCGTCAAAGCCATTCTTCAACTTATGATATTGTTGGGTTGTTACTCGTACAGTCAGCAGCAGAAGTTGCTAAGCGGGCGAGGTGTTCAAAATACCTTGACACGCTCTTTATTCTCTTAACAATAACGTCGCGTCAAGCTCGTTTTGAACACACAACCCGCTTAACTTCTGCTGCTGACTGTACATTGTAAGTATAAGTATCTAATCATTGTAAGTAGGTAACGAAGTGGTAAGTATAATCTTATACCTTTATGCGGGGGTTTTCGGGGGCGAAAAATCGATCTTATCTCTGAGAAAACGCGCATTTTGACTTTTTTTATGTTTTCCGAGCAAAGCTCGGCCTTCCAGAATCCAGATGCTATACCTACTAAGATCCGTTTAGACAAAGGCAATTCCTGCATGAAGTAAGGACGGTAAGCACGAAGAATTTCGTACAATGACCCACTTCATACTCATACTCATAATCTTGGGTTATTCCCACTAGTTACCACCAAGTTGTTACCAGTGGTAACTACTGGGAATTTTTTTCCCACCTTTTACCACCAAAATTTTGTTAAAGTTAAATACTAATAAAAACAGTATAAAATAGTATAGTATAAATATAGAGTGATTTTGAATTACCGAATAAAATCACTTAAAAATAATCTAAATGGATTATTTAATTTATCCTTGCATATATTATAGTTTATGTACTAGTACCGGTTAAACTGTTTCAATATTTTTTCGTCACTTTTAAGGCAGTTTACTAAAACACTAATCGACTTAATAATGATTTATTAAATCACTCTATATTTATTTTCACCACTGGTAAGAACTTGGTGGTAACTAGTGGGAATAACTCATAATCTTTATTGCATATCACATTGTATCTTAACCTATTGCATAGAATTGTGTACAACATGACACCCTGTAGGGCACAGCAAACAGTTTATTCAAGAGGAGATCGAGTTTTTTCCTGTCTTTATCACACGCGCGTAATTTTACTACTGTACCGCCCATAATGCCGGCGGGCAATGCTAATATGCGAACGGGACAGCAAGATAATTATGCGCGTGGTTACATGGGAAGTAGTGAGGGAAGTACATATGCAGGGCAGTATGGCGGCCGACGACGAGTAATGTACCGCTCTACGTCTCTGCCTACTTCACATACCACTCGTCGAGTGTGGCGCCGGTATATAGGTTATAGCAGCAGCAATCCATAAGTGTAAGGCCTGAGTGGAGGCTCGAGTTGGGCGTGCAGCGGGGCGGGGCGTGCGGCGTGCATGTTAAACAAATGCAAGCGTATAGGAGCGGCCTTAGTGCACGCTGCTCAAATTACTTGTAAGCCCGACGCCACGCTGCACGCCCCGCCGAACGCTCCGCTTCGAGCGTCCACCCAGGCCTTACACTAACAGTTACATACCTCACGGCGATACCGGGCGTGGGGCAGTAACAAGGAACGCAGTATGGAGCCGAGGACAGTCTGCAGGCGCGCCTCCACACACCAAGGGGTTGGCCAGTACGGTGTCTGTAGCAGCGGCACATCTCGCTCGAGCAGTGTCCGTAGAGCTCCCGGACCACAAACTAGTAATGGCCTCTGCGTAAAATATGTGCTCGTCAATAGGGTAGGGAATATTACGCGAAACTCTGCATAGGGGGTACTACTTCCACAAACGAGAGATTCGAAATTTTGTTATCTAAAGCCGGCTTCCCACGGCCCGTTTGTTCACAGATCTGACCGCGCCTCTACAGGCCGAAGACAGATCGTCTGCGTCGGTTCATTTCACCTGGGACAGCGCACAGGCCTCGTCGGATGCGACCGTTCCCACGATTTGTCGGCCTGTAGAGGCGCGGTCAGATCTGTGAAAAAACGGGCCGTGGGAAACCGGCTTAATCAACCGCACAGGCATACACAGGCATGGCGCGATCCGGCCTGGCCTGTAATAAACACGGGCCGTGGGAAGCCGGCTTAACCTCTCTATCACTCTTGCATATTCGAGCGATAAAGAGACAGATAGCTTAGTTTCGATTTCGCGTTTCCCGTTAGGTTCTTTGTAAACAAATCACCTTGATGTATCAATGTCACATTTTATTGTCTGTGAAAACTTGTCAAAAAATAGTTTAAGGCACAATATGTATAACTTACTCTATGGTTTACGATGAGTGCTAGTGCTGCACTCTGACGGCAGAACATTGCAGTACATAGGTAATACCCTCTATTAATAGCATTTTTAAATCTTAACTGTGTATTTTTGACTGTCTGCACTGGTGACGACTGGACTATTTATTGATATAGAATAACTTAAATTTGTTATATTGTATTCCATTTTTTTAAATACTAAGTTGGTGGCAAACAAGCATACGGCTGCCTGATGGTAAGCAGTCGCCGTAGTCTATGGACGCCTGGAACTTCAGATTCAGAGGTGTTAGAATAGAAATACTTTATTGGCAATCTGTGTACAGAAGATGACATTTCTACAAAAATGTTGATATTGCTTAAAAGTAAGTCTATTATTTGTCTGCTTGCATATAAGTATTGCATGAGGATTGCATTAAAACTTGGAAATAAGTTTTTAATTTATTTTAATTCAAGTATTGAAATGTTTTATGTGATACTTGATATTATAATTTCCAAGATCCTATTGAAATAAGTAGATGTAGTGCATAATGATTTCCATCGTATTTTCTCGGAAACATTCGTATTTGTCGTGCTACTTCAGTCAACCTCAGTACTTTATGACAACTGGTCTGGCCTAGTGTGTAGTGACCCTGCCTGTGAAGCCGCAGTCCTGGGTTTGAATCCCGGTAAGGGCATTTATTTGTGTGATGAGCACAGATATTTGTTCCTGAGTCTTGGGTGTTTTCTATGTATTTATGTAATTGTATATTATATATATCATTGTCTGAGTACCCACAACACAAGCCTTCTTGAGCTTACTGTGGGACTTAGTCAATCTGTGTAAAAATGTCCTATAATATTTATTTATTTCTTTTTGTATTGAGACTAACTGAAATAACAAGACACATTCGTATGTTTCCGTGAAAATACGATGGAAAATAATTATGCACTACATCAGTATATCTTAATATCTATTACACATTCTTGTAGAACTTGTTAAAGGAAAACCTTCAATTTTCAACAACTCATACAAATCACCTGTACAAACAGTGACACAAGTCATTGGCTATTATTAGATATTAAGTCAATCAATGCTGTAGGTGTGTAAGTAATAAAATTACATTAATTTCTAAACAGAAATATTATGAGAAAATTTGAATTAAATGAATAAATTGTCCTGGTGGAATGTATGCATATTTAATCACATTTTTTCCTATAATCATGATATTAAATAATATTTTATTTATTTATTGTGTTTTTATTAATAAATAAGTCTCTCATATGCATAAGGCTAGTACAGAGATATGACATTAAATATTATTTGGCTTAAAATTAGCCCCAATATAATATAATAAAATGTAGGTACAAAATATCCAAAATAAAATAAAATATTGATATGGTAAGTCAACAAAAAATTATAGTGTTAGAAATATAAGATAATTTATATCATTATTATTGGCAAAACACTTTTAGCCATCAAACTATTTATATTTTGATACCAGTTGTTAATATTAAATAAAAAAATACGGTCATTGATTAGCTTTTTACCACAGTATTGCATTGCGGCATCCGGTGTAATATATCCTGTGTTTTTGTGATACTAATTAACCTAATAAATAACGTATGTAAGATAAACATATATCATAACTAATTAAATAATAAGAAAAGAATTTACAACTGTTTAAAAGTGGTAATAAATGTGATCTTTGTTTAAATAGTTGTAACACCACGAATGGATTGACTTCCGCGGTCAATATGGCGTCATCTGTGTAAAATTACGGCTGTGTTGTTTTGGTTAAAATATATTATTGTACTAAGCAGTGAATAGTGGTTTAATTTTATTATCTCAGAAGTGTCACGGAACATCTACGTCCAATATAAAGGTGTAGTATTTGCAATTTAACCGTGTTTTGACCGGTAAGTGCCAATTGCATTGTTTATGTTTACATTTCTATGAACCGGCTGGATGCCGGCTAGTGCAACCGAAAACGACCAACCTTTTTCCCTTCTTCCAATGGTTTACATTTGTTTTGAATGAATATGCTGATTAAAGATACTATTTTATTTCATTATCTAAAACATACTTGTTAAGATTTGTATGTTTCTCTTGTTTATTTCGGAAGACGTTGGTCGAGGTTCTTATTGATATCAAAATAAAGTCTAAATTTGGTCTAATCGTTTTTTTTGTAAACAAAGTGTTCATGAAAAATGGTGGATCAAATTGAAGTTAAGTACATAGTGATTTGCATAATTTAATTATCAAACTGCAACGTATTGATAGTTTCAATTTTATGAACTATTTCCGAGTATAGCCGAGTTATAGCTAGATGCTGAAATTGCAACGTTATTGCTGGGAACGGAGAGTTCAAATTACAATGTCAAATAATTTTGATATCGCAGTTTTCACAATTTCGCATGACATTGTACTCGGTATGTTTTAAGTTTATTTACTTATTTTGCATTAATCTGTAATGTACAAGAAAAAAATCATCGAGGAGGCGGATTTAAATAGGTATTTATTCTTATCCAGTAATCCGTTTTCGATCAAAATTGTTGTTCGAATTACAAATTTTGATACATTTAATTTTGCTTGCATAATGATAACCGCGGACAGTATCATAGTTAAGCGATTGAGACAGATCGCGTCACCTATTTTACCGCGGACTGCTAGTTTAGTAAGTATTGTTTGAAGTTTTATCACGCGTAGTAAATGGGTGAACTTATACATTACGGACAGCGGGGAAGTACGTGCATTGTTTCCGTCGGCAGTCATGTTAAAAGTTGTAAAAGCTTATGGTTACACAGTGTTCCCTTGCTGTGGAGTGGACCATAAGGTCCACTGACATAAGCGCATAAGCGCAGTATATACATATAGCTATAAATATTATATATACCTATATATGTAGAAGCGAAGTTTGGAATACAGAAATATATAGGTACAGATATATAATAATTCTGGTTATCATTGGAGTTGATGCTGAAAATATGCTAGTACCTTTCATAGAAACATTTTAGATAATGAGGTACCTACCTATACAAACTCATTTTAAATTTATGTCCTACCCATCACTAGAAATCTATAAGTTGTAAATATAGTAGCAAGAAGGTAGTTCGTCTTCATTGTGTTGATTATGTTGAAATCCTGTCGACTACTTAAAAACTTACTAGACTAGCCTATGGCCTAGCATTATGATTGTGCATAGAAAAATAGAGTCAGCAGTCACATACAGTTTTACGATTTTCATTATCTTTACTTTTAAATCTATGGGTATTACTGATAAGTGATAACGGATAACCATCTTTAAATTGATTTGGTTGTTGAAATAATTATTCAGATTTATATTTATACCTATAGTTTTTATCAGCTATAGTTACTTTTTGTCAGTAGACAAAGTTCCAGTTGAAAGTATATTGCAGTAGCGCCATGTTGAATACAAGCATTAAATATATTTTCAGTAATAATCAAGCTTAAATGATTAGCGAATACCTATACATACGTATGACATGTTTTAAAATAAAAGTTGTACTTTAATAAATTAGAATAGTACTTTTATCTCTGAGCTGTTCTATACCTATAATTTGTATCTTCTAATTTAAGTTTCGACAATTTCCACAAACAGTCAAGAGCTCATTTAGTTACCATGATATACCTAAATTACAAAATGTTATGTCCAAGGCCCCAACGTTGTCTGTTCTCTTTGACGGCGCAGCAACTAGTATCATTTCTCTCTCCTCGCTCTTTAAAAAAAATGCCGTTTGTCAAAAAAGGACAACCATACTGTTGACAAGATGGACTTCAAATCAAGAGGTGTTACCGTTTTAGGTGGTGTTAAGTTGTGTATGTGTGCGTAAAAACGTATGTGTGCTCTTTTAGGGATGTGAAAAGTCGAATTTAATCATGTTATATATCGATAAACGCTACACAGCGGAACGAAATAGCGATTAATTGAAGCTTCAATATCTTCGTTAAAAATAAACATAATTGAAATGCTAATGGATAATGAATATATTATAATATCATAATATAATTCAATTATTGCGGAACACATATTTTAGTAGGTATTTGTGTATTGTAATTAAAAATTTGAACTTTCCCTTTGTTCCCTGATGCGCGACGATAAAATCGTGATCTGATAACCTCCATAAAGAATAGAAGTGTTTTTTGTTTATTTTAGTTGTCGTTAAACCTTTCAAGTAAAATTAAAATTGCAAGAAATATCGATAGTTTATCGATATGACTTTATCGACATGGCTACAGCAAGGTGGATTCACATTGTTAATCGTACACTAAACAAAAGTGGTAACAGTGACAGCTCGCTTAGACTTTATCTTTAAGTACCTATATTATATCTATGGTAATGTCTATTTGAGCACAAATTTATAGTGCCAATAGAGGCGCACTATACTAGCATTATTATGGTCAAAGAAATTGTTACAACTGGAAATATAAAAGGCGTGGTCATTTGTAGGCCAATTTTGAGACTCAATAATAATCTAATTACAACAATTTTGACAGCGAATATATCTGAATTTGTGTGGGGATATGCAAACAAACAACAAAGATTTATTTAAACCAGTACTTTGGAAGATTACATGAGTTTACTTGAAATCAAAGCTTTTTATTTGAGTCCTCGAGATCCTGACCTGCACGGCAGCTACAACAGGCAATTTTTACAGTACGACTATTTGGCAATTGTTCCATTACTACTAGTGCCTAGATCCAAATTGGATTTATAATATAAATTTTATACTTATAATGTTTTTTAGACTGAGGAATGGTTCTAGAGTTCTCGATCCGAAAATACATAATAATAATGTTAACTCAGCAGATAGATAAAACTGTGGATAGGACTAGCCTCTAATTTTGAGCCTGGTTCTGAAAATCAATTTCAGATTATGGTTTCGTAAAAATAGTTTGTATACATGAAATTCATATTCATGAGTTTGCTGCACACGTGTTTCATTTTAATTTAAGTTATTGCTAACGCAATTCCTACCAAAGTCTAACCGATATATATCAATATATCTTTGTGTATGTTTCATAAGTAAAGTGTACTATGTTTAATGATTTACATGTCGGAATTGAGTGCATACGTCTGAGTGCTGAGACAATATGGTTGGAGGCCGCTGCATCCAGTGTGTGTACGCGGTACCTGGAAGATAACTCACCACCACTTCACTGCGCTTAGTTGAACTGAGTGCATACATCCGAGTGCTAAGATGACATGGTTGGAGGCCGCTGCATCCAATCTGTGTGCGCAGCAGCTGGAAGATAACTCACCACCACTTCACTGCGCTTAGTTTGGCTGAGGCTGCTACGTCCAGCGTGCGTACGCGGTAACAAGATCTATTTGAAACGCTTGCTTGAGGCCGATACCCCCTGTGCGGGTACGCGGTAACAAGCGTTAGGACCTCTGAGGCCGATAGCTCCCTGTGTGAGAACGCGGTAACAGGGGTCACCCAATAAGCTCGCTTGAGGCCGATAGCTCCCTGTGTGAGAACGCGGTAACAAGCAGCACCACTTACGCTTGCATGAGACGGATGCTCCCTGTGCGGGTACGCCGTAACAAGTGTGATAGATCGCCTGAGGCCGATAGCTTCCTGTGTGAGAACGCGGTAACAGGGATCACCAAATAAGCTTGCTTGAGGCCGATAGCTCCCTGTGCGAGACCGCGGTAACAGTAAGTCAAAAGCATTTATTTGTCCAACAGGTATATATACATAAATACGGGCCCCATATACATCATCATTGTATCACTATGTTGCACCGTAAGGTGAACAATTTTTCATTTATGGACTGTGACTGCATGCTGTGCACAGTTACCATTAATTGTCAAAATCATTTAACAAAGTTCACTTACACTATAATATGTTTCTCAACATTTGTTACAATTACGCGCAAAGGGTCAATACTTGCCATATTGATGTGTGAATAAGTTATTTGTTTCAAAATGTCCATAAAAAGAGTTATTAATTTCTTTTGTGTAATTTTTGAAAAAAAAATGGAAAGCAATGTCACAGATCTATAGCTGGCTAAATCTTGTCACCTTTTCTCTAAAAGCGGTTTTACGATACCTATTTTTAATCGTTCTGGGAATTCTCCCATTTCCCCTTCCTGTTTGGATTTACCAAGTTTGATTTGTAAAGTACTTGTTAAAAGCTTGCGCAATTTTCTTTCCTTTAAAATATATTTTATTCAATATAGAATATAGTATCCAATTTATTAAAAATATATCAAAAGTGACTATTGTTTCTCGGAACCCTATCTGAGGCCGATAGCTCCCTGTGTGAGAACGCGGTAACAGGGATCACCAAGTAAGCTTGCTTGAGCCTGATAGCTCCCTGTGTGAAAACGCGGTAACAAGCAGCACCACTTGCATAAGACGGATGCTCCCTGTGCGGGTACGCCGTAACAAGCTCACCATACAGCCTGTGTCTGTACACTTAATTTGCTACAACTTACCAAACACCCTTACGGCCTGTGTGGTTATTGTGGTATATAATGATAACAGTACAACTACAAATGTTAGTATACCCTGTGTGTGTACTTTGCTACCACTTACCAAACGCTCTTACACCCTGTGTGTGTATCGTGATATACGTAATGATAACTATACGCATGTTTTACACCCTGTGTGTGTACTTTGCCACGACTTAACGAATACTGTGACGTCCGGTCTGTATGACCTGTAATTGATAAATGACAACCTTTAAAATTACATCCTGTATGTATACTATGTGACAAAACAACCTTCGAGACACTGTTACATTCTGTGTGAGTCTGACACTGTTAATTTCTGTTTCTGAGGTCTACGTACTACGCGCCGAGGATGTTCCAGCTTCGATCGCGCCACTAGGCCACTACACTAATTTCAACTCTTTTGTGGCGAGCGTACCGCAACCGCTGCAGGGGACAATCGAGTGCGCCGATTTATGGTCAAAAGGTGTCGTGTTTCGGAGGTCCCGCGGAAAACTGCCGGATCCGACACAAGACTAGACGATTCAACGGAGCCACGCTGTTTTGTCCCCGAAATAGTGTTAACTTTTAAGTTTATAAAATGTTATGTATGTTAGTCTGTAAGGTATTTGTAATATAGCCTTGTTGCTTGTCTGATTTAAATTTTAAATTAATAAATAAATAACTGCCAAAGACTGTAAGGACAATCTAGTGTGTATGACTGGAGACAAGATGAAAAGTCACTAGATTCTACTTATGTTACGTTTACCCACATCAAGTTAGCGACTAATTTGTGTTTAAGAATAAGTGTGTAAAAGTGAAGGATTTTTTTTTACCATTAAAAAAAAATAGAGACTGTTATCCCAGTAGTATTTTGTTAAAATAATACTGAATGTCATAATACATAGACCAAAATGTATTTTTTTTATTATAATTGTCAATATGTGTTTGTGTTAGCAATAAATAATGATATATAATTGAATGAGGACATCCAATCTGTTAAGGATGGCCGAAAAAGTAACAAGTAACTTAGTAAGATTTCTAACTTGCTTTGTTTTTGTTTTTGTTTTTTTTGTTTTTTATGACATCAAAGAATGTAAAAATAAGTTTGTCGCTTAACAGATAAAGCTTTAACGCATGTTTAATTGTTCAAATTTGAACTTTAATAGCTGTCAATACAGTTGAATATTATAACTAACATATTATACTTACGGTTTCATGTGCGGTAAAGTGGGTAATTTCTGTTCGTAATTGTTATCTACTTATACCATACTTTATCATCTTCATGTTGTATGATAGATTGTTTGTTTTATGTGTATTTAGTAATAGATTTATTTCATCCTACCAACATTATGTACGTTTATCGATTTCTGCGAAAGGTAGTCTGGAAGAGATCGCTTTTTGGAGATAAGACCGCCTGCTGTTTACCTCTACTTCTTTTGCAGTTTTCTTTCTGTATTGTTTTATTGAAGTGTGTAATAAAGAGTATTTATATTGTATTGTATACAATACACAGTGCAATTGGGCAGCGGAATTGGTAACGCATTGGACCGGCAATCCAAGGATGTGGGTTCGAGTCCCACGTTGGCCAGAGTTGATCATCGTTAATATTTTTTTTTCATTGTGATTGACATCTGTATTTACAATTTATAGAATACACAGTATTGTCTCATCCTCGTAATTGTAGGACACGTAAATTAATTGTATTTTGTAAGACAAAGATTTCGATTATTTTTCTTACCTACGAAGTCCGTGATAAGTAGCATATCATTGTCATGCTTTATTATTTATTATTATATTCTTAATTACTTATAATTGATTATTTAAAATTATTTATAATTTTATCAATAAATATCTCAATCTCAAATTCTTAGAAGATAAATAGCGTATATCTCTATTGCCTAGGGTCAGGCAAAAATTCAGGATGGCCGATTGTTAGAAATATAAGATAATTTATATCATTATTATTGGCAAAACACTTTTAGCCATCAAACTATTTATATTTTGATACCAGTTGTTAATATTAAATAAAAAAATACGGTCATTGATTAGCTTTTTACCACAGTATTGCATTGCGGCATCCGGTGTAATATATCCTGTGTTTTTGTGATACTAATTAACCTAATAAATAACGTATGTAAGATAAACATATATCATAACTAATTAAATAATAAGAAAAGAATTTACAACTGTTTAAAAGTGGTAATAAATGTGATCTTTGTTTAAATAGTTGTAACACCACGAATGGATTGACTTCCGCGGTCAATATGGCGTCATCTGTGTAAAATTACGGCTGTGTTGTTTTGGTTAAAATATATTATTGTACTAAGCAGTGAATAGTGGTTTAATTTTATTAATAGGAAAAATGAATACTTTTTCCTTGTATTAAATACAACACAATACTTCTTAATTCGGAGTTTTCTTAGTATTCTGTACATAAGAGAAAGGCGAATTTTGTTCTAAAAACTTCTATATTAAATTTTCAGTCTAGAATGTTCAAGAACAATCTTTTAACTTTTTTATTACTAATATTTAATATGTCCCGATAACTGAATTATACATGCCCTGCACTGGAAAGCGTGGGCGGCAATGGAGCGCTAAGTACTGAAAATGTAACAGTACTTTAAAAGTACTTCTCAACTTTTATTACATTAAAAAACTAATAAGAAAGTTCCTATACTTCAAGTATTAACGTTCAATCGATACCCCGCGGGACGCAGTGCAAGGCAAGGGCTTAACACTATTAAGATAATGGATTTTACCTTGACTACTTCCACTAGATAATAGGTTATGTACAATACAGATAATGACAGGCCCACCAGCAACTCCTTCCGCGCTTCTAGCATGTACATAAACATTCCCAACATCCTGCCGGTAAACACAACTTTTAAAACAAAAACACAAAATAAAAAAGAACACAACGTTAGTTATTCATGTGAATAACTATTTTAAATACTGATAAGTTAGAGTGAATCACTCATATCACTGCACCCAGTTACAATGATACGAAACACTGCGGAACTGTCAAACTGTCACTGTCATGTCATGTGCGATGAAGCGTCAAATAAATGTCAAAAATAGAAAACGTCTGTTATCATGTTCGAGCCATATTTAAAAACTCGTCGGTAAAAGTTTAGAATTAGTTGTATAATTTTCACGGAAATTTAATAAAAAAAATACTTTTCGTATAAAACAAAAGCTAAGTATTAGTGATATTTTTATTAAATAATTGGTTAATTTATTCAAATTACCAAAATTCTTAGAAGACAACTACTTACTACGTGTAAACTTGACATTATTCTATTCACAAGTAGAGTCCATACGTCACCTCACGGCACGTTTTAGTCGTTTTAGTCATTGGTGATAAGCAGATAAATCACATCAGACAGAATTCTCTAGTCTGTGCTAGTGCTTCAAGTAGAAAAGTTGTGGGTGGGAGAGCAAAGTTCTTTTTAGACTTTTTATTTGTTATGATTTATCGTTTAGTTCTGTAGGTCAAAATCCCACTGTAGCCAGAATTATCAATTAATTGTAGTTAAGTGAACGATGAACATCGATTTCTGAATCATAAGGAGTGGTTAAGCAAGCAAACGTAATCTTCGAAATCATTAACCGTGTTCAGTGATTCAAAATGAAGGGTGCTAAGCTGCTGAGTTCTGCTGGCCGCTGTGTCGCGGCTTCACCAGCATATGCTCGTCCTACCCCACGTTACAAGTGAGTACCACTACCACGTCCTCGATCCCTACGGAAACCAACCTTGGACTTTGGACCACGACCTTATTATAGGGCCATTCAATGCCATTATCACTGCTGGCATCCGTATACAGCCACAAATAGATGCCGTAACTCTGGAATTTGTCTCGGTTGCCCTTTACTGTCGCCAGCCAGTATGTTACGTATGTACACAATTTGGTTTTATACTTTTACTTGTTTTAAATTAAAATTATTGGCATGTAAACTAATTTAACCTCTAATTAAAAACCCAATAATAATGATATACCTATTAGTTATTTTCAATGTTATTCTTTTATAACAAAAAGAATATTATTCTTCGATATTTTAAATGGAATAAATCATTCATCTCAAATCATACATCAAAAGAAAAAAGAAGAAAGATCCAAATGTTTTGTTTGAGTTTATTTTATTAGTAAAATTATATCATCATGATCATATCTTGACATAATTTTTTTATACACCAATTGATCAATGGCATCGATTGACATGTCCATGTGGAAGAGTCTACGTCAATCAATAATTTCTACCTAGACAAAGCAAACCGGTCGACATCAACATAGAACAGTTGGCCACCAAGACTGCCTTAGCAGTGTTAAAGTGACATATTTGTTGTCTCCATAACTTACTTTCTACACAGCTGTACCACAGTATAATAAAGAGTACTATAGCTGGTCAACCAAATCTTGTCAGTAAAAAAAGGCGCGAAATTAAAATTTTCTATGGAACAATATCCCTTCGCGCCTACATTTTTCAAATTTGCCGCCTTTTTCTACTGTCAAGATCTGGTTGACCAAGTATAGCGTACAGTATAGACACTCCCTGCCTCCCGTTGAAAGTGCCGCCCACCCCTGCCCACCTGCTCTCGGTTACCTCACAGTTACCTTACAGTTACCTTACAATGTCTTATCTCACTCACACAAGCATGGTACGCGTTCACCTACACGAGCTTAGGCTGTGTGCGTAGGAACGCATTTGTTTCATACATTTGATCGCCAGTGTCCGAGGTGTGGCTGTACTGTAATATTGGGTGAATCAACTTTTTCTTGGCACTCATTGCCATGGTTATGTTCCCCTGGGTCACACTTTAAAACCTGATTTTTAGGCATTTAAATTCTCCGAACACGATTTTTTGTGAAACTTATAAACCCTTTCCATAGAGGGTTGTCTACCGAGCGTGTTAGAAGAAGGTGGTGGACAATGTCTTCTAACAATCTATGCTACTATTGTCTCTGGGACAGAATAACAACAAGAAATAGTTGATTTGATCCACCCATTTATTTATTGTATAAGTTCCAAATGATTGATGCCATTGTGAATGTTTATCATTTCATTCACTACTAATGCCGTCACTTAACCTTTGAAGGAATGTGTGTCATTGCATTTAATTCATATAACATTGAAAAAATACTATGCTATTGTTTGTACCATCGCCTACACTGTTAACTGACAGTTTGTAAACCTTATTACAAAAGGCATAAGGTCCACTGATGGACAGTTAAGAGTGTTGCTGTTTGTATTCCCAAATCAAACCATCATATTTCACTAAGTTGAGTCAATCTGCTCCCTTGCAAAATGGTGCCCTTTTAACATATATAAGACATACAAAATCGGGCTCATTTCGCCGCTGTTCGATAAATAAGACAAAACTTCGTGTAACTTCGTACCCCCCGGCGACACGAGCACGCTCGATAAAGTATTCTATGGCGGTTAAAAGGTTAAGAAAGCTTCTACACACTTGTAGAGTCAGACTAAGCTATCTCTGCATGGCATTTGCAATGACAAACTGTGGAAATGCCATAATTTAATTAACGCTGGATTCTGTTCAAATCTGGTTCAAATCGTTGCAAAGTTTAGATGGACTCTGTTATGTATAGACAATGAGGGTAGGTTTTGACAGTTGTGTACAAAGTGAGGTAGTTGTGAAAAACCAGTCTGTCAACGCGAACCTGGACCAGTGCATGTGCTTGGACCCTAAACTGTGAGTTATATCAGTGGCGACGAGAAAAACTAGGACAATAGTGTGCAATTACAGTGTAAAGTGTGTGATTTGAGTGAAAAACGCATAAAAGTAGGAAACACTGTGCAAAATGGGCATCAAGTTTGGGGAGTTTGATGTGGCACATGGTAACTGGAAAAATTACATAGAAAGGTTTGCTTTCTGTCTGCAGGCAGGTGAGATTGAAGATGACAGTAAAAAGAAAGCTAATTTATTAGCTGTGTGTGGTCCCGACTTGTATGATCTTATTATATCACTGACAGCACCAACTCAAATAAGGGGCATTTCATATGAAGCGGACAGGAAAAAAAAAGTGAGGTTCCCGAATTTGTTTATATTTGGTTTAGTTCTTCTTCTAGTAGGTATAAAACCGGACGCCAAATATTTTTTATATATGACGTTTATTTTAAAAATTATGAGCTTTTCAAAAATTACCGTAATTGAAATTCCGATTTTTTTAAACTCGAATATCGAATAATTTAAATATATAACTTATTATTAAACCAAGCGTTTTGTATAGAATTTTTAATGATCTTTTCAGCGAAGAAATCAATTTTGAAAAATAAATAAAAAATAATGGTTAAAACCGGAAGTAAACTTTTCGAAACTATTTTTCGAAAACTTTGACCAGTTTTTTTTTATTTATTTTTATCTCAAAATATAGCCCTAAGTATGTACAAAATACACTAGAAGTTGCAGAATGGGATCTCCATTGGTTAAGACAATAGGTCAATAAATGTACATACATGTCGCCCTGAGTGCGACGTACCGTACTGGTATACATGTCGCAGGGAAATGATCAAAACAGAGATTTGAACAAATCTCTAAGGGATATGATCAAATCACGCAGGATGTTAAAATGGCGAATCCATATCATCGTTTCCCTAGAAAAATTCAGTCATTTGACCAAATAACTGACTCTGTTTAGTGAAAAGACAAAATCGGCCAATAAACGCGAAACGCTTTTTCATTTCACTAGATTTGTTTAGGAATTTGACAAAATCCCTAACCACGACAGTAAGTTGACGAAACGAACTTAAAAAGTCAACTGGTTTTATCATTTCGCTAAACAAGTTTAGTGAAATGAGAAAGTCTCAACTGGAAGATGGTATATGGTGATTTGATTAAATCTCTGAACGGCGGTTTAGTGAAATGACGAAAGCAAGTACAGAATACAACAGTTTACTCTACAGTTAAGCGATTTGATCAAAGCTCTGACTAGATTAAGTGAAAATTTTTGAAAATATCGGCTGAAAAAATGAAAGAGACTTCTCTGCACAAATTTAAAGAGTTGCTAATCAAATCAAGCGTGTTGATGGACGTCCCTAAGGTAGACAGAGGTTCATTAGATGGAAGTAATGTACCGGGGATTGTTTTAAATAGGTATTTAAAATTATCCGTACCAAATCGGTACATCTGTCGGCATCATAATTTCAAACATTTTCACTTAATCTAGTCAGAGATTTGATCAAATCGCTTAACTGTAGAGTAAACTGTTGTATTCTGTACTTGCTTTCGTCATTTCACTAAACCGTTCAGAGATTTAATCAAATCACCATATACCATCTTCCAGTTGAGACTTTATCATTTCACTAAACCTGTTTAGCGAAATGATAAAACTAGTTGACTTTTTAAGTTCGTTTCGTCAACTTACTGTCGTGGTTAGGGATTTTGTCAAATTCCTAAACAAATCTAGTGAAATGAAAAAGCGTTTCGCGTTTATTGGCCGATTTTGTCTTTTCACTAAACAGAGTCAGTGATTTGGTCAAATGACTGAATTTTTCTAGGGAAATGATGATATGGATTCGCCATTTTAACATCCTGCGTGATTTGATCATATCCCTTAGAGATTTGTTCAAATCTCTGTTTTGATAATTTCCCTGCGACATACATACATATAGCACCTGTTTTACTTATAAGAACATGTATTCAGTAAGACTGCTGGTAAATTCTAATCATAACATAATGAAATAAGAAAGTCAACAATTCTAACCAGTTTATTTCATAATTTTTATTATTTTACAATAAGAATTATAAGCTAAACAGCTGCTATATGTATGTATACCAGTACGGTACGTCGCACTCAGGGCGACATGTATGTACATTTATTGACCTATTGTCTTAACTAATGGAGATCCCATTCTGCAACTTCTAGTGTATTTTGTACATACTTAGGGCTATATTTTGAGATAAAAAAAAATAAAAAAAAACTGGTCAAAGTTTTCGAAAAATGGTTTCGAAAAGTTTACTTCCGGTTTTAACCATTATTTTTTATTTATTTTTCAAAATTGATTTCTTCGCTGAAAAGATCATTAAAAATTCTATACAAAACGCTTGGTTTAATAATAAGTTATATATTTAAATTATTCGATATTCGAGTTTAAAAAAATCGGAATTTCAATTACGGTAATTTTTGAAAAGCTCATAATTTTTAAAATAAACGTCATATATAAAAAATATTTGGCGTCCGGTTTTATACCTACTAGAAGAAGAACTAAACCAAATATAAACAAATTCGGGAACCTCACTTTTTTTTTCCTGTCCGCTTCATATGAAATGCCCCATAAGTGAGGTTACCTTTACAACAATTGTTAGTAAGTTGAACAATCATTTCCACCCGAAGCCAAATGAAATTATCCAGTCTTATAAATTTCATACTAAGTATCAAGAGGAGGGGGAAAAGATTAGGGATTTCATAGCACAATTGAGGAAATTGAGCATCGACTGTAATTTTAAAGATTTGGATCGAACACTGCGGGATCGCTTAGTGTGTGGTATAAGGGACAAAGAAGTACAGAAGAAGTTGTTACAACAGGGTACATTGACATTTGATCAGGCTTGTGAGATTGCTTTGTCTCATGAGGCGGCAGGGATTGATTCAAGTATTATTGTTCCGGCTTCTTCTAGTCAAGTTTCTGGTGATTTAGAAGTACCAATGGAAGTAAATAAATTGACTAACAACATTGAAGTATAATGTACTACGTACATAGAACAGACGGCACGAACAAAATCAAGGTAGCAAGCGCGGTAGTGCGGGGCGCGAGGAGGGCGGCTAACTAGACATACGATGTCACCGTCGCAGACGCGACAATTGTTTATATTCTGCCTAAATAATTAGGTTCCTACGGGAACGTGGATGATACATTTTTTAATATTAAGATTATCAAGTTATATGAATATTGTCTGTTTATTTTTAGTTTATAAAATTCAATCAATTCAATTTCAATTAGGTCATGGTTAGGGTTAGGGGATGGTTAGGGTTATGGTCAATTTTAATTAGGTAAGTGTAGTATTTATTACACTTACCTCTGAGGTATGTACAGTCGCCATCAGATATATCGGAGCGGCCAGGGTGCTCACGAACATCTGAGCAGGCCTCTATTGTCATGGCGTTAGAGTGCATGTTCAGATATTTTTGAGCACCGTGGCCGCTCTGATACAACTGATGGCGACTGTACATATATTAACTGGTTCCAGGGGGGCATGGAAAGCTTTTTGCTTTTATAAAAAAAATTGCCGTATAGTTTTGTAGTAATATTATTTTTATTTAATTACCCTTAAACAATATAAGTTTTGTTAACTTTTGCCGCTTTGAGAAACGCCTTCCCGGACGGGTGGACGGACGGTAACCAGGTCTCTTCGCTGCGGTTGTTTTGGTCAAATTTTAACAATTTTTCCCTGTTTTGCGCCCCAGACGTGGAAAACTTGAATAAAATAAGACAAATTATCACTTTCAAAATACAAGGATAGTTTTTCATAGTTTACCTTTTTTCATCCATTAACTGTCAGTTCTTTTCTAAATAATGTGTACAAATATTATAGTGTGTCAAAGGTCTGTTTGATTTCAAACATAGACAGAGAGAGTCATACTATCTTTGTCTAACACTAGTACTAGCACCCAAAAGAAAAGGATGAGTATAGTTTTTTTTGTTCCTATTTACTGTCAAGATTTGGTTGACCCAGTATATATTCTGCTTTAAAAAGAAACATCACCTTTTACTATAGCTGGTCAAGCAGATCTTGTCAGTAGAAAAAGGCGGCAAATTTGATATCGTCCCATACAAAATTTGAATTTCGCGCCTTTTTTTACTGACAAGATTTCCTTGACCAGCTACATCCACACAATGTACACAATGTCACGTCTCTTAATTTTTAGTCTATGACAAATGACGCAACATGGCGTCCACTAAACATTTTGTTCAAATTAAGATTTAAAATGATTATAGAGTTACTTACCGATGGAAAGTTACTCCTTTGCACTTCGACGTATTGCTTGAATTATTAGTGCAATATCGCAGCACACACGAGAGCATATTTACCGAGTTTCTACACTGTTTCGTTTTAAAACAAATACGACTGCGTCGCTTTAGAATTCGCAAGCGACTGAGTGGCGTGCGGCCGGCCGGCCGCAGTTGAACGGAACACAGTAGTGATGGGCGATGTCTCCTCTATACGTTAGTAATAATAGCTCAATGACTAACAAAAGGAATGAAAGGCAGACAGAAAGGATGTCGTGTGTACGTTGTGGTAGACCCCATAGAGGCTACTGCCGGTTTAGATGGACCAAATGTCATGGCTGTGGCAAGACGGGCCATATTGAGGCGGTTTGTGACTTGAAATTAAAAGGAAATAATACACCAAAATCAGATTTTAATGGATTATATGAAGAAATTGCAGTTAATAATATGAGGCAAGAGAGTGCAGTACCAGCATTTATGATGGAAATAATGCTGAATGGAGTTAGGATAGATATGGAAGTGGACACCGGGTGCGCTTTCAGTCTCATAAGTGAGCAGACCGCTAAGATAGTTTGGCATGGCTCGCTCCCAGTATTTGATGATGTTGGGATTTCTTTAAAGACATGGACAGAGAACAGACTATGTATAATGGGTCAAGTGACAGTTTTAGTCCAGAATAAGGGGATGAAGAAAAACTTATCCATAGTTGTGGCTAAGGGCAACGGGCCAAGCTTGATTGGTCGGAATTGGTTCCGGGATCTAGGGATACATGTCCAAGGAGTACATAGTTTAGAGGTTGATAATGATGAATTGGCCACAACACTGAAAGAGATACAGAAACACTATGCAGGAGTTTTTCAGGAAGGATTAGGGAAATATACGGGGCCTGTCGTGTGTATTAGGCCAAAAGAAGGGGCAAAGCCAGTATTTTTTAAAAGCAGACCGGTGCCGTTCGCAATAAAAGGCCGAATTTACGAAGAGTTGGATAGGCTAGAAGCCGAAGGCGTTTTGGAGGCGACGTCGCATTCCGAATGGGCCACACCTATAGTTCCAGTACTTAAGCAAGATGGCAAGGTACGTCTGTGCGGGGATTATAGGGCAACAGTGAATGCCGTGACGGATACTGACACTTACCCCTTACCTACTCTCAGTGAAGCTTTTGCGGAATTACAAGGGGGAGTTTTATTTACGAAGATAGATTTGGAACGGGCGTACACCCAGGTTATGGTAGATGAGGAGACGGCGAATTTGCTAACTATTAATACCCCTAAGGGGTTATATAAAATGAAGAGACTACCCTTTGGGGTAAAGGCTTGTCCCGGCATATTCCAACGACTCATGTCAACGTTATTGGCTGGTATCCCTGGGGTAGCCGTACTGTTAGACGATATTGTGGTGACTGGCAATGGAGTGCAAGAACACAATAGGAGGCTTGAGGCAGTGCTTCAGAAGTTACAGGAAGCTGGATTGCGAGTGAATAAAAACAAATGTAAATTTGCTGCCAAGAGTGTGCAGTTTTTAGGTTTTATGATTGACGAATTTGGTATTCACCCGTGCGAGGAGAAAATTATTGAGATTGAGAAGACGCCAGCACCGCGTAACGTGAAGGAGCTTCAAGCATTCCTGGGTCTGATAAATTTTTATGATAGATTTTTGCCACACAAGGAATCGATTTCTGAGCCATTGTACAGATTACTGGATAAAGACGCAAAATGGAAATGGGGAAAATCACATCAAAATTCATTCGAAAAGCTAAGGAAAATGCTTTCCAGTAAAGATACTCTGGTGCATTATGACGTAAAAAAGAAACTTATTTTATCTTGTGACGCGTCACAGTACGGACTGGGAGCAGTATTAGAACACGAGATGGCTGATGGAAATATCAGACCCGTAATGTTTGCCTCGAGAACCATGAACGCACATGAACGTAATTACGCACAAATAGACAAGGAAGCGGCTGCTATAATATTTGGCTTGAAGAAATTTCATCAGTTTATAAGTGGTCGAAGAGTGATTATCAAGACGGATCATAAGCCTCTGTTGGGAATATTCGATTCAAAGAGACCTATACCCAACATTATATCACCTAGGATGTTAAGGTGGGCACTTCTTCTGAACTCTTATGACTATGAAATACAATATGTTGAGGGAAAAAAAATTGGAAATGCAGATGCACTCAGTCGATGGCCGGGTCCAGCAGGTACACCAACGCCGGAAGAAGATTTTTTAGGAATTCTACTAATAGAGGAGACACCCATTGAATTGGAGTTTTCTGCCATAGAAGTGGCTAACTTGACAAAAAAGGATAAGTTTCTCAGTAAAGTATTATATTGGATACGTAGCGGATGGCCTGGGAAGAGCGATGACGAGTATAAGGTTTACTGGCAAAAGCGAGACGAGTTTTCCATATATAAGGATTGCATTTTATGGGGAAATAGAGTGGTTATACCAGAGAAGATGCGAGGGAAAGTGCTGGAGGAGCTACATATGAATCACGACGGTATTGTGATTACAAAGGCAATGGCGAGAAGCTATTTTTGGTGGCCTGCGATGGATAAACAGATTGAAGACATGGTGAAGAGCTGTAACGTGTGTGCAGAAAATCGAAATATGCCATCTAAAGTTACCCATCATTGGATAAAGCCAGATAAAGCATGGTCTAGACTACACATGGATTACGCTGGGCCATTTCAAGGGAAGACATTTTTAATTGTAATTGACGCTTATTCTAAGTGGCCAGAGGTCAAGATCGTACCAGATATGAGTAGCTCTACGTTAATAAGAATATTGCGTGATGTTTTTGCGGAACAAGGTCTTCCAGATGTACTTGTAAGTGATAATGGAAGAAGTTTTGTTTCAGAGGAGTTCCGCAAATACTTAGAGTCCCAAGGGATCAGACAAGTTCTGTCCGCTCCTTACCACCCTGCGACCAACGGTCAAGCGGAGAGAACGGTGCAGACAGTCAAGGCTAAATTAAGGAAAATAACATCTGGACCATGGGAAGCGAGATTACCAGCGATACTGTATGGTTTACGTACCACACCAAACAGCGTCAATGATAAAACTCCGGCTGAGCTCCTGAACAACAGGCACTTTAGAACTAAGTTCGATAGATTGAACCCCCTGTCTTCCAGATGTGATGATAAGGAAAAAGTAATAGAGAAGAATAGTGAGACAAAAAACAGGGAGTTTAATACTGGACAGTCAGTGTACGTAAAGAACTACTGCGGTGAACCACGCTGGTTGAAAGGGACGGTGGAAAAGCGACTAGGAGTCTGCAGATACTTAGTGAAATGGAACGACAAGCTGTTAGTACGACACATCAATCAAATGCTTGGTTGCGGGGGGGAAGAACAACGGAAGGTCCCTGAGGCAACCGATGGTGCTACGGATGACGATGACGATGACGAGGATTCCCGAATCGCGATACCGTCGCCTCATCGTTGGGCGGATATCATAGGTGTATCCGGACCCCAGGACATCACTATACACGGAAACCTGCAAAATACTGCATCCAGCAGCCAAAAGCGTGCCAGACAGACCACATCCCCAGACTCACCTGATTATAAGAGAATAGCCCTAGCAGATAGCGGAAGTGAGTCAGAGCTGTCTGAATGTAGAGATGTAGAGACGGAGGATGAATAGTAAAAGTGTTAGAGTAGTGTAACCGTAGCATAGTGTAGTGTTAGGTAGTAGTGTTAGTGAACTTTATAAAATAGTGAACTCTCTTAATGGGGGAGGTATGTTATGTATAGACAATGAGGGTAGGTTTTGACAGTTGTGTACAAAGTGAGGTAGTTGTGAAAAACCAGTCTGTCAACGCGAACCTGGACCAGTGCATGTGCTTGGACCCTAAACTGTGAGTTATATCAGACTCTATTCATGTTGTTGAAAAACTTGTTACTGTCAATAAAAAAAAATTTAATCTTTCTGTGTCATATCTAAGGGCCTTGGCATGCAGTTCCCATCTGTCCCCTCTTTAAGAGTAGATGACTACTCTGGCATTGACCTGAGTAGGTTTAATTTTACACTCGCAATCAGTGTGTGAACACTAAATGCGAGTGTAAAATTAAACCTACTCAGGTCAATGCCTTGGGTATTTTCTGTCTTTGCAATTAAGTATATCAACAAAAATTCTTTGCCCTAGTAACGATGGTGGACGTCGCACAGAGGCAACAAAGGCAGTTCAGAAAGAGCGCCCCGGACCACGCTCAAGCGACTCGTTCACATTGAACCTGTTCCGAGGAGCCCTAGAGACCTCAACAGTGTTCCCGTACCCTGAGCCGCTGGCTGAAGATCAGAGACAGGTGTTGGCTGAGCTTGTGCCACCAGTTGAGAAGTTCTTCCAAGAGGTATATTTGGGATTTCATTTTTTAAATTTTTCTTCAAGTGATTTTTTTTTGTGAAAATGGGGATTACAGGTTGTTAAGAACTTGACTCCCACGCACCTGCTGTTACTCACCTACATACGCTACGTTAGCCGCATTCCCTCGGACTCTATGCTTATTTACCACCATAATAGTAAACATAAAGAAAAATTGCAGTATTTTTTTCATTTTTATTAGGTACTTGTATAACGCGAGGAAGAAGGGATACAGAAGGCTGCAGCGATAACTGCCCCCCTTGTTTTCAGTTATGTTTGCAGCTTACTGTACATTGACTCTTTTACATACTTGGATGTCTCATAATCCGACATTGAGATATATCGAGGAATAATCATATATTTACAAACAAGATATATACAGTGTATTACTAAAAGAAATTAAAAACTAGCTTAAATCTAAAATAGGCCCTTGAGGCATTGTACCAAGGATGCTGGCGACATTTCCTCGCTGTATCGCAATGCTGATAGATATATCTGATAATGGCACAAACTTTATCGGTGCACAGGTGAACGACCCCGCGAAGAACGACCATGACGCGAAGATCGAGCCCAACACGCTTGCCGGTCTTTGGGACCTCGGTGCCTTCGGCCTGCAGGTGCCTTGTGAGCTTGGCGGTCTAGGTCTCAGCAACACTCAGTACGCGCGTCTTGTCGAGGTAAGTGTCTGCTTAGTATATTAACCAGAACAATAAAATACTCGAACTTTTGTTGACAAGTTTTTGCTGTTTATATTTACTTATTAAGAGTAACCAGAGTTCGTACTTATGTGATAAAGATCACTTAATGTTTTAATACTAATTCTATAATTTACTAATTTAATGTATCAAACTCAATCAAACTGGTCAAAAATCAGTTGCTCAGTCAATAGCTAACTAAAGGTTCCGTCACACAGGCGAGTTTTCCGGGCGGGGCGTGAGCGGGGCGCGCCGGTTTTACATCTAAAACGCTCACGTCCCGCTCACGCCCCGCCCGGAAAACGCGCCTGTGTGACGGAACCTTTAGCTGTTCTAGGCTTACTTCAAAGAGTAGTATAATATATATATATATATATCATATGAGAGCTTACTTCCTGTAATCCAGGTAGGTACGATATGCAACAGCCACAGATAGTTTTCTGAAGTAGCAAGCAGTTGCGTAGCTTGAACTAATCTATACGTGGGCGAAGTCGCATCAAGATAATAAAAATGTGTGGCGAGGGACCACTTCGACCACGCCTAGCTACGCCACTGGCAAGATCTAGATGAGAAGCCTATGACCACTAAAATGTTTTCAGCAAGTAGGCCACGCATCTACAGAATGCTTTTAAACAACATCGATACTTTACGGACTCATTCAATATAGGCTGATGATAATCTTGGGCTTACTTTCTATAATCCGAGGGGCCAACAGTTGTACATTTCAAACAAAGACTATAATAAATCTCAAATAGGGGCCCAAATGTAGCCAAATATGCGTCAGGCATTCACTGTCTTACGAATTAGAAAAGAGTAGAGAGGATAAAAGTGTTACGCCCACTGTGAATTTTGTTCAGCAAAAATAGGCTTATGCATTTACATTTACACGTCAACCTAGGTTTAGAATAATATCTAGGCAGATAATGAACGTCTGTTTTACCTAGATCGTCGGCGCTCACGACTTGGGTGTCGGCATCACGCTCGGAGCTCACCAGTCCATTGGCTTCAAGGGTATCCTGTTGTTCGGAACCCCAGAACAGAAACAGAAGTACCTCCCCAGAGTAACTGGTGGGGAGTATGCTGCGTTCTGCCTCACTGAGCCCTCTTCAGGGTCTGATGCTGGCTCCATCAAGTAAGCAAAACATCTGATGTTTCAAAAATAATCTAATATTAGGGTAGGATAAAAAAGGTGAAGGTTTAATATAAGGTCAATGTGGATAATTCCGTCATAGGGACTATTCCGTCCATTAGCGTTTTTCTCGAAAAACGAACAAAATTGATAATTTCATCGTCAAAGCAGGTATTGCTTTTACTTCAGCCAGTCAGCAATCAAAAGTAAATGGGTTTTTTCTCCTACGATTTAAAATTAAAGAAATATACGCTCGTCGACGGAATAGTCCCTATGACGCCAGATTGGCCTTAATAAGAATCCATTTAATGATCAATTTTCGCTTGTGGTCTATTTAACGCTCTCTCTCTCTGTACTGTACCACGCGGCGCAAAACCACTTTTACTCTAATGGCGTTACTCATAAACGTCTGCTGAGTTAATCAGCTGATGATCATCGTTTGCCCCTCTCTATGGCATAAGGAGAGATAGGGACAAACGACGATCATCAACTGATTAAGTTAGCAGCCGTTTATGATTAGATTAGATTTATTTATTTCACAACATATGATTACAGTACAAATAACATTAATGTCAATTTATAAGAATCTATATTGTGATGAATTAATGATGAATCCCTATGATTCCCCTGTTCTTGAACTTGGCATACTAGAATGCATCTCATGAATTGGGTTGTTGGTCGGTTCGCGATTCATTCTTACCCAAAAAAAGGGATATATCTTTAGATATGTCTCTGCTACTCCACTTTGTGTGTACTGCAAAGTGGCGTACTCTCATGTTGGAGGCCAAGACTCATTTTGGGTCATCGTGCCAGCCAAGTATGTCTCTGCTAAATCACATTTTCCAATCATCTTATTTAGTACTAGCGACCCGCCCCGGCTTCGCACGGCTTAACAAATTATACACCTAAACCTTCCTCAAGACACTATTGATAGGTGTAACCCGCATGAAAATCCGTTCAGTCGTTTTTGAGTAACAAACACACTGACAGACGCGGCGGGGACTGTTTTATAAGGTGTAGTGATAAATTGTAATTTGTAAACAGGACGCGTGCAATCCAGCAGCCAGATGGCACGTGGAAGCTGAACGGCTCCAAGATCTGGATCAGCAACGGTGGAACCGCGGAGGTGATGACCGTGTTCGCGCAGACACCTGTCCAGAAGGACGGGAAGACCGTCGACAAGGTAACTGCTAGTGTGAGCTGTAACATGACATAACAGGACGAGTGTGAGGTGTAACATGACATAACAGGACGCGAGCAGTCCGATGGTTGGGAGCTGAACGGCCCCAAGATCTGGATCAGCAACGGTGGAACCGCGGAGGTGATGACCGTGTTCGCGCAGACATCTGCCCAGAAGGACGGGAAGACCATCGACAAGGTAACGATAAAATGCAGATTACAAATTATAATTTACTAGCGACCCGTCCCGGCTTCGCACGGGATAACAATTATACATAAACCTTCCTCTTGAATCACTCTATCTGTTAAAAAAAACGCATCAAATTCCGTTGCGTGGTTTTAAAGATCTAAGCATATATAGGGACAGCCAGCGGGAAGCGACTTCGATTTATACTATGTAGTGATACCCTCGACAAAATCATAACAGTGTAAAAGTTCAAATCCACTTAATAAATATTGTACAGTCAGCAGCAGAAGTTGCTAAACGGGCGAGGTGTTCAAAATTACCTTGACACGCTCTTATTCTCTTAACAATAAAGTCGCGTCCAGTTTCATTGGTAGAAATCGAGCAAGTAAAAGTTAACGATTACAGAAAAGAATACTTCCAGACATAAAAGTTAATAATAAAAAGACGATCGATATGTGATATCTGATATCGATATGACTATGCAAATACAAACAGCGAAACTAACGTACAGTAATAATCTTATCTATAGTCCGGTTCGAGAATTGGCACCGATTCCGAAGTTCATAGTACAAATACGTGTTTTTGGTTTAGATATATGAATTGTTCAATGTCAACGTCTATTATTAGTTACCTATTAACAAGCGTTTCTTTCTAGGTCAAATATTTTTATATATTTCTATTGACCACGCAAAATGTTCCGAAATGATTATGTCAAAATGAATGGGGAATCGGACAGATAAATGAGATAAATCAAATTTATTACTTTTTTCGGCCTCGCGGCCTAAGAACAGATTTTTTTTTTCTATTTATCATAGCGTTCAAGTTCAATATTTTAACCTTAACGTGGTATTCCACGTAAACAACACACTGAACAAATGGAATAAGGGATATTCATATTTATTTATTGCAACCATGGTATTATAGATTATAGATATTAAAAGATCTGTGTAGTTCAACATGGACCTTGTGAGGGCATAGCAATAAAACATGCATACTTAGGATCTAATCTTACAGCAGCAGTTACAAGGTACAGTGATAATGATAAGGGACCACTGAAAAAAAAATTAGGAAGATCCACAAACACTTTCGAACCTCATGTACATATATTATGAATAAAGTCAGCAGAGGGATGTTCAGTATATAAATTCGAGGACCGCTTCCGTTTCTTCAGGGTTGCAGCCCCATTGGTGGAGAACCACTGGTTTAGGATATTCCACTCACTTCCACAACTAAATTAAACATCCTATATCTCACAATTATGGAATTTTATAGCATTTTCGATTTGTATTTTAAAGTACTGGACTGTACTGGAGGGCTCGGGTCTCTTTTTCTTTATTATATTATATGTGGCATTATCTATTAAAAATGTCCTTATTTTCGATGGCGCTTACGCCGTACAGCGCCGCGAGTGGTTGTATTTTGCTCGTTAGAGTCTGTGCGGAAGGAGAAGAGTCGTGGAATGTATGGGGCCCAATAGAAGCGCCATCGACAATAAGCTCTCTTTTCATAGATAACGTCACAAATCTCAGTGTCATCTTCAATTTCCTCGCGTTGTCCCGGCATTTTGCCACGGCTCATGGGAGCCTGGGGTCTGCTTGGCAACTAATCCCAGGAATTGGCGTGGGCAATCGTTTTTACGAAAGCGACTGCCATCTGACCTTCCAACCCAGAGGGTAAACTAGGCCCGTATTGGGATTAGTCCGGTTTCCTCACGATGTTTTCCTTCACCGAAAAGCGACTGGTAAATATCAAATGATATTTCGTACATAAGTTCCGAAAAACTCATTGGTACGAGCCGGGGTTCGAACCCGCGACCTCCGGATTGCAAGTCGCATTTTACCCAAAGGGTAAAAACGGGACCCTATTACTAAGACTCCGCTGTTCGTCCGTCCGTCCGTCCGTCCGTCTGTCATCAGGCTGTATCTCACGATCCGTGAGTTGAAATTTTCACAGATGATGTATTTCTGTTGCCGCTATAACAACAAATACTAAAAACAGAATAAAATAAAGATTTAAGTGGGGCTCCCATACAACAAACGTGATTTTTGAACGACGTTAAGCAACGTCGGGCGGGGTCAGTACTTGGATGGGTGACCGTTTTTTTGCTTGTTTTGCTCTATTTTTCGTTGATGGTGCGGAACCCTCCGTGCGCGAGTCCGACTCGCACTTGGCCGGTTTTTACATATCTCAGTGTATATCCTAGAATTTATTAACATTTGACTATGACAGGTGACAGCGTTCATCGTGGAGCGCTCCTTCGGGGGCGTGTCATCCGGCCCCCCGGAGAACAAGATGGGCATCAAGTGCTCCAACACCACTGAGGTGTACTATGAAGACGTGCCCGTGCCCAATGAAAACGTATTGGGAGGCGTCGGCAACGGATTCAAGGTGAGTGAACTTTGCCACGGCCACAGACAAGACATCCTCTAGACTGAGCATAGTAACGCTACCCCCTCTGCCACTCATACGGTAGTTTTACTCCATCTTCGAGTCAATCCCATGCCGTGATTGGTCCGTGTCTTTGAACGGACCAATCACGGCACGGGATTCGCTCACCTCGTCCCCCCGCACCCCCGTATTTTTGGCAGCATCGGTTTCATGAAATAATTGCTCTAAACTCAGTCTAGAGGATTCCTAGTCTATGGCCACGGCTCATGGGAGCCTGGGGTCCGCTTGGCAACTAATCCCAGGAATTGGCGTGGCCACTACTTTTTACGAAAGCGACTGCCATCTGACCTTCCAACCCAGGGGGTAAACTAGGCCTTATTTGGATTCGTCCGGTTTCTTCGCGATGTTTTCCTTCACCGAAAAGCGACTGGTAAATATTAAATGATATTTCGTACATAAGTTCTGAAAAACCCATTGGTACGAGCCGGGGTTTGAACCCGCCATCTACGGATTGCAAGTCGCACGCTCTTAAAGGTAGGCCACCAACGCAAGTAGGTAATGAAAACGTGTTGGGAGGTGGCAACGGATTCAAGGTGAGTGAACATTGATGAAAAAAGATAGTGTCTTCAAGATTATGAGTTTCACTATACTTGCCGCTAATAATGCTATCATTTACTCTTGTTAAGACCAAACTAGAGATGGCATTATGACCTGAGATTAGTCATAACTACAAACGTACGCATTACGCATAAATATACGTAGATTGTTTTGTTTTAGAAATACAAATGCTATATAAGCACAATTGTTAATAATGCGACCATTATATTTGGGACTTTTTTAACGTTTTTATTTAAACTAACGAATGAAACAATAGATATTATCTGAGTTTTTTTTTTGCGATTATTTCGAACTATTTCTACCCGTGGGTTCGTCTGCGTAGGTAGAATGACGATTTCCTTGACAATAACAATGTCCTTCTAAAATTGATTTAAATTGCTTCAGCGGTTTAAGTGTGAAAAGATAACAGACAGACAGAGTGACTTTTATTTGATTGATATGGTATACTTAATTTAGATTACACAACAGTAGGTATGATTGTGTAATCATAGTTGTTGACTTATTGCCAATTGATACGTTGTATCATAATGCGGTAATACATTCATTAAGCACCGCATTGTAGACATACTTCCGGATGCGAAGTTGAGTGTCTGCAGATTAGTTTTAGATAATATAGATTTATTATATTACATTTGTCTTAACGGATGCATAACCAAGCCCTTTATAGAATAATTGATTTCGAACCGGATTAGGAAAACAAAGCTTGTTCCATATACAAAATCTATGCTGTATACTATATGTACCATGTACCAAATATTGTATTCGTATTAAGGTACAGTTAAGACTTTGAATGTTTATGCACGTTTGAACACAAACAGCTCTATCGCTGCATGCGTATGCTGCTGATAGCATCATCTATATGCAGCCGTCAGCATCTATATGCTTAACATAATTAGCACAAAAAACCTTGACAAAGTTGACCTTGCATTACCTTAACTTATTAACCCTTTTCATGACTTCACGAAAAAATACTACAATGTGGTTCGTTTTCTATTTCATCAAATCCCACCCCACGTGTAATGTAATCGTGTTTATTGTTTTATCAGGTTGCGATGAACATCCTGAACAACGGCCGCTTCGGTATGGGCGCCGCCCTGGCCGGCACACAGCGCGCGGCCATCAAGCAGGCTGCTGAACACGCAGCTACCCGTGTTCAGTTCGGCAAGAAGCTGATCGAGTTCGGCACCATCCAGGTACATATGTCGCTTATACACAGGTGTAACCGCTCTACAATACCATTATGTAATGGCTTCGGTATGGGCGCCGCCCTGGCCGGCACACAGCGCGTCGCCATCAAGCAGGCTGCTGAACACGCGGCTACCCGTGTGCAGTTCGGCAAGAAGCTGATCGAGTTCGGCACCATCCAGGTATGTATGTCGCTTATACAACGGTGTAACCATTCTACAATACCATTATGTAATGGCTTCGGTATGGGCGCCGCCCTGGCCGGCACACAGCGCGCCGCCATCAAGCAGGCTGCTGAACACGCCGCTACCCGTGTTCAGTTCGGCAAGAAGCTGATCGAGTTCGGCACCATCCAGGTATGTCGCTTATATAACGGTGTAACCGCTCTACAATACCATTATGTAATGGTCATTTTGGTATGGGGCCGCCCTGGCCGGCACACAGCGCGCCGCCATCATGCAGGCTGCTGAACACGCCGCTACCCGTGTTCAGTTCGGCAAGAAGCTGATCGAGTTCGGCACCATCCAGGTATGTCGCTTATACAACGGTGTAACCGCTCTAGAATACCATTATGTAATGGTCATTTTGGTATGGGGCCGCCCTGGCCGGCACACAGCGCGCCGCCATCATGCAGGCTGCTGAACACGCCGCTACCCGTGTTCAGTTCGGCAAGAAGCTGATCGAGTTCGGCACCATCCAGGTATGTCGCTTATACAACGGTGTAACCGCTCTAGAATACCATTATGTAATGGTCATTTTGGTATGGGGCCGCCCTGGCCGGCACACAGCGCGCCGCCATCAAGGAGGCTGCTGAACATGCCGCTACCCGTGTTCAGTTCGGCAAGAAGCTGATTGAGTTCGGCACCATCCAGGTATGTATGTCGCTTATACAACGGTGTAACCGCTCTACAATACCATTATGTAATGGTCATTTTGGTATGGGCTCGACTTAGCCATCATACAAATTGCCGAACTCTTCGTATCATCTAGGTATGTCAATAACACTACTGTTTAACTTCTCTATAACTCCATAATGTAACGGGTGCTCCGATGTGAGCGCAACTGAGCCATCGGGCAGACTGTCGAATTCTTCTTATTTACCATCTAGATATTTTATCCGCTGTGTAACCGCTCTACAACTCCATTAAGTATGGCATCATTATGTACAGGCGACAATCAACATCGTAGAACAACGTACACAACAGTTTAACCGACCTACTATACCAATATTATATTATGACTGTTTCAGCCATCTGGATATTCTGGATGAAAAATTTAGGGGTGGATTGTGGCGATTCGAAAAAGATCTGTGGGGATGTATTCGATTATCGAGGCCATTTATCTAATATTTCCTTTCGTGGTTTTAAAGTGACATATTGTGACCGTAAGTGTTTCTTTTTTAGGAAAAACTGGCTCGTATGGCGATGCTCCAATACGTGACGGAGTCGCTCGCGTACATGGTGTCCGGTAACATGGACACGGGCGCTAAGGACTACCACCTTGAGGCTGCTATTAGCAAGGTGTGTATAAAAATTGGTTTACTTTGGCTAGTGACTTAAAATTGCTTTAAATAAATGGTTAATTATACAGGGAAAAATTTTAATCACCAGCCATACTGTACAACTTTTATTATAGCCTCCTGAGACCCAGAAGCATTTGTTTTGTTTTTGAATTTGGAACCCTTAGTTACTCAATGAAAGTTCCAAATATTTTTCGGAATATGTACAAAAATGTATACATATTTCATACATTCCGGCTAATGTGATGCCGCTTCGCACGGGTTACACAAAACCTTATAAAAATTATATACCTAAACCTCCCTCAAGAATCATACTATTGATACTGGTGAAAACTGCATGAAAACCCGTTCAGTAGTTTCTGAGTTTATCGCGAACATACATACACACAGCGCGCGGCGGGGGACTTTGTTTTATAAGGTACTAGCGACCCGCCCCGGCTTCGCACGGGTAGTTCAACGAATTTACACAAAACCTTTACAAACTTTACACCAAAACCTTCCCCAAGAATCACTCTATTAATAGGTGAAAACCGCATGAAAATCCGTGCAGTAGTTTTTGAGCTTATCGCGAACATACAGACGGACAGACGCGGCACAGGACTTTATAATATGTATGTATGTATTGATAGTGATTTCATAGATAATGTATAGAAATATTAATCAATGTTTATTTCTAGGTGTTCGCATCAGACTCGGCATGGACGGTGGTAGACGAAGCCATCCAAATCCTCGGCGGTATGGGCTTCATGAAGGGCACAGGATTGGAGCGTGTGCTTCGTGACCTGAGGATCTTCCGTATCTTTGAGGGCACCAACGACATCTTGCGTCTCTTCGTGGCATTGACAGGTATTGACTAATGATATGCCTTATCTCGTTGACATAAGGTTTAGAAAAGGTCACAATCTGTAGGTTTTATGAAGGGCACTGGATTGGAGCGTGTGCTCCGTGACCTGAGGATCTTCCGTATCTTTGAGGGCACCAACGACATCTTGCGTCTCTTCGTGGCATTGACAGGTATTGACTAATGATAGGCCTTATGTCGTTGACATAAGGTTTAGAAAAGGTCACAATCTGTAGGTTTTATGAAGGGCACTGGATTGGAGCGTGTGCTCCGTGACCTGAGGATCTTCCGTATCTTTGAGGGCACCAACGACATCTTGCGTCTCTTCGTGGCATTGACAGGTATTGACTAATGATAGGCCTTATGTCGTTGACATAAGGTTTAGAAAAGGTCACAATCTGTAGGTTTTATGAAGGGCACTGGATTGGAGCGTGTGCTGCGTGACCTGAGGATTTTCCGTATATTTGAAGGCATTAATTATGGTGTATAAATCGACTATACTATAAAGGAACCATTAGACATGATTCTAACTTTAATTAGACATATACGAGGGGCGTTCAAAATATTCTCGGTATTGATATCTTACGACCTCTTCTAAAATTTCTTTCGTTACTGGCCGCTAAGGTTTATTCATTGACATTAAAAAAAAGTATAATTCGAACCGAGATGGTCTTTTGTTTTTCTGCAATTGCTGAACAAACATGAACATCATGTGCGAATTGACAATGTTAACTAAATTAGAACATCGATGCGTGATAAAACTCTTGACAAAACAGGGTAAAAATCAAAAAACCATAAAAGAGGAAATGGTTTGTGTTTACCGTGAGTCTGCTCCTTCTTTATCTACCAGTCAAAAGTGGTCAAGCGAGTTTAAACGCGGAAGGGAGAGTATTGAAGATGACCCTAGACCTGGCCGGCCTGTAGTAGCTACTTCACAAGAAAATATTGATAAAGTGGAAAAACTTATATTGGAAGATGGTCGAGTGAAGGTAAAATCTATAGCACAAGTAACCAATCTCTCTATTGGTACCGTACATGATATTATACATGACCATCTTAATATGTCAAAAGTAAGTGCAAGATGGGTTCCGCGAATGCTGACTCGGCTTCAAAAAGACATGCGTGTAGCTTGTTGTTCCGATTTTATTGACCTGTGCGGTGAAAATCCTGATGAGGTGCTGCAAAGAATAGTTACTGGAGATGAAACCTGGGTTCATCATTATGACCCAGAGAGTAAGCAAGAGTCCATGCAGTGGCACATTAAGGGTTCAGCTCATCCCAAGAAGTTCAAGGTCATCCCTTCAGCTGGCAAGGTCATGGCCACGATATTTTGGGATTGTGAAGGAGTATTACTAATCGATTATAAAGAAAAAGGTGTAAATATCACAGGACAGTACTACGCTAACATTCTACGTCAATTAAAGGATGTAATTAAAGAAAAGAGGCGAGGAAAGTTAACCAAAGGTATTCTGCTTCTGCATGACAACGCCCCCGTCCATACTGCTCATATTGCCAAGGCAGCTATTGTTGAATGTGGGTTTAAAACTGTTACTCACCCACCGTATAGTCCGGACTTAGCCCTCAGCGACTTCTTTTTGCTCCCCAATCTTAAAAAGGATCTGCGTGGAAATAAATTTTCTGACGATGAAGCATTGAAGGCGGCAGTGGAGGAGCATTTTTACACGAAAGATAAAAAATATTTTTACGAGGGATTAAAAAAAATAATTGATCGATCTTTTAAGTGTATGAACATAGGGGGGGAGTATATTGAAAAATAAAAATATCAAACTTTTCGTACTTGTTTGTTTTCATTCTCATACCGAGAATATTTTGAACACCCCTCGTAGACAGTAGGAAGATCGAGTTTCTTTTTGACCCAGTTTTTAACTTCCCAAGAAGGAAGAGTGAAGGAATTTAACGTGTGTAATCTTTTTGCGTGATTGCGTCTGACTTTGTGGCGTCCAGGTGAATAAAACGATTTAGTTTTGGTCACAATTTTTTCCATCTATCTGTATCTAAGGTAAAACGTTAATTGATCACGCGTTTCTGTCTGCAGGCATCCAATTCGCCGGCTCCCATCTCCAAGAGCTCCAGCGCGCCTTCAAGAACCCTACCGCCAACCTCGGCCTCATCTTCAGCGAGGCCGGCAAGCGCGCCGGTCGCGTCGTCGGCCTCACCTCCACCGCCGACATCAGTCCTCTGGTGGCGGATCAACTACGCCCTGCTTCTAGGGAGCTGGCGAAGTGTGTGGATGCGTACGGACAGACCATTGAATCTACGTTGGTCAAGTACGGCAGGAAGGTTGTCGATGAACAGGTAACAACTGTTGATAATACCCTTCGATGCCTTTATACTATGTGTTGGGGCTGTCCTAAGACAGAAAGGTCACTCCATAATTTCTAGTCTTCGGTGTACTCTCTACTGCTGACATCAGTTCTTTAGTGGAAAATCATTTGAGCCCAGCTTCTAAGAAGTTGGCGAAATGTGTGGATGCGTACGGACAGACCATTAAATCTACGTTGGTCAAGTACGGCAGGAAGGTGGTCGATGAACAGGTAAAAACCGTTGATAATACTCGTCGATGCCTTTATACTATGTGTTCCTAAGACAGAAAGTTAACTTCATAATTTAATAGTCTTCGGTCTATACTCAAAGTGCTGACATCAGTTCTTTAGTGCCTTTAGTGGCAAATCAGTTGAGCCCAACTTCTAGGGAGTTGGCGAAGTGTTTGGATGCGGACGGACAGACTATTGAATCTACATTGGTCAAGTACGGGAGGAAGGTTGTCGATGAACAGGTAAAAACCGTTGATAATACTCGTCGATGCCTTTATACTATGTGTAGGGGCTGTCCTAACACAAAAAGGTCACTCCATAATTTATCGTCTTCGGTCTATACTGAAAGTGCTGAGATCAGGCCTTTGGTGGCGGTTCAATCGTGCCCGGGTGTTACGGAATTGGTTAAATTTGTTGATGTTTATGGATAGGCCATTGAGTCGACATTGGTCAAGTATGGAAGGAAGGTTTGGGATGAACAGGTAAAAACCGTTTATAATACCCGTCGATGCTTCTATACTTAGTGTAGAGGGTGTCTTAAGGCAGAACAGTCGTGAAAAATTGGACTCCCAACATCTTTATTCGTCGTTATACACTCAACTGTTGATATTAGTCCCTTGTGGTAGCCAGCCGGTTGCATCAGGCTACTAAGAGCTGGCTGAACATCTTGTTGCGTTAGACAGACCATTGAAATCCAGCTCTAATCCAAAACCTTATTTCATTCGTAAATGATATTTTTTAAGGACTGAATTTATATTCAATTCAATGTTATGTTATTTGGGATAATAATCCCAAATTTAGCTTCACGAAGAACTTTTTTCCGTATTACAACTTTCACTAGAAATTTGAAATAAATCCTACATTGCTCGTCCACAGTTCGTCCTGAACCGCCTAGCGTCGGCCGCCATCGACGTGTACACGACGGCCGTGGTGCTGTCCCGCGCGTCCCGCGCCACCAAGCTCGGCCTGCCGTCCGCCGCACACGAGGTCAAGCTCGCCGAGGCCTGGGCCTACGACGCCTTAGGTAGATCACTTCAAATAATACATATAGTGCGTCAAGCAAATCTTGTCAGTAGCAATGTACTGCAAATTAAAGTAGGGTAACACCATGTAACACTCAAAGAGCAGAATTGCGCTAAGAAAAGCAGCAATGTACATCGAACCAAAATGTGTTTATTTTTCCTCCCTTCATACGTCAGTTCGAGTGAATTATCATAACCTCAAATTTTAGTAATGTTTACCGTCAACGAGCATGATTGTACATTGTAGGCACCTTAGCTTTGCTTGAGGTCATGCATAATCTTGGTATTTAATGGTGACAGCAGAAATTTCTTTTGAAATAGAAACGATTCAGAATATAAACAATAAGATGATAGCTGTCATTCACGATCCACATTCCACAGATAACACACAGATGACACGCGATTTTGGAATTATTCGAACACAGTGTTGCTAACCCGCGATTTTTCAAATTTGCCGCCTTTTACTACTGACAAGATTTGGTTGATCCAGTATAGCATCTATATTCCTCTCCCTATAATGTTGATGTTGAAGACCGGTGCTGCGCTTTAAAGACTGTTAAGCGAGACATGTCAGCGTATGAAATCGACTACCATGCCTGGGAAACCTTAGATGAAGACCGTGATGGATGGCGCAAGCGTGTTGTGGAGGGGAAAAGGCTATGCGACCAAGCCTGGTTTAATGCTTTTCTCAAAAATGGACGGCAAAGTCGACGTTGCCGGTTAAAAAATAGGTCGCGAAGTGCGTAGTTTATGGTCATTCAAAAAATTAAAAAGTTAAAAACATTGCAGTCTCGATTTCGGGACTGCAATGTCGCATACAAATTCCATTATTTAACGAGTTCCAAACTTTTTAAAACTTTAAATGGCCATATCAAATGAAGGCATAGGTCCCTTAAACAGCCAAACAGATGATCAGCACTTATTATTATAAAGCCTATAACAGACTATCGCACCGCACCGCGACCTTGGAGCGTCGCACCCATAAGTGAGAGCGAGAAACAGATATCTCTTTCTCGCTCTCACTTATGGGTGCGACGCTCCAAGGTCGCGGTGCGGTGCGATAGTCTGTTACAGGCTTAATGTTGGTACCGCGACTATTTAGGTGTCTCAAATAGGTTGGCGTATTTTCAGCAGAAAAATACACTTCTTTTTTTTTTAAGGCGGCAAGCTAATTTTTTTAATGGTTGTATTTTTTTCTGTGAAAATTAATGGAAAATTAGAACGTTGCTTCTGTAAGTTCTGTAAAATATTTCTATTTCTTGCACCATTTTTGAGAAAAGCACTATATATGACTCGGCTGGAAGGCTACTTGCTGGCTTCGGATTCAATTAAACGGACTCCCAAGGTCGTCCGTTTAAAACGAATCCTCAGCCTGCAAGTAGCTACTTCCGAACCTCGACAATAATGTACTATAAAAAGTTTGGAACTTGTTAAATAATGGAATTTGTATGCAACATTGCAGTCCCGAAATCGAGACTGCAATGTTTTTAACTTTTTAATTTTTTGAATGACCATAAACTACGCACTTCGCGACCTATTTTTTAACCGGCAACGTCGACTTTGCCGTCCATTTTTGAGAAAAGACTGTTAAGCGAGACATGCCAGCGTATGAAATCGACCACCATGCCTGGGAAACCTTAGATGAAGACCGTGATGTCGAGGGGAAAAGGCTATGCGACCAAGCCTGGTTTAATGCTTTATACAGCAGAAGGTGTCGCAGAAAGCAATCCTGGACTGGAACCTCAGGTGGCATGAGCTTTCTCTGCCAAAAATGTGGGAGGTCTTGCTTATGCATCGGTCTACAGTCACCAAATCCGTTGTTTAAACAGCAATGCATAAATCGTCTGCAATAGACGCAAAGGCCTGTGATGATAATGTTTACCATAGAAAAATAAGTAAGCTGAGTTCCTCTTTGCCTTTATTTATGTTAGTGTGGGTCAAATCTTGGATGCAAAATTTGCCTCACCGATTTCCGATTGAGCTGAAATTTTGCATACATATGTAAATCGGGTGGCAATACAATATTTTGATGACATAGCGCTGATCTGATGATGGACAGAGGAGGTGGCTATGGGAATTCTGTGATAAAACAACGCAAACAATTTTTTTTTGCATAGACGCAACGCAAACAATTTTTTTTAGACTTGCAATCCGGAGGTCGCGGGTTCGAACCCGGCTCGTACCAATGAGTTTTTCGGAACTTATGTACGAAATATCATTTGATATTTACCAGTCGCTTTTCGGTGAAGGAAAACATCGCGAGGAAACCGTACTAATCCCAATACGGGTCTAGTTTACCCTCTGGGTTGGAAGGTCAGATGGCAGTCGCATTCGTAAAACTAGTGCCCACGCCAATTACTGGGATTAGTTGTCAAGCGGACCCCAGGCTCCCATGAGCCGTGGCAAAATGTCGGGATAACGCGAGGAAGATGATAATATTAGATTATTCTATTTCATTTTATTAGTTTATTCCACTGCTGTAAAATTTTGGTATCATCTTGGGTCGTCCCATTCGTTTTTCGTCAAGTTCTTAAATTAGTCCTATTCTGCTTTCGTCACTCATTCTACATTCGTCACAATCGTCGGTGGCTTTCAATGTAGAATGAGTGACGAAAGCAGAATAGGACTCATTTAAGAACTTGACGAAAAACGAATGGGACGACCCAGGATGATACCAAAATTTTTGTGTTTTGCTAATAAACGTATTTTTTTAATATTTTTTAGGCCGCGTGCCCGGGCTGCTAGCGGCGGCCCGCGACGCACCCTCGCTGCAGCAGTACGCCAGGCTCGGAGCCCTAGGCCGCGCCGTCGCTGACAACTCGGGCCAACCTAGCGTTAACCCCCTCAACTTGTAACTCTAAAAGGAACATCCGTAGAAATAGTAGTTTGTGTTACAAGGGATCAAAATGATATATTTCCGTCAAGGGCGTACATTGAATCCTGAATGAAGCGATGGATTCTAAAGTAGAATGTTAACGTGTGTTAACGTCCGAGACGAAATAATTTTGATACCGTGTGACACATACTGCTTTTCACATCAACTATGAGGAAAATGAAAAAATCTTAGTGTTGACACAATCTGATGCTTAAACAGATTATTTAAGCTAAAAAAATAATGTGCAAAAAAATTTAAAAATAGTGTGCTAGAACAGAAAAGTGTCACTTTGATCCCTCCTAGCAGGGATGAAAAGTGCCACTTTGATCCCTCCTAGCAGGGAAGAAAAAGCTCTTTTCCGAATAGGAGGTGTGAAAAATAATTTATTTGTCAGTCGAGTGCGAAAACCAGTTAGGTATTGAACACCTAAGACGTCAACTGACGCGCGTGGCCCCAACCCGACATCAACCTTCGTACATTCGAACAAGGTTCCAAGTGACGCGCCCCGCACGACAGACGTGACGTTTACAGGGTTAATGGGACAGCCAAATATAGTATTTGGGTCGGCCTATATGTCTGTGCCAAGACCGAGTCGAATCTAACCACAATGATATAGACCTTGCCAAAGAAAGCTATTAAAAGACAATGTAAACATACTCAACAACACTATTGACAACAATTAGTCTATATAAACATGCATGTGTTATGCAAACTTATAAAACCAATACTCTTATGTACTTGACTGAACAAAACTAAACTCAAGACAAAATCAGTCTTCAGGCAGCCTTAATAAAAGCTAAGAATACAGTGTCTAGATCTTAAAATCTCCTAAGCGACATCTAAACGTCCTATTAGTATAAGTTAGCCTAATAAAATCATGTGTTCGACTGTATTCAATCTTTTTGATTGCACAAAAACATTCGGACGACCGACCCTCTTCGGGTATGGATGTTCAACTGTGCCGAATGACCCAATCATGTAAATGTGAATGTATATTGTATAGTATATTTTCGACAGTTATATTTATTTTTAAATAGTATATTTTTAAGTATACATTGTTGTTTTCCTTACTTTCCTTAGAAGAACGTGTCTTTGAATAATAAATTGTTCCAAACACTAAGTGAGCTATACTAAGTACGATTCGCTGTGCAGTAGCAATATTTATTGTACAGTCGCTCCAATACTTCAGGGTATTACACGACAAGTATGACACGATTTGAACAAAATTGCAATGAGAAAAAAGAATATGAATATGATGAAAAATTACGAACAATCCTTTATTAAGGTAAGGACACATTCCACAAGCGTATTTTAATAAAGACAATTAACTAAGTTCAGAAATCGAAGCAAGGATCCAGAATTATTCCAGAAGACTAATAATCAAATCAATTTATTATTCAATTAAATTCGAAGAGTGTATTATTAAACAAATGCAAGCGTATAGGAGCGGCCTTAGTGCACGCTGCTCAAATTACTCCTGACCCCGACGCCACGCTGCACGCCCCGCAGAACGCTCCGCTTCGAGCGTAGGGTTGCCAGATCGAAAGCCGCTATTATCGGGAAAAAATATAAATTTTTCGGGATTTTGGGCCTAAGTCGGGAAAAAAAACCTATCAAATTAAATTAATTGTATTAAAAACAACGATATTTTACATTATTGGCACTATGTCAGCTGCTCTGCCCACTCTCGCCCGCGCGCGCGCTGACGGGCTCGACGCGGGTCGCTTACTCGCTCGACAACAGTTCGGAACTTGAAATTATTGATAACGTGAAGCTGTTTTTCGGGACAATTTTCACTTCGTCGGGAATCGGGAACACATGCTAAAAATCGGGAGAATCCCGCCGAATCCCGACCATCTGGCAACCCTATTCGAGCGTCCACTCAGGCCTTACACTTAGAGGTTTATATGAAAACAACTTTCTCACTTAACAACATAATTTATTTCAAATTCATATCTTACAACTATATTTACATGCACCTAAGTCAGTCTAGACATCGATCTGTATGGAGGAGTCCCACGCTTTGGCGTTGACTTGTTTGAGCGTGGCCCGAAGCGCCGTACCGGGGCCGAGCGCCGCGGTGAGCGGGAAGCGCTCGCCATGTGGCCGCGCGTATAGCGCGTGCAGCGTTTGTTCCCAACGCTGCGGGGACGCTGCGTGTTTGGCTAGCGTTTTTCGGACCTGTTGAAAATGTTGCATTTAAAAATAATTATCATACAACAGTACGTTCGGATTCCTTGATTTAAGGCTTATACGGTTACAGGGACGCTTTTTGTCAGCCCAGAGGGGAAATCAGATCTTATAAAGATTGGTGCTGTTTTCTGTTCAAGTTTCGCTACATCAAAGTAGTTAAGTATATAATCAAGATTCAAATTAAATTCAGAAATGGTACGCCCTACCCTACCCCTTTTCATACATAAGTATCGGGCGCCATTAGAAGAGTGTTTTATACCTACTGCTAGATTTCACTAGTAATATAAATTAAACTTCGTCGCTATACCCTTTGGCATCCACAGCTGACACCATTTTAACTCTTGGAACCTCAGCTTCACATGATTTTATCGCCTCTTTCTCGACTTCAGTACATTAGTAACGGGCGCCATTAATGGAGTATCAAAGACATAAGACAATTTATTTTACTAGTATGTAATATAAATAAATTAAACTTACTGCTCTAGCGTCGCTATAAGCTTTGGCTTCACATGATTTTAAAGCCTCTTTCAGTACATTAGTAACGGGCGCCATCAAGAGAGGTGTATGAAAGACGACTTATTTTACTAGTAATATAAATTAAACTCACCGTTCTAGCGTCGCTATAAGTGTAAGGCCTGAGTGGACGCTCGAGTTGGGCGTGCAGCGGGGCGGGGCGTGCGGCGTGCATGTTAAACAAATGCAAACGTATAGGAGCGGCCTTAGTGCACGCTGCTCAAATCACTTCCGCGCCCGATACGCCACGCTGCACGCCCCGCTGAACGCTCCGCTTCGAGTGTCCACTCGGGCCTTACACTAAGCCTTTGTTTCCACGGCAGACACAACTTTAACTCTAGACGCTTCCGCTTTACAAGACTTTCAGTAGGTACATTAGTAACGGGCGCCATGAGAGGAGTATGAAGGACGATTTATTTTACTAGTAATATTATTAATCATAAGACCTAGCATTAAGCATTGTACCTGACGTAAAATTCTATTTTTATCAATAAAGAATTTAATTGAATATATTAAACTCACCGCTCTAGCGTCGCCATAAGGTTTGGCATCCACAGCTGACACCACTTTAACTCTTGGAGCCTCCGCTTCACATGATTTTAGCGCCTCTTTCAGTACAATGGTGACGGGCGCTATGAGAGGTGTATGGAAGACGATTCACTTTACTAGTAATATATAATAAACTTACCGCTCTAGCGTCGCCATAAGGTTTGGCATCCACAGCTGACACCACTTTAACTCTAGGCGCCTTCGCTTCACATGATTTTAGCGCCTCTTTCAGTACATTAGTGACGGGCGCCATGAGAGGTGTATGGAAGACGATTCACTTTACTAGTAATATATAATAAACTCACCGCTCTAGCGTCGCCATAAGGCTTGGCATCCACAGCTGACACCACTTTAACTCTCGGCGCCTCCGCTTCACATGATTTTAGCGCCTCTTTCAGTACAATGGTGACGGGCGCCATGAGAGGTGTATAAAAGACGATTCACTTTACTAGTAATATATAATAAACTTACCGCTCTAGCGTCGCTATAAGGTTTGGCATCCACAGCTGACACCACTTTAACTCTTGGAGCCTCCGCTTCACATGATTTTAACGCCTCTTTCAGTACATTAGTGACGGGCGCCATGAGAGGAGTATGAAAGACGATACATTTTACTAGTAATATATATTAAACTTACCGCTCTAGCGTCGTTATAAGGTTTGGCATCCACAGCTGACACCACTTTAACTCTAGGCGCCTCCGCTTCACATGATTTTAGCGCCTCTTACAGTACAATGGTGACGGGCGCCATGAGAGGTGTATAAAAGACGATTCACTTTACTAGTAATATATAATAAACTTACCGCTCTAGCGTCGCCATAAGGTTTGGCATCCACAGCTGACACCGCTTTAACTCTAGGCGCCTCCGCTTCACATGATTTTAGCGCCTCTTTCAGTACATTAGTGACGGGCGCCATGAGAGGAGATGAAAGACGATTTATTTTACTAGTAATATAAATTAAACTCACCGCTCTAGCGTCGCCATAAGGTTTGGCATCCACAGCTGACACCACTTTTAACTCCAGGCGCCTCGCCTCCGCTTCACATGATTTTTAGCGCCTCTTTCAGTACATTAGTGACGGGCGCCATGAGAGGTGTATAAAAGACGATTCACTTTACTAGTAATATATAATAAACTTACCGCTCTAGCGTCGCCATAAGGTTTGGCATCCACGGCTGACACAACTTTAACTCTAGGCGCCTCCGCTTCACATGATTTTAACGTCTCTTTCAGTACATTAGTGACGGGCGCCATGAGAGGAGATGAAAGACGATTTATTTTACTAGTAATATATATTAAACTTACCGCTCTAGCGTCGTTATAAGGTTTGGCATCCACAGCTGACACCACTTTAACTCTTGGAGCCTCCGCTTCACATGATTTTAGCGCCTCTTTCAGTACATTAGTGACGGGCGCCATGAGAGGAGTATGAAAGACGATACATTTTACTAGTAATATATATTAAACTTACCGCTCTAGCGTCGCCATAAGGTTTGGCATCCACAGCTGACACCACTTTAACTCTCGGTGCCTCCGCTTCACATGATTTTAGCGCCTCTTTCAGTACATTAGTGACGGGCGCCATGAGAGGTGTATGGAAGGCACCGGCGGCACCAGCGACGCGCGCTGAGCGCCGAATGCCGAACTCTGAGCCGCGTTTCTCGAGGAATTTTAGGGCTTCTTCGTCGCCGCCGACTACCTTGTGGATAAACAAAAGAATTATAATTAATAAAAAATTAAGATCGTCATTTAGAACACGTATGAATGCACCTAATCGTGTCATGTTTGTGAACACGTTCGTATATAAAATAATTAACAGTATTTAATTTCAATATTTAATTTTAATAAATAGGTAGGTACTTACATACATTCGGTGTGATTTTGTGGGATGTTATGTAAGAATTATTGACACAGTGAAGTGACCCTTATTACAATGACATACGATCTAAGTTTGTTAAGTATGTCTCTATAGGAATTACCTTGCAGTGCGGGTATAGATAGTTGGTGACCTGACACACAGGGTCGGACAGGCCTTGTGTATGTAGGAACCATAGACACAGTGAACTGACCATTGTAATCCTTATTGCAATACAATACGGTCTAAGTGTGTTAAGTATGTTTCTATAGGAATTGTTAAGTATGTAAGTAAGTATGTTTCTATAGGGTTGCATGGAAGGAGCCTTCCCGCAAGACGCAATACGAGCAATTGATGTGTTTCTACAATACACCCATCTAGCGCACCCTGGGCAACTGTCAACACTTGTGCTGACCGGCAAATCCTTCCACCACGATGGTTTCTACATGTTCCGAGCAAGATCTACAGGACGCAACAGACAGGGCGTTAAGCGTCGCTACCTTCTGGTCCCTCTTTATATGACAAACGAAACCATCGACACGAGATGAAGAAGATAGGAATTACCTTGCAGTGTGGGTATAGATAGTTGGCGACCTGACACACAGGGTCGGACAGGCCTTGTTTGTAGGAATCATAGACACAGTGAACTGACCATTGTGATCCTTATTGCAATACAATACGGTCTAAGTTTGTTAAGTATGTCTCTATAGGAATTACCTTGCAGTGCGGATATAGATAGTTGGCGACCTGACACACAGGGTCGGACAGGCCTTGTTTGTAGGAATCATAGACGCAGTGAACTGACCATTGTGATCCTTATTGCAATACAATACGGTCTAAGTTTGTTAAGTATGTTTCTATAGGAATTACCTTGCAGTGTGGGTATAGATAGTTGGCGACCTGACACACAGGGTCGGACAGGCCTTGTTTGTAGGAATCATAGACGCAGTGAACTGACCATTGTGATCCTTATTGCAATACAATACGGTCTAAGTTTGTTAAGTATGTTTCTATAGGAATTACCTTGCAGTGTGGGTATAGATAGTTGGCGACCTGACACACAGGGTCGGACAGGCCTTGTTTGTAGGAATCATAGACGCAGTGAACTGACCATTGTGATCCTTATTGCAATACAATACGGTCTAAGTTTGTTAAGTATGTTTCTATAGGAATTACCTTGCAGTGTGGGTATAGATAGTTGGCGACCTGACACACAGGGTCGGATAGGCCCCGTGTTTCTGCGTGTTCCCTTGCGCGAAGCATTGCGTGAGGCAGGTTAGCGTCGGCGGCCAGCCATACTGTTAGCAAAGCCTGCGGACAAATGTGACACAATTATAGTTTTTCTTTAAGTAAATAAAGAATTCTTTATGTATATACACAAACATATTAACAATATGTCATCAGCCAATGTGAGAAGTCATTATATTTGGTTTATACAATAGTTTACTGTCTTTGGTGAGACTTGAACTCACGACTACTGGATCACTAGCATAGCGCTCTGCCATCTGAGCTACCAAGACCTCATCCATGGACAGCAAGTATTTCCACTCTAAGAACAATAGATCAGTGGTTCCCAAAGTTGACTGGGACCTACCTAATAAAAACTGCAATTTTCGGGACCCAACTCTTGGCCGTCTTAAAAGGGCATAATATATTACTGGCAACGCTCAGCTCAGATTTCCTAGTAGTTTCAGGGCCCACTTAATATTCGCTCGCGACCCATAGTTTGGGAAATGCTGCAATAGATTATAAGTCGAAAATAGAAACAGGGCTAGCCCTGGTGTCTACCCGGGGTGCGTATCATAATGAATACGCACTTTTGGTATAATTTCAATTTACAAACGTTCAAAACGTATACTAATCTTATGTATAATGCACTAAATCTATATTTTCAATAAGGATAACATAAAAATAATATAACATACACTATACATACAGCTGTTTGGTATAAAATACAAATAAACTAATTACATTTAATATAACATTCATTATGCATATAAATTAAAATAATGAATAACATCTCATATAAATATCTGAACAAAACACCAGTAAAATTATTTGGATAGCTCAGTATTTCATAGGTCATCGAAACTAATTACTGTCAGAAAAGTAGGTTAGGTTAGGTCAGAACTGTGACCCCTTCGAATTGCTGTCACCTTGCCGTGGTGAAGGGGCTTGCGTGCTCCAGTGACCCTCAGGGCTATGCCGGATAGGGCCTCCCAAGCCGGACAGGCCTGAGGAGAGGGGCCAGACTAAGAACAGCACACGGGGGGCGGCTCCGCGTGTCCCTCTGAAACCAGCAGAGGGCACAGTGCGAGACGCCCGGTTGGGCGGACTTGGAGCTCCATGCAAGAGCTGCCATAGGTGGCTTGTCCACCAGGCGCGATGTTGTGGCTACGGCCACCGTCGGGCAACTCGTAACCCGCACTGAGCGGACCGAGGACCTTCCTCACTGAGCGGAAGGTCACGTGGAGTTAACCACTATAAAAAATCCCCAATCCTAAGGTGTGACTGGCGTGCCGATGGGATGCATGGCTGGGGGGAGCCCAGTCCCAAACGTCAGAAGGGGGGCATACCCCTTAAAAATAGCAGAAAATGAGTGGCCAGAAAATGAGAAAACTACCCCAGGAGGTTCCAATCCTCCGTGTCACCACAGAACGGGCAAGTGCCCGCGCTGTGGTGACATGCCGCCCACCGTATTCTGGGGGGGCACACCACTCTAGACGGGAAACCAACGACCATAGCAAATGTTTACTTGACATCGATGCATGCGAATTAGTTTTAAGGTTGCGCGGAGGAGGGGACGAGGATGGTGCGAGAAGGGCTGCTGCGGCAACATCTTCAAGCCCCCCACCGATGGAGTTCCGCCCTGTCCGGGACAACCGAGGGCGCTCTGTAAGCCATGCCATCCCCGATGGCAGGGACGGAGAGGAGCAGGCACCCGTGGTACCGCAAGAATACGTGCGGTCACCCACGCCAATCCCCACGAGGGTGTTTTGTGGGAGAAGGGCTCGCGGCGGGCTGGAAATGTTCCCGTCAGGTAACGAGGAATTCTTTTCCCCCAGAAAAGTAGACATGCGCGACCTGCCTGGTGGGGACGTTTACTGGTCGCCGCTGCAAACTGACACCGAAAGCGAGACGGGCGACTGCGACGGCTCGCTGCATGGTCCCACCTCCGGCCAACCCGGGGAAGTGCGGAAGCGGCTGTTGAGCGAGGAAGACGGGTCGGGGGCATCTGATGGTGATGCTTCCGTCTCCGGAGCAAGGCCCGGGTACGGGCCAAATAAGAGAGGACGAGGCATCTATGTGGGTGCGGCCCGGGCCAAAGCTAAATACTCGAAGCCGGAGCAACCACTCGAGACCACCCCACAACCCACGGAGGTCATGGCGGGGCCCCCGATTACAGCTGCCCCCCCGCGGAGAAAATCTCTCCCGGACTTACGGGTGGTTCTGACCCGCTGCGATCGTGAGCTTGTGGCCCAGGCACTTTCTCACGAGAGCGGTGAATTGAGGTCAGAGATGGCGACCCCTAATGCAAAAGAACGGGAAGCCCGCGTTGCCGAAAAAGAGGTGGATTGCATATCCGCTGTGGAGAGCGTGGCATTGAGCTCTGAACCAGCTCACGGTAACGACCATGGTGATAGACGGGCTGAGGTGAACTGCAGCTCCTTGAGTGACAGTGACCACGGGCAACTATGGCAAGGTAGTCTGTCACAGGAGTCACAGGGATCGGACTCTGAGGGGGTCCTCAAGAAGCAAGTCCAGTCCAAGTCTAAGCGAGGACGCAGTCGGCCCTCTTCCACAGGCTTTGGACTGGCCTCGCAAATCTTGGATGATTTCCGCCGCAAAGAGGTAGACAAAGCTAAAGCTGACGCGGAATTAGAAGACATGACCATCCGCATGCGGCCAAAGGAAAAGCATGGAGACTCACATGGCTCTGACATAGAAGACCAGCTCATGTCAGCACTAAACACACAAGTGCTCGACAGCGTGGCAGTTGTAAAAAAAGTCATTGCCACGTCAAAGAACCTGAAAGGTACCCACCAGAGGAAGCTGAAGGACGCTGCCGCTGCCATCACGGATTTTGCCCAGGTGATGCTGGCCCGTACCACCACGGAGGAAACGAAGAAACTGCAGCGGGTCATCGCTCGGCTGGAGTCGCAAATGGCGGATCTCCTAAAGGATCAGGCGGAGCTAAGAAACGAGCTGCGGCTCGCAAGAACAGCTCCTCCCTCTGAGATCCCGGCATCACAAGGACCACTTATGATGAAGGGAAGTATCTCCCAACAGGAAGCTGAGAGCGCGGTGATGGTTAGTGTGGGGAAAATGATAGACGCCAGGCTAGAAGCACTGGAGGACAGGCTCCTACCAACTAAGACGGTAAGGCCAACACTGGTCTCAGACGAGGCAAAGCAGGTGGCACCACAGGCTACCAGCAATGCGAATAGAAGGCAAGCAAATCCGCCCCCCACGAAACCCTCAGCTGGTTCAGCTCCCAGTGGCCTGCAACCAGCTACGGCTCTCACTAATAACAAGAAGCCGGCGAAGAAGAAAGGCAAGAAAGAAGAGAGGACGGCGCAATCCGTGGAAGCCCCACTGGAGGCCCGCGCATTGCAACCGGCCACAACAAAAACAAAGAACGGCTGGGAAACGGTCACCAAGAAGAAGGGCAAAAAGAAGACTGCAGCTAATCTTCCCACACAGCCGCAGCAGGCACCCCGCAAGAGGACCCGCAAACTGCGACCTCCAAGTTCTGCGGCAGTTGTCCTTAGGCTAAATCCAGAAACCGGAGACGGGAGAACCACCTACGCGGACATTATCAAAGAGGCCAGGTCAAAAATTGATCTAGGAGAGCTGGAAATCCAGGGAGTGCGGTTTAAGAGAGCAGTCACGGGAGCCATCATTTTAGAGGTACCCGGTGCAACCAGCGGCGAGAAAGCAGATGCTCTTGCCAACAAACTGAGGGAGAAGCTAAACAATGACATTGTCCAAGTGACCAGGCCGACAAAATGCGCTGAAGTGCGAATCTCGGGACTGGATGACTCTGTCACGCCTGAGGATGTCAAGGATGCCGTGGCCAAAGTGGGTGGGTGCACCTTAGCCCAAATCAAGTGCGGTGAAATCCGACAGGACTTTTCCAGCCTTGGCTCAGTATGGGTGCGCTGCCCAATCACGACGGCCAAAAAGCTAACCGAGGGCGGCCGTCTACTTGTGGGCTGGGTCTCGGCAAGGGTACAGCTGCTGGACCAAAAGCCCATGCGCTGCTTCCGCTGCCTCGAAGCGGGTCACGTGCGCGCGCAGTGTAAGGCTGAGGTGGACCGAAGCGATTTATGCTTCCGCTGCGGCCAGTCTGGCCATAAAGCGGCCACGTGCTCTGCCACGCCGCACTGCGCTGTCTGTGCAGCGGCTGACAAACCAGCAGAGCACACGATCGGAAGCAAAAGGTGCGTTGCTTCCAAAAATAATAAGAAGGGGAAGAGGAATGGTGATGGCTCCCGGGGACCCTCACAATCTGTCCACCCACCCGCCACTGGTCTGGCCGGGGTTGAGACGGCAGTGCCAATGGAAACAATATAATGGGACTAAATTTCTTGCAGGCGAATCTCAACCACTGCTTACGAGCTCAGGACCTTTTGCTCCAGAGCATGGCGCAGTGGCTGGCACATGTGGCTATCGTCTCCGAGCCCTACTTTATCCCCCAAAGAGACTCTTGGGCTGGGGACCAGGACGGTCTGGTTGCGATAGTCACGCAAACAGCTGCTGGCTCACCACCTTTTGAAAAGGTAGAGAAAGGAAAGGGTTTCGTGGCTGCGCTCATCGGCGGCATCACAGTAGTCGGTGTCTATTTTTCGCCCAATAGAAGCCTGGCTGAATTCGAATCCTTTTTGGCAGATGTGGGGGTGGTTATTGGTCGATGCCACCCACGCCCCGTGCTTGTTGCCGGCGATCTAAACGCCAAATCCGTGGCGTGGGGATCGCCGTCAACGGACACCCGCGGACGCGAACTGGAGGAATGGGCGATCGCATCAGGGCTGGCTGTGCTTAACCAGGGCTCGGTTAATACATGCGTGCGGCAACACGGTGGCTCCATCGTGGACGTGACGTTCGCAAACGCTGCCCTGGTGAGACGTGTCCAAGATTGGCAAGTGCTCGAAAATGTGGAGACTATGTCGGACCATAGGTATATCCAATACAAGGTCTCCGAGCTCCCAGATGCATCAAGCGGGCCGATTAGTCAGTCGCTGCCAGGTGATGGACCACGATGGGCGTTAAAACGCCTGGACAGAGATGCGCTCGTCCTTGCGGCTGAAGTTCAGGCATGGAACCCGGCCCGAGAAGACCCAATAGACGTGGACGTAGAGGCGCAGTGGTTTGGCGAGGTCATGACAAACATTTGTGACGCAGCGATGCCACGGTCTAAGCCCTTCCCTCCTAAACGACAAGTCTATTGGTGGTCTGTGGAGCTCGAACAGCTCCGTAAGTCCTGCGTTGTGGCGAGGCGCCAATACAGTCATCAGCGAAGGAGAAGGCTTAGAGATACTGTCCGGGAGACAGAACTGTATGTACTCTACAAAGAGCGTAAAAAAACCCTTCAGATTGCAATAAAACAGGCGAAGGAAGCCGCACACCATGAAATGATAGAGTCGCTAAATAATGACCCGTGGGGGCGCCCATATAAAATGGTCCGAAGCAAACTCCGCTCCTGGTCTCCTCCCCTAACGCGAAGTCTCGAGCCGGAGTTCCTACGAGACGTGGTTGAAGCGCTATTTCCGACCTGCGATAACTTTGTGCCCCCTTCAATGGCACCACCATCCGCAGCGAGAAATGAAGAGGAGGAAGTACCCGATGTTTCCGAAGGTGAGCTCGGAGCAGCTGTGCTAAGGCTGAAGGCAAAAAACACAGCCCCGGGCCCGGACGGCATACCGGGCCGTGCCTTGGTCTTGGCCAGCAAGGTGCTAGAACCGAAAATACTGAGAATGTTCTCAGCATGCTTTCAACAAAGCAGATTTCCACGGCAGTGGAAAACCGGCAAGCTGGTCCTGCTAAAAAAGGGAGGGCGCCCGGCAGAGTCTCCATCTGCTTACCGCCCAATAATCCTACTTGATGAAGTCGCAAAGCTTTTTGAACGCGTAATAGCCAACCGCCTCATCAAGCACCTCACACGTGTCGGACCTGATCTCGCAGACAATCAGTTCGGATTCCGTGGTGGCCGCTCTACAGTCGGTGCCATTCTTCGTGTTAAGGCCCTGGCGGATGAAGCGGTGTCCAGAGGAGAAGTCGTCTTGGCAGTATCGCTAGACATTGCAAATGCGTTCAACAGCTTGCCATGGAGCTGCGTTAAGGAGGCGCTGCGATACCACCAGGTGCCAGAATACATGTGGCGGATTATCGACTCGTACCTTTCTGAAAGGTATGTCACATACCCGGGTCCAAACCAGTGGGCAAGATGCCCGATGTCCCGCGGTGTTCCACAGGGGTCGGTCCTTGGGCCGCTTCTGTGGAATATTGGGTATGATTGGGTCCTACGAGGTGCAACTCTGAATGGCATAGATCTCACCTGTTATGCCGATGACACCTTGGTAACAGCTCGAGGAACCAATTTTAGGCAAGCGGCTATACTGGCAACAGCAGGAGTCGCGCATGTCGTTAGCCAAATCCAGCGATTGGGATTGAAAGTGGCCCTACATAAATCGGAAGCCCTGTGCTTCCATGGGCCCCGAAATGCTCCTCCACCTGATGCCAACATAGTGGTAGGTGGATCCAGGATAAGCGTAGAGTCCAATATGAAGTACCTCGGTCTCGTCCTCGATAGCAGGTGGACATTCCGTGCTCACTTCAAACACCTGTTGCCGAAACTGCTGGGAGCAGCTGGCGCCTTAGGGCGTATACTTCCGAACACGGGGGGGCCCAAGGCGTCATGTCGACGGCTCTATATGGGAGTCGTGAGATCTATGGCCCTATATGGAGCACCAGTATGGGGTGATATACTGAAGAAGGCGGAAATATCCCTCTTAAGAGCACCGCAGAGAGCTATGGCCACAAGAACCGTACGCGGGTATCGTACAATTTCCTTTGAAGCGGCATGCGTGCTGGCTGGGTCTATTCCCTGGGACCTCGATGCGAGAGCCCTCGCAGCGGTTTACCGCTGGCGCGAGGAGGCACGCGAGGGACGTGAGCCACGAGCACTAAGAGAGAGCGAAGGATGGCGCGACACAATCCGCCTTGAAATGATACAGATCTGGGAGCATCGGCTGGCCCATCCTAGTGCGGGCCATAAAACCGTCGAGGCTATTCGCCCGGTCTTAAAACAGTGGCTTGATCGGGACCACGGCCCTATGACCTTCCGGCTGACACAGATCCTTTCGGGACACGGTTGTTTCGGATGGTATTTACATCGAATAGCGAGGAGGGAACTAACTGCAGAATGTCACCACTGTAGGAACTGCCCAGAGGAGAGCGCCCAGCATACGCTGGAGCATTGCCCTGCCTGGAATGAGGAACGCCGAGCGCTCACGGCTGCAGTGGGTAGCGATCTCTCGCTGCCTACACTAGTCCGCAGGATGGTGGACAGTGATGCGTCCTGGAGGGCCGTGCTTAAGTTTTGCGAAGCGGTAATTGCAAAAAAAGAAGCGGCGGAGCGCGAAAGGGAAGCTGACCCTGCTTCCCAACCTATGCGTCGCAAGCGAATAGGGCAGCGGCGGTTGGCGTATGACCGCCGTCTCCCTCCTTAAGGGTACCTGTGGGCGATAGACTCGGGGACGTCTGTCGCCTACACAAGGGTCCCTGTGTGGGCAGGCGAGCCGCTCCCGCGGTGCGGCCACAATGAGGAACGGGGGAACAAAAGTTCCTCCCAAGTCGTGTCCGAAATATATTCGGACTGCCGCTGGCGAGGTTGCGGAAGCTTGCTTCGGCTGTCCCTGTGACCTCGCCTCATAGCGTAGAGGTGGCAAACAGAGGGGTTTTTAGTGGGTAAACCATACACGGGAGTCCCACATAACCACTGGGGCCCGTCCCCTCGCCCCGGTGGTATGCGCAACGCATTTTCCCCTCTTCAAAAAAAAAAAAAAAAAAAAAAAAGGTCAGAACTGTGACTCCCCAGGAAAAGAAACTGCTACCAGAAAAGTAGGTTAGGTTAGATTAGAACCGTGACTCCTCAGAAATAGAAACTGCTACCAGAAAAGTAGGTTAGGTTAGGTTTGAATTATGTGACCCCCTCAGTGAAAGAAACTGCTACGAGAAAAGTAGGTTAGGTTAGAATTGTTACCCCACAGAAAAAGAAACTGCTACCATAAAATAGGTTAGGTTAGGTTAGAACTGTGACCTCCCACAGAAAAAACTGCTACCAGAAAAGTAGGTTAGGTTAGAACTGTGACCCCTCAGAGAAAGAAACTGTTGCCAGAAAAGTAGGTTAGGTTAGGTTAGAACTGTGACCCCCCACAGAAAAAACTGCTACCAGAAAAGTAGGTTAGGTTAGGTTAGAACTGTTACCCCGCAGAAAAACACAAGGTTAGGTTTATTGCGTGGTATTTGTTTTGTATATTATATTATTTCAAAGTTATACCTTTTTATACTTATCATAAACGGTATTATATGTAAAGTTCATTATACATTATAAAATTATAGAATTCATTGTTATACGTATTGCACGTTATACTTATTGCACGTTATGCCATTCAAAATTATACTAATTGAATTTATATATTCTGAGCAATATATTATAGGTTTGTATACGTTCTATTGCTTACCCGTCTACCCGAGTACCTGAAAATGGTAATCTAGAAGTACAGGTTAAGTAGACACTGTTTATAAGCATCTTCTATTCTGATCGAATTTAAATTGTTATGAGACATACTAACATTGAATAATTTTATGGTTAGACTCACTTTTGTTTTAAGTCACTCGCGCGACATGTTTCGGAGAGCCTAGGTCTCCTTTCTCAAGCACTAACAGTGCGAGTAGCGCTCACGACGGCCGTGTATCGCGTCTTTCAATCTTTTATCCTGCTTTTAATTTTTACCACACCTGAGGCAATGATTTATAACTCAAGATAGGTTATAGGCGTTCCAAAATTGAAGCGCTCACCTTGTGACAAATTGGACAAGTTGCCTTTAGTCGCGGCTGGACAAGCGAGAAATGTGCACGTGCTAACCGAAAGAGAAAGAGACGACCTTATGTTTAACAACGAGTGTGACAAAGATGAATGGAATGAGAAAATTAATGAAAAATAACAGATTTCTTCGTAGGCACAGAAATAAATATGGAAGTATTTTTTGTGCATCTCAAGTATGAGTATAACCTATCTATAGTTTTATATTATCATTGACCTGAGGACGTTCCTTCGCCGCCGCCGCCATAGCGGTCTGCCGTATCTCGGCGAGCCGCAGCGCGCGCTCTAGCGGCAGCGCGCCCGCCCACACGAGCGCCGTGAGCTCCCCGAGCGAGAACCCCGCCGCCGCCCGCGCCCGCTCCAGCGCCGCCGGCCGCGTGTCGCGCAGCGCCTCCAGCGCGGCCAGGGACGTCACCACGATGGCCGGCTGGCAGCGCGCGTTCAGCTCGTCCGCTGGGCCTTCGGTGCACACGCGCCAGACATCCCATCTGTGAAACAGAAATAATTATAATCAGGGTTTGAATGATAATTATCAATGATAGTTATCTTGATAACTATTTGATAATAACCTAAAATATAAAAAGCACTAATCATTTTTTTACTATCTAGGAATTCAAAGAAAATAAATATAGTACCATCCATACCTGGGATAATTATCGGATATTTATAGCGATAATTATCAAGGACTATAATTATCTGGATAATTTCGAACCCTGATTATAATACATATATCAATAAATCATCAGGTGACAACTAAAACTCAGTAATTACTATCACAAGTTAAGAGTCGTAGTGGACTGTGCTAGTATCGAGACGAGGTTAATTTTTGTTTAAGTATTTGTTTGCAATTATAAGTGAGAATTGGTTGTCACCTGACAATATTCATAAAAATAATTACACTTCTATTGAGCATGATGATGCTACTCTCCCTCTCCTAATAGTAGACTGTTATTAACCAAGGGATGAAATGCACCCCTTTCTGCCGGAATATTTTCTGAGTCAGCAACAATAATTCGAGCCAGAAAACCGAGTTAACCCTTAAATCGACAGAAAACACGAAAAGTTGTGAGTTCAAAGTGCTCAAACCTCCTTGGCGCTCAATATAATATTAGCAATGATTCTGGTTAAGAAACAAATACAAAAAGATGGTCAACTTTATAGAATTCGAAGTTTAATCAGAATGGTAACTATACAACGAATTCATTTTAAAACTAAATTTCATTGACAGTCATAAAAATTTGTAAAAATTTATTTGGGAAGTAAATTTACAGCTTTCAACCTGCTCTATAGATAAACAATTATTTAATTTTTTATTTATTTAAGCCTTTTATTTTTCCTTAAATAGTTTGCATAATAAAAGTTTTCTATTATTATTGTTGTTTATTTTACTATATTAAGGACCCCTGTCGGGTATAGGCCTCCTCCAAATCTTTCCACCTTTCTCGGCCTTTAGCCTTGATTAGCCAATTTTCTCCAGCTGTGGCTATGATATCCCTGGACCATCTTGTTATGGGTTTTCCCGCCTTCCTTTTGCCATGGGGTCCTGGCCACTTTGTGACTTTGTTGGTCCATCTGTCATCTGTCAATCTTCCTATGTGGCCGGCCCATCTCCACTTCTGTTTCAGCGCAAACTCGAGTGCATCTATGATGTTTGTTTGGGATCGGATGTACTTGCTGTTAACCTTGACATATCAATAATACAAGTTCACGCCCCAACATTAGAATCAAGTGACAGTGAAATAGAAGACTTCTACAAAGTAGTCAGAGAAGCCCAAGAAATATCAAATAAAACCCAGATCATACTGGGCGATTTCAACGCAAAAATAGGCATTCCAAAATCCACTGAAACGTTAGTTGTTGGAAAATACGGTACAGGAAATCGAAACCATAGGGGTGAGCGACTGATGCAATTCGCTATGGAACAACACATGAAAATAATTAATACAATGTTTACTATGAAACACAACAGGAGATGGACGTGGATCTCACCCAACCAACAAACAAAAAATGAAATTGATTTTATACTCTCAAATAAACCAAGTAATTTCACAAACATAGAGTTTTTGAACACATCCTTCCCATCTGACCACAAAATGGTAAGAGGAACATACGTATCCAATAACAGTAATAAATCCAGAAAAAACTTTAAAACACTCCCCAAAGTACCTAAAAGCGAAGAAGACATTAAAAACTATCTATCCAGACTCGATGAAAACCTATCACAAGTGATAAAGGACCCTGCGAAAACCATTCAAGACTACTACAACAAATTGGAAAAAAGCATCATTGACGCAGCAAAAATAGAACCTACCAAAATCCAACCTTACACAATATTACAAACGGAGACTAGGGACCTCATCAAGAGACGAACAGAACTACTAAGAAAACCACACAGATCGAGCCAAGAAAAAGCACAACTAAGCACCTTATTCAAAGTCACAAATAAAGCTATCCGCAAAGACTATGAAAACCATAGAAAGAAAATTATAGAAAAAAATATTGTGTCACATAGAAGCATAAAAAAAGGTTTAAAGGAACTTCACTCACAGAAAAACTGGATTCAACAACTTAATGAAGAAGACAAGAAAATGGTTACACGGGCCGATATACTAAAAACAGCAACCAATTTCTACCAACACCTTTATAAAAAAAGGAATGATGATATCAACAAGTTCAACAACTCTGAAGATACAGAAACCCAATCAGAAAACGCAAACAATACCATACAACTAATTGAGGAAAATGAAGTCTTAAAACATATTAAGAACCTAAAAAAAGACAAAAGCCCTGGCCCCGACGGCATCAGCAACGAACTTCTAAAAATGGGAGCCAAACTGCTTGTAACACCACTGACCAAACTGTTTAACATGATTATACAATCTGAGGAAACTCCCAAGCAATGGCACACATCAGACATTACAATTTTATACAAAAAGGGTGACCCAAAAAATATAAGTAACTATCGGCCCAAAAGCCTGCTAGCATGCACTTACAAGCTTTTCACGTCTCTGCTCGTAAATAAAATAACAAGGCAAATCGATAACCTCCAACCAGTTGAACAAGCTGGGTTCCGGGCAGGCTACTCAACAACAGACCATATCCACACAATGGAACAAATCATAGAACGATACAAAGAATATAACAAACCTCTTTATGTAGCCTTTATAGACTACACCAAGGCATTCGACAGCATCTCCCACAACGCCATCTGGAAGGCCCTCAACGACTGTAAGATAAACTCCAAATACATCAATACTCTAAGGAATATATATGAAAACAGTACTAGCAGAGTTAAACTCGAAACAAGAGGAAAAGAATTCATAATAGGCAGAGGTGTCCGACAAGGGGACCCAATGTCACCAAAGTTATTCATAGCGGTGCTACAAAACATATTCTGCCAGCTGGACTGGGATACTAAAGGAATTAAAGTATTTGATAAACGCTTAAGTCATTTACGATTCGCGGACGATATAGCTATATTCTCAGAAAATACCAACACTCTACAAATAATGCTAAATGAGCTAAATGAGGAAAGCTGTAAAGTCGGTTTGGAAATGAACCATACAAAAACCAAAATTATGACTAACAGAGCCCCTACAAAAATACACATACAAGGCAAAGAACTCGAATTTGTAGACCACTACATATACTTGGGCAAGAGAATATCCTTTGACACTGACAGCAACAGCCAAGAGATAGACCGCAGAATCCAAATCAGCTGGAGGAAGTATTGGAGCTTTAAAGAGCTTCTAAAAGGAAACTACAGTCTCAAACACAAGAAAACAATAATGGACACATGCATCTTACCATGCCTTACATACGGTTCTCAAACTTGGGTGCACACAAACAAGAACAAATTAAAGATAAGAACATGCCAGAGAGCAATGGAAAGGAGCATTCTCAGCATAAAACTAAAGGAGATAAACAATTAGCCAGAGTCAACATATGAGAAATTAAATTTACATTTTACAATAATCATGCCAATATATCTCTTTGCTTCACAAAATATAGCTGTCACAGGCTCGGTTTTGCAAATATCTTTGGGATCTTAAGATTACAAGGACTGCTTAAATTGTCCAACATGTTGTAAGTCAGGTCATAAGTCTTTGGGTTAGCATTACATATTACGCACCCCAGTATTTTAGAAGCAAGTTCATAAAGGTCTCTGGCAGCCGGCAAGTGCGCCAACTTGCGGCCCATGCCGACGCGCTGCGAGCCTTGTCCCGGGAACAGAAGCACCGTAGTATCCGCGGGCTCCACCCGTCGTACCGGCGCCTCAGGACCGCGGCGCGCATACGGTTGTGTGGCCCATTGCAACTCTCCCTCGCCCTGCGCAGCCGGCTCCCCGTACGTGGCAGCGCCGTCAAGTAGCCGCTTTAAGGGACTGTCGTCACCGCTCGCCAGGCCCCGGCGGAGCGAGCCCGCGCTCCATACCCGCCTCGCACAGAGCATCCGTACGATACAAACTTAACCTAAAAGTAGAATCACAGTTGGCATTATGTTATTTCGTTAAATATGGTTAATTCGTATTTCATAACTGTTTTCGTAACCATAAATATTGTTCCTAAAAAAGTTAAAACCATTAATTACCGTGGTATTTGTAGAGAAAACTTCATTAAACTTTTGCACAAACATTCACCCTTCTGACAGCTTTGAGGCGTTTTTTTTAACTTCTTTTTTTGTCATTTTACATCGCTCAAATTTCGCATCACTATTTGAGTTCAATTTATTTGACATACATTTGTTTGTATTTTCAGGCGGTTTTAAACGTAAGCGGAACTTATCCGTCGCCTGGCGATGCTGTCATCTACCATTGTCTAAATTTTGTGATGTGATTTTGTAGGTAATCTCCGAGATTCGTTTCTCCAGTATTATTTTTCTGCCCCGATTCTATCACATTCACGAGCTAAGCGTCTGGCGAGACTACGCTCTAAAATAAACAAGGGTTGTAAGCAGGTGCAAAGCGCCTAGTTTACAGTTCCGAGTTCATTACCACCGGACACAGCTTTCCCTCAAAGGTAAACCACGTTTTAACCATATCTTGTGAAATAGATGCAGTTACGTGGCATTAGATGCATAACAATCGGAATTTGTCCGTGATCGTGTTATACGTTACTTTCATTTGTTCGTAATGTCTTTCTTAACAGAGTCGAAGTGACAATGGTCTGACCAAAGCTATGCCGAGTGATCGCGTTTTGTTTGGTTGCAGATGGCTCGCGGACAGCAGAAGATCCAGTCGCAGGCGAAGGCGGCGGAGAAGCAGTCGAAGATGAAGAAGCAGCAGGGGCACAGCGCCACCGACCAGAAGAAGGCCGCGCAAAAGGCCCTCGTACACGTCTGTGTGCTATGCAAGGTAACTTTCACTACTTTTCTAAAAAAAAAGGAAAAAAAAAACTTCTAGAAACTATAGTGTGTCAAAGGTCTGTTTGATTTCAAACATAGACAGGGAGAATTATACTATCTTTGTCTAACACTAGTACTAGCACCCAAAAGAAAAGGATGAGTATACTTTTTTTTTTATTCCTATTTACTGACAAGATTTGGTTGACCCAGTATATATGAAAGGTTGGCGAGGTACTGATGGACCCTCACCAGCAGTTCATGCTGCTGTTTAAAAAGGTATTCAGTTGTAATTTGAATCTTTTCCAGACAAATTAAAATTGCATTTGTTTTGTTAAATTGATTATTGATGAGCTAGAGGTATTTCTTACTTTAAAATAACTGATTAGTCTGTCAATCTTATCACCATTTCTATTAACAGCAATGTTTGACTTCTATTATCCCAGCTTCTATTGACAAATACTAGAACTTCTTTTATTTGTGAATAACTAATTTAAAAAAAATACTAACAAAAAAAAAGGTAGATGTTGAAGTCCCTGACTTTTGAGCTAGGTAAAGACCTGTGTTACAGCAGTCAGTGTCCTCTTCCAGACAATAGAAACTACTAACTTATAGTCTAGAAGTTATTCTTTAGTTTTATCTTTAGCAATATGTGGATGCAGATAAATCTACTTAAAAATGTGCCATAGCCTATAAAATGTATTTACAAACAATAATATTCTCTGAAGTCATTATCTTGTTTATCTTTTAATGCCTACTGTTATCTTGTAATAAGACTACTTAGGAATTCCTCAACCTCTGGTAATTAGGGTAATTATCTATTATCTCAAATGTGATAAACTTTATATTGTGGATTTAAAAAAAATAGTTAATTGGATAAACTATACTTGGTCAACCAGATCTTGACAGTAGAAAAAGGCGGCAAATTTGAAAAATGTAGGCGCGAAGGGATATCGTCCCATAGAAAATTTAAATTTCGCGCCTTTTTTTACTGACAAGATTTGGTTGACCAGCTTTATTTGTTAACCTGTCTACTAACATACTTAGTTGGTAACATGGTTTAGTTAAAACTAAAAAAAATATCCAAGATAACCATTGTTTAAAGAGGCCTTTAAATAATATTCTTAGCCAATGCAGAGAAAACTTATCTTTCATATAGCTGGTCAACCAAATCTTGTCAGTAAAAAAAGTCGCGAAATTCAAATTTTCTATGGGACGATATCCCTTCGCGCCTACATTTTTCAAATTTGCCGCCTTTTTCTACTGTCATGATCTGGTTGACCGAGTATAGGTGTATTATGTAAATGCCTAAATTGAATAATAATGAAATTGAAAAAATTTCCATTTCTCCATGAGCTATAAAGAAATGGCTGAAATGTCTGAAAATTAGGTAACCTAGTGAGAACAGTCTTATGTATGCCCCACCAGTATTAAAAAGTAACCCAGGACTCCCAGGAGACATGATCATGTGCAAATAAAAATTATTTATTATTTATGAGTGGCCAAAATACATCCACCCAAATGTTGGTGGACTAAAAAGTTGACACAAGTATTATTAATTTCATTTACAATGGAATATAGTGCCATAATGATATAATGGAATATAAACAAGCAAGCTCAGAATATTTGTTCAGGCTGTTTGTAATGGCCATTTGTGAGTATTTATTATTCTGCCAGCTGTTTTTTTATTGGACGTCAATGATATTTACATAGACTATCAATGACATTAATGTTTCTAAGAATCCAGAACTTAGGAGCATTAAAATAATATATATCTTATTGTAATTGAAATAGGAAAAAAAAAAATACATTGATAAATTTAATGTCCTCTGTGCTCCTCTCCGCAGGCCTGTACCGTCACATAGGGTAAATTGTCAATTCTGGCCACTGGCTGGTTATTGAAGGGTGGCCAGTTATTGACACCTTATACTAAAATGAATTCTGTTTATAGGTGAATTGAATTCATTTTTAGGGTTCCGTACCCAAAGGGAAATAACGGGACCCTATTACTAAGATTCCGCTGTCCGTCTGTCTGTCTGTCACCAGGTTGTAACTCATAAACGGTGATAGCTAGATATTTGAAATGTTCATAGATGATGATGTATTTCTGTTGCTTCTATAGACAAGAGAATTGTGATTGTCAATTTGTCATATTTTGTTCCCAGGCGCAGATGCCAGACCCCAAAACCTACAAGCAGCACTTCGAGAATAAGCACCCCAAGAATGAGCTCCCCGAAGACCTGAAGGCCATCTAACACTGCATTTCTCAGCATTTAGTTTTACGCACTTATTTAATACTTAAGATTTGTAAAAAAATATGTTACCGTCTAGACAAACTTCATTCTTCGTTCTCGTACAATGTACATGACTCGAGCCAAGCCCCCAGCTCCCGGCTAGAATAAATTATACAATCTTTTTTAATGAGATTTTTATTTCAAATTTACATGCAACTTTACATCTTAACTTATTTATAAACTAAAACGAGACTTAATCGAGATTAAATTTGAATAAACTTGAAAGTGTTAGTTTTTCGTACTCTCACTTCTTATCAACAAATTCGTCGCACTCAAGCACTCAACTCAATTAGTACATAGAAACATGGAAAGTTATTTCTACGTCAAGCTGTTACTATATCCCGCCAGCGAGAAAATCTAATAGCGACTGTTATGCTTCTACTTAAGGTTATATTTCGCTTGGCAATTGGACAACTTTAAAATTATTGATGTAAAAAGTAATACAAGGTTCGATAATTATACCATATGCTTATAAATACGAGGTAGAAATATTGAAGGTAAGTAGACAGATGCAGATTTAAATGTATTCAGGTAACTGTGGTAAAATTAGGCATTTTTCATTAAATTAAATTCTTAAATTATAATTAATATTACAACAATGGTAGTAATCGTAGGTACACATTTTTCATTTAAAATTGATAAAAACACATTACTGGAAATGTCTTGATCTTTAACACATTCCGTGCCGGAAACCCGACTATCGGGTATTTTATGATTTCGTTCCCGGGCCGGACGACCCGATAGTCGGGATCGTGGTACTACAGTTTATATGAAGAAATTTTTGTGGCTTGGCGCGGATGTCTTGTTTGGCTGGGTGGCAATGAATGTGTTAAATTCGACTTATTAATTTAACACAAATTAAGCTGCTTTTTATTTTTAAGTAACGTACAGTCACGAATATCTTGCAGAATTAAGCTTTATAGAGTTTTAAACAGATGAAATTCCATATAATACTTATTTTGATCAGGACCGGGACAAAGTGGCGTACTAGAAGAGGCCTATGCTCAGCAGTGGGCGATAAAGGGCTGATATGATGATGATGAATCCACTGAGGCTTCGATGCTGATAAAACTTGTTTATAAATGGGATTCTAATACCAAATTTTACAATTTTTATGTAGCATGGTCACGCAGGAGAGGATTCGCACAGATCCGGTGTGTGAGCGAGACAGAGCGATGTACGTACCAGGGCTCGATGCCAGTATTTTTTTTAAACCCCGTAATAGCCAAATAATTTGAATTATTTTTTTCTCTTTACGTAGGACTGAATCATTTATTACTGAATCGCGATTAGAAAGGGATTGAGATAGCTGTCAATCCATATTGATTTTGACGTAAGTGTATGGAAATCTGTTATTTCTAATCCCTTTCTGATCGCGGCATGATAATATTAAGGTTACAACTTTTTATTATTAGATTGTCCCATTAAAAATGAAATAATAAACCAAAGAACGTAATAATACAGGTATTTTTGTATGGAGCAAAAACCGGTTTCCGACCCCTGGTACGTACATAATGATCAGATCTGCGTTTAATGTATCGCCTAAAAAACTTTAAATAAGATACTGCAACTATACTTGGTCAACCAGATCTTGACAGTAGAAAAAGGCGGCAAATTTGAAATATGTAGGCGCGAAGGGATGTCGTCCCGTAGGAAATTTGAATTTCGCGCCTTTTTTTACTGACAAGATTTGGTTGACCAGCTATATTAACCCATTCAGGGCCAGCGACTCAGCGTATGGGTCATGCTCAAACAGTTCCGCAGGGCCAGCGACTCACATGTGAGTCCTGAATAAATTCTGATTTAAACTTAAACGAAACGTAATTTGATGTAATAACGTAAGTAACATATAAGCTAACAATCATTTCTATAAGGCATATTAGGATAAAAATTATAAACACGTTTTTTTTAATGAAAACAGGGTCTCGAATATTCAAGTTTGGTTTACTATCAGTGCAATATAGTAAATATACTGAAATTCTATATACATAATGCGATGCAAGCAAACAGAAAAATCTATATTGAAAAAATACAAAAAATATATATATTTCAGAAGTTATTGACAGGGCTCAAGGTATGGGTCACCGTGGCCTGGCGCTACTTGTAAAAACTGTTAATGTTTCCGTAGCAGGCTAAAATAAACTTTATTGGCTGGTTTTAAAGCTTATTTCATGTTGAAGCTGTTTGATATTGTACCATTTTACAACTGATTACTGTTTGGATGATGGTAAGCAACAATTTGTAGGAACCAAGCCGTAGTATAATAATATTTTGTTTTGTATGAGGGGTAAGGCAACGAGGATTTTTTCCCACTGTACTTTTATGTCATAATATTTGGTGATCGTTGTATTGTATCTTAGGCAATTACCTACTAACAATGATGTTAAAGTTAAATTTTTTTCGTTTCAATATAGAACAAGGCGGTTGAAACAGTCACCACTAACTAATATGTATTGTATAACAAATAGTTTGTGACAAATATTTACAAGTTTTTTCAAACATCGTGGTTTCTACGGCAGATTAGAAAGTAAGTACTATAATACATTTTAAGTTCTCTATTGTTACTAATATACTGGCGTTTACCAAAACAAAGATAATAACCGACCAGGTGTAAGCTTATCGGACACACTTGGACAATAAACAAGAAATGCATCCGAACGGCGGCGGCGGTATTATCTTTCATGTGGTATTTGTCACAAGAGTTCAAGATGTGATTCATCCCATCCCCCCTATTAGAGATGTATTTTGGAGTAACATGGAAAATATTATTTAGTCACGATTTATTCGTTGGCGACATTATACTCCTCCTGTGCTGTTTAGTGATTTCGTATTTTGTGACCATGGCTATGGATTACCGGAATTTGAACCCGCCTAACCTGACCGACTGTGCTATGAACTGGACCCCGAACCTGCTTCATCCGAATGACCTGGCTACGAATTCTGGAACCCTGAACTCACCTTTGTTGAATTTCATCTAAATCGGGAAATGGTTCTAATTTAACTTCCAAGATTTGCCCCAAAAACAACAACAAAAAACACGGCAAGTTAAATAGAATCAGACTAAGCTAAGTTGGCAGCGATTTTGATAGCACAGGCTGAGTACCTAAGTGTAATTTAAATGTCATACTTATTATGAAATTATGACGTTTAAATTAACACTTGCACAGGCTGGGCTATAAAATTTGCTACCAACTTAGCTTGGTCAGACGTTAAACGCTTGTAGAAAGTAAAAATATTCACTCCTACAAACTGCAATAATTAGTTTCTTTTTTGATAGGCACAGAAAATCGGTGGTTAGTAAAAATGTTGCATAATGCTGTCCAACTGGCCGGCTTCATAAGCGGCGATTTATTTACCGTTCGCGCCAGGCTCGAGACCCATAAGCTGAGTCATGCGTTTTAGCTAAAAACGATTTGTATGGTGGCCTGGCGTATTGTGTACGCTCGGCGGTTCGTGGCCATGAATGGGTTAAAACCTACATCTTCTCATAAGTCTCAGTATGTCCGCACGTCTTACACACCCTACTGTAACTATCGCTGTCCTCGTCATACGTTTCCTCCCCCCACTCATGCTCATGTCCATGTATGGCCTTCCTCCCCTCGAAGAGCGAGGAACGCGCCGCCATGCGCAGTTCGCGCAGTTTCCTCTTCGTGCTGGTCTCTTGAGCCTTTTCGCGGCGTTTTTCGCGCGCCTCGTGCTCGGCCTCTAGGGCTTCCTCGCTGCCCCAGACTTCTAGCGCGCGTGCCTCCACCTAGAAAGATGAAAGATTTAAAAAAATTGGATTTGTTAAAGTAGTCAAGGCAAGAAAACGCCCCAAAAAGGCTGCAGAGGACGGTAGTTGTGCAAATCTTTGAGGGAAGGGAGGAAAAATAAAATTCGTCGACTGTCTGAAAATTAGGCCATTCAGTGGCAATGGAGATCTATAGCCTGTCAAACAACTTTGTCAGTAGAAAAAGGCGCGAAATTCGAATTTTCTATGGAAGATAACGTATCGCGCCTACATTTTTTAAATTAGTTTTTTCCTACTGACGGCAATGGCTTAACAGCAGCTTAATAGACTATATTGGCAGTTGGCACCCCAACACTAACACTAGAACAATATTATTCCGCCAACTGAGTAGATGATGATGGTATCATGTAGTCCTTCATCAGATTTCCATTGTTCAGGGTCCTGCGGTCTTCTCCAGCTCCGTCCAGCCAAGCCCAGCTGATGCCTCCTTTTCAACCGACCTTTACCCCTTTTTCCAGAAATTTGTCAAGTCGGCCCTTGATACTAGAAATGTGGTAAGTTAAGGTCCTGTACCTGAGCCCGCAGATAGAGCCGCATGTCGCTGTAGTGAGCCTTGTGTGGGTTGCGACGTCTTATACAGCGCAGCGGCGGTGGTCGCTTGTCGAGGTCGCAGTCTTTTAGCAGGAACTCCGTCTTGGCTTCTGTGCGGGTTATGAGCGAGTGGGTCTCATCATTCCTGTTAAAGTTAAGATTAATGAAAGTTAAAGAGCAATTTCGCTATCTAACATAAGCTAATACACTTATACAGTCTCATAGCGATTTTGGGTCAAACATTAGGAAATAAAATAAAACGTAATGACAGGTGGGGTTTAAGACAAAGGGGTAAAGTAAGATAAAGTTCTTAACAATCAACAACTTATTCTATTTAATTCCTATTCCATTTAAAAAGAAGCCTTGTGTGTAGACTTCTTTTTAAATGGAATAGTCTTTACCCATGTCTTATTTATTTACCCCACCTGACCCTTGTTTAAAATTAAACTACCTTAATTATTGTATATTATCAGAATAAAAGGGCTTAATAGATAATAGATAGAATTATGCCAATTAGAAATATTTATGCTTATTTGTATTGGACAATTTTGGACTTTGGACACTTGACCTTTTTTATATTTTTTCCTAATTAGAATTGGAAAATCCTTTTCAGAAACCTTGAACTCATTACCAGGTTGGTACAACCAGGTACCAGGTTGTGTCAAATTAAGGATTAATGGGAAATCAGAATACCTATATAACCTTACTGGCTTATAAGACCTGAATCACCAAAAGTGGGATTCAAAACTTACTTGCACTCATCGCACACACTGTAGTCGAACGTGTCAAACAGGTAGGACATAGGGAACGGTTTCTCACACTCCAAACAGTGTGGCTGCTCGCTCTCATGGACCACTGGAGCTGGTGCTTGGACCTTCTTGATCTTGGGCTCGGGCTCATCCTCTTCTAGAAGGAAGCCGCCGCCTGTGTCGCGCGCGCGGGTGCCAGCTACTGAAGAGGATACCGCTTCTTTTACACTGCGAGGAATAAACATAATTTACTGTTACAACACTGACAACTTTTGTTGCCAGTTTGATTGTTCCAATTTGTCCAGCCTATAAATAAATAAATATTATAGGACATTCTTACACAGATTGACTTTAAGTCCCACAGTAAGCTCAAGAAAGCTTGTGTTCACAACTTCAAGGGCGCTTAAAAAAATAAAACATACTGGGTAATTTTATCTTTCTTGGCATTAATTTTTTTTTAATTCCATTCAAAGATCTAACGATAGTAAATGTTACCATACTGAATTGGCCTATCTATCAGCTTAGCACACAAAAAAAATCAAGCATCTACCGCTATATTCACGTCACCATAAATAAAAATCTCATCGTACTCCTGGCGACAGGTGAAAAATAAAAAAAAATCATAACTCCGAAAATACGAAAAATCGCGGAACATACATGGGGGTGATTCAGATAGCCCTCTAGGTCCTCTACCTCCCAGCTTCAGTATATCACTACTTCTTGGGACACCTTGTATAATATACAAATACATAGAATACAGCCAAGACTCATGATCAGAATATCTGTGCTCATCACGCAAATAAATGCCCTTACCGGAATTCGAACCCAGGCCTGCGTCTTCACAGGCAGAGTCACTACCCGCAGGCCAGTCTGGTAGTCACAAAATACCTTATACTGATTTTGATGCGTTATTTTTAAATAGATAGAGTGATTCAAGAGGAAGTTTTATGTATAATTTGTTAACTCGTGGGAAGCCGGGGCGAGTCACTAGTTGGTTAATAAAATACTTAATCGCCCAGGCATTTTAATACGCAGAATAAGATCACAGCTTATGTGATTACTAACGCGGGATGAAGTTTAATAAGTCGCGCGTCGTGCAGAGCTCGTGCCTTCTGCCGCTGTCGCTCTATACGAGCCCGCTGAGCTGCAGTCAGTGTGGTACCCGAACTTGTGTCACTGGTGCTGGTGTCACTAGTGTTTGAGGTGTCACCAACATTTGAGGGCACATCTGTGTCCACGGAGATATTTTCACTGCGAGACAGCTCACAGGTGCTCGACATACCTGTCAGAAATAATTTTGATTTAAAAACAACAATTTTCTTAACAAATATTCAAATTATTACTCGTTCTAATCATCAGGGTTTTCAAATGTTGAGCAATTTCATTAATGTAAGTTATTATGTCTTTATAATGAAAACAAATCTTCTGTTCTGTGTACTTTTTCTTGCAATGTGAGACACTCGCCAACCGTTAGCTGAAGTCGTATCGTAAGTACTTTGGTAAGTTAATATCGTTTACCTGGTGTTCTTCTCAGTAACCCGATTGTTTTGAGCACATGTATTTATTTATTTGGCGCCAAGCCAGTTCGATCTCAAATTTTACACGTGATGTTGATCAAAAACCCTGCACCCCACGAACAAAACATGAACAAAACTGCCTAAAAAATTTGAAGATGAAGAAGTGTGAAGTAGGACAAGTAGGTACATGTCAACTTGTCATTGATTTGACGGCACAAACAGAAGCAAAGCCTAAAGACATGGACATGGGGGTTCCATAGCAGGCAAAGGGTTCCAATTGAAACAAATGTAACTTGAAGCAATTACAATAATTAAAAATTATACTGGGTCAACCAAATCTTGTCAGTAAATAGGAACAAAAAAAATATACTCATCCTTTTCTTTTGGATGCTAGTACTAGTGTAAGACAAAAATAGTATGATTCTCTCTGTCTATGTTTGAAATCAAACAGACCTTTGACACACTATAACAATTATACATTCCCTATTTTTTTGTTGCATTGTAAGCGTACTTTGTAAATAGAAAAACCGGCCAAGTGCGAGTCGAACTCGCGCACGGAGGGTTCCACACCAACAACAAAAAATAGAGCAAAACAAGCAAATAAACGGTCACCCATCCAAGTACTGACTCCGCCCGACGTTGCTTAACTTCGGTCAAAAATCACGTTTGTTGTAGCCCCACTTATATCTTTATTTTATTCCGTTTTTAGTATTTGTTGTTATAGCGGCAACAGAAATTTCTACTGTCTAGCTATCACGGTTCGTGAGATACAGCGGTGACAGACGGACGGACGGACGGACAGCGGAGTCTTAGTAATAGGGTCCCGTTTTTACCCTTTGCGTACGGAACCCTAAAACAGACAAATTGGAAAAAATGGTTATGAAAGGTTGCTAGATTGTACGACGGGCGACGACTGTATAATTCGGACCACGTTTTATAAAAGAGCCAGGGTTTACCGCGAAAACCGTTTTTCGCAAATTGCGGGGATCTTTCTCTTTTACTGAGTGACAAGAGTGACTGAGAAAAATGCCCGCAATTTGCGAACTTCGATTTTCGCGGTTATAGCCCGTATCTTGTAATCTCGATTTGTCCCTATTTCTAACAATTTGTCAGAAAGAGACACAGTAAGTGATTACACACTTTTAAAAAAATTTGGTAGCAGAATATTAAAAAACCGGCCAAGTGCGAGTCGGACTCGCGCACGGAGGGTTCCGCACCATCAACAAAAAATAGAGCAAAACAAGCAAAAAAAACGGTCACCTATCCTAGCTGACCCCGCCCGACGTTGCTTAACTTCGGTCAAAAATCACGTTTGTTGTATGGGAGCCCCACTTAAATCTTTATTTTATTCTGTTTTTAGTATTTGTTGTTATAGCGGCAACAGAAATACATCATCTGTGAAAATTTCAACTGTCTAGCTATCACGGTTCGTGAGATACAGCCTGGTGACAGACAGACGGACGGACGGACGGACGGACGGACAGCGGAGTCTTAGTAATAGGGTCCCGTTTTTACCCTTTCGGTACGGAACCCTGACAAGACAAATATAGTCCTATGTTCAAATCTGCCAACATCACGGTAATTATCAGCATTTATAAATTAGACAATGTAGCATGCAGCCTTTTACCCTGTCTGTGGTAAGAGTGTTCTGTCATTCTGGTGATTTTAGCTGTCAGATTGTTCCGCTATCGCTAATTTACTCACTTTGAAAACGGTCTGCCGAAGCTTTTGGGGCTTCGTTACTGCGCTAGACAACTAGCCGTCCAGGTCGGCGGGTGCCGGCAGCTGTAGAGCGCCGAGCTGGCGCGCTGGGATGCGGCGGGGGATGGTAGCGCTATGAATAAACTGGTGTCATGGTCGGAGGAAGACGAAGCGGTGGCGGCGACGAACTCGGATGCCACTGAGTGCAAGCGGGGTGCTGTAGAGCTGGGGTACTGGAGCGACCCTTATGTGCGCCTGTTCGCGCGTCCTCGCTCCGAGCGCAGGGCGCCGGAGATCCACCGCGGATACTATGCGCGGGTTCGCGCTGTAGAGATGTTCATCCATCAGTTTCTTGAGGTAATGCTGCTCAAGTACAGCACCTGCTTAGCTTACATATGATGTATATGTTCCCTTGAAAAGCAAGACATGTTTCTGATTCTTATCAGACCTGGAATACTTATCCTTATCTATGCAAAACATAGGTATTTGCTAATTGTAATATTCTGTAAATTATCACTGCCTTACTAATAAGAATGGCCTTTGACATGCCATGAACATGTTTTTAATAATATTACTTCATTAACAGATAGGTGTTGCTGTTACGTTACTTTTCAAACAGGAAATGGATAGGATATAATTTTTTATTAGTATTTAATTGTGTTAATTTGAGTTGTTTATTTTGTTCCTCATTCTTCACACTTTGATGACATCATTTTATGCCCTAATTACACCCTTGTGCAAGCTTGGCAAGGATGCAAGGACAGACACAGATATTTATTTCATGCAATGAACCGAAAAACTTGACGTTGAGTTGCTTGTATTTATACAGCATATTTTTTAGTAGCCTATTTTAGCGTCTCACTTCTTGGCAACGGCTTCCCCTCTTTCTCTACTCAATGTCATTTGTATTTTCAAACTATTCCATAACACATAATGTGTGCTAAAACTGCTGTTTAACAATTATACACATATACTTAACAATTATAAAATTTTAGGGAATGCTTTCCCTAAAATTTTATAATTGTTAAGTACTACAAAAACTAAAAAGTACCTAATTAACAGAAAAACTATAATCCACCTATGGATACTTTGTATATAGCCTCCTAAGACCCTGCATACAATTTTTTGTACAATATTAATATTACACAGTCTATTTTGAACTATCATTGTGTAACTAAGAGTTTATTTTATTTATTTAGGATTACCAACAGATAATACAAACAAAACAAAATGTCTCTGGGTCTCAAGAGGCTAAAAGTTGTTTGAATTATCATATGTAGTTGAAGTCATCTGAGCCATTAACCCGTGGAGCGCCCCAGAATTACCGTAGTATGGAACTCCTATACTAGTTACTAGCACACGTGTCTTGGTAGGGCACTCCACGGGTTAAGGAGCATCATTTGTTACATATACAACTGACCAGTGGCGTAACTAGGGGGGGGCACGTGCCCCGGGCGCCGTCCAAGGGGGGGCGCCAAAATGGGCATAAGACCTCCAATAGAAAATGGACCAGCCAAAATGTAGAAAACAGTCAAATTTTTTTTCGCGACTTAGGAGTTGGTCTCAAAGTAAAAATTGCTCAGTATAATCCCAAAACCTCCCTGGCAACGGAAATGCAGTTATTTTTTAGCCACCCTGTATAAAGGCTGATCCAAACCTTGACGTCTAAAACATTTTTTTACTCGTTGTTGGTTATCAGAATATACCCCATGTTCAAAATACTACCTATACATGTGTCTATACATGCAGATTTGTCTCCCCCCACACCCCCGGCCCGCGCGGTCCTCTAATTAGTTGACACCTACAGACAGACGAAATAAGACATGCACCTAAACGCCTGTGTGGTGCTCCGCGAACATTGTGAATTTCGGATACCTGGAAGAATCCTGTGCCCTGGCCGAGTCCTCTGTGCGGATCACAAGCCCTGGAGAAAGGTTAGTGCTGTCTGGACAAACTGACAAATAATTATTTATCCCAAAATTGTGTACCTACTTGTCCCGTTCTCAAACATTTTGGTAGCAGAGCGTGGTTAGATCCCCTCTTTAAATAATTTTTACGCCCCTTGCTATAAACAACTACAATTCCCCCTTTCTTAACTTTATTCCCCCGTTCAGTGAATTACCTATAGTTTTAAATCGTAAAATTGCATTCTGGAATTGGTTACATAACTTTATAACGGTATCCTGCAATCAACTCGTCTTTAGATTAACCCGATCGCCGTATGGTAATTAGTACCTTATTTCAAGGGCCGACGGCTCAATATCGCTTGCAAGTTTTAATAACTAACACGTGGATTTAAAATTTACATTCAATAAAATCAATGCTATATAATCGTTCCCCTTAAAAGAAATTCGTTTAACTAGTATTCTTTAAACCCCCTTTAGTATTCTGACTGCAAAATAGAATTGTTAATTTTTACGTAAAATAATTGTTGTTGTTAGGCAAACCATCGCGCTTCCCAATTAGACCCTTATCTGCAAGTGCATACGTTTCAATTTAAAGTGTCTTTACGATTAATATTCAATTTTCCTGTTGCTAAGTGGTGTTTATCGTTTGAGTTATAATGGGTGAGGACGGAAATAATGATACAATTAGATCGACATTATTCACGGAAACTGCTGATTATAGAAAGTCAATCGGGACTTTAAGATTAACCAGTGAGTGGATTTCGAATGCGCACTCACAAATTAATACCGCGGACCGCGCCCGACTTATGGTTTATGTAAATGACCTTGAAGAACAATACAAGGAGTTTCGGGAGGCTAGTGCCCAACTCCTTGGCGGTTTAGACCAGGCGATAGATGTGGAGGAATATACCTATGTTCAAGGCCTCGTTCGCACAGTGCGCGACCAAGTTGTCGATATTAAAGTTAAACGTAACGAGATAGTCGCCCCTATCTCCGCGAGTACTCCAATGCGTTCGGTGCCCGACCGGGCTACTATTGTTGCCGCTGATTTTGACCTCGCGCGTCCCCAAAAATTACCTGATCTTCCAATCCCACGGTTTAATGGGCGATCGGACGCTTGGATTAGCTTTATTGATCAATTTGACAGCGTCGTTGATACCCGAAGTGATTTATTACCCACCCATAAAATGCATTATTTAATGAGTGCTTTATCTGACGAACCAAAACGTTTGGTACAACATTTGAAAGTCGAAGCCGGTAATTATTGTGTAGCCCGTGACCTTCTTAAAAGAAGGTATCATAATACGCGCGTCCTGGCCGATACCTACATTGCCCAAATAATATCCCTGCCGGATATTAGTCCTCGGTTGACTGGACTACGCGCCAGTTTCCTCAATCCTTTACTTACTGCCTATCGTTGTTTAGAACGACTCGAGTTACCAGTGAAACACTGGTCTTATATACTTGTTCATATTTGTTTTGGAAAGCTTCCCGCGGACTTGAGGTCACGTTTTGAACGCCGCCACGGGGACGGCCAAAAGGATTTGCCTACCTTTGATAAGCTTATAGATTTCTTAGAAGAAGAATGCCGGCACCACGATAACGTTGGAAATACCTCTCTGGTGGATGCCGCGCCTTCCTACTCCAAAACCGGTACGGTACCGCGAGTCCCACGTGACCCACGTCATGCGTTGGTTGTCGAATCCAATGGCCGTTCCTCGAAGTGCCCTATGTGTTCGAGCCAAGCTCATTACCTACGCGAGTGCAGAGATTTTTTGGATATGAGTCCCCGCGATCGCTCGAATTTCGTAAAATCAAATGGCCTGTGTTATAGATGTTTAGATAAACACTCAATCGCATCGTGTACGCGCGATTATCGTTGTAGTACTTGCCGCCGTCCTACCCATCACACACTTTTGTGTTTTAATGACCCGCGTAACCCGGTATACCCCCGTGAAAACCCGCAGAATCGATCGGTTGCCTTTCGTCGCTCTCCTGAACCAAACAGACCTAGCTCCCCCCACCCTCGCACGGGCGGGGGTGCTCGCTATTACGTCATGAACCGCTCTTCACCCCGTCCTACTTCACCGACCTCACCCCGTGCATCCCCCCCTCCATCTTCTTCTAGATCATGGCGCCGCTCTCCGAACCACTCTCCTACACGGTACTCTTCCCCACCCCCTCGTCGTGATGTGCGTTCCCCTACCCCTACGACTAGTAGAGATAGGCGTGCAGCGTCTCCACGCCCTTCTCGGCCTGAAACTTATAAGGGCTCTCACCGCGAGAGTCCACAATAACTAGACAGCCCCCCTCCCCCGCTCCCTTCTCGTGCTTCAATAATTATAAACCCAGATCTGGTCGTACTCGCTACTGCTGTTATTCATATGAAAACCTCTAACGGATATTACGTTGAAGCACGGGCTCTGATTGATAATGGTGCTCAAGGCTGTATGATTACTTGTAATTTAGCGGTAACCCGGCTCAATGTGCATTTAACCCCTCCCCCCTCATCTCCAATGGTACTTTATGGCATTGGAAATATTCCCGCCTTGACAATACGCGATTGTATCCCTGTCACGTTCAAGCCTGTTCACTCCTCCTCACCAGTTACTACGGTTACCTCAACTATGGTCGTAGATACAATTGCCGGTATCCACCCGGATGTGGAACTGCCCCTATCGGTCCGATCAGCAACACGATCACTGCACCTCGCCGATCCCTTATTTTATAAACCCGGCCAAATAGATGTTTTATTAGGAGCTGACGTTTTTGGATCCTTTTTACAACCCGACGTAATTCAGCTACAACCCTGCGGTCTAACAGCTATATCAACTAATTTTGGTTACATCATATCTGGGCCAGTTACGAATCTCCCTAGTTTAAAGCCCCCTATGACAGCCCTTTCTTTAACTCAAGTCGTTGAGCGATTCTGGAAAATAGAGGAACCCCCTGAGCCACCTCAACCCAACCCTTTAGATATTGAATGTGAGACATTTTTTAAGACCACCACTACTAGAAACTCTGATGGTACCTTCGTGACAAGATTGCCTTTCCTAAGTGATCGTCCCTCCCTCGGTGAGACCCGCGGTATAGCTGAAAAAAGATTCCTTAACTTAGAAAAGCGGTTACAAATGAACCCACGGCTAAAATCTAAATATATTGAATTCATGCGCGAGTATCAGAGGTTAAATCACATGTCAATATCCTCCGTAGATTTGCGTTCGGTAGAGCATTATTTTGTACCCCACCACGGAGTATTTAAAGCTTCTGACAGTGAAAAGCTTCGCGTAGTCTTTGACGGCAGCAGTAAAAGCTCAAACGGAATATCTCTTAATGAGTGTTTACACACAGGCCCTAAGTTACAGCGGGATATTACCCATATACTTCTCAATTTTCGTAGGCATGCAATTGTATTTGTTACTGATATCCGTATGATGTTTCGAATGTCGTGGATACATCCCGAGGATAGGCGGTTTCAGTTACTGTTATGGCGCGAGTCCCCTTCGGAACCTCTCCTTACCTATGAACTTAATACCAATACTTATGGCTTGCGATCAAGCCCCTACATTGCGATCCGCGTACTTTTTGAACTGGCGGAACAAGAACGCTCCAAGTACCCTCGTGCAGCGGCGGTAATTGAATCCGACGTGTATGTTGACGATTGCCTGACAGGAGCCTCAACCCTTGAAGAAGCTCGTGACCTTAAAAATGAATTAGAATCTTTAATGCGTGCCGGCGGTTATGAATTGCGGAAATGGCTTTCAAACAAGCCAGAACTGTTAGATGATCTCCCCCCTGATTACCTCCAACCGCTTCATACAATCCGAGATGTTGAAAACCCCCAAACAGTAGCGGTCCTTGGAGTCCAGTTTAACCCCGTGACTGACGCATTCACATATACGACGCGAGTAGACTGTGATAAATATCCTACTAAACGGAAGGTGCTATCTCTGATAGCTCGTACCTTTGATCCCAGCGGTTGGATTTCACCCATCGTGTTTAAGGCCAAGGTCTTTATCCAGCGGCTTTGGCTTTCGGGCCTTGATTGGGATGCCCCACTTACTCCAGAACTAACGACCGAATGGTTAACATTTACTGAGGAGCTGATGAATACCATAAAACAGATTTCAATACCTAGATGTATTTTTCCCCCGAAACCTCAGACTTATACTTTACATGGTTTTAGTGACGCCTCAGAGGCTGGATTCGCTGCCGTAATCTACCTTCGCGCTGTAGATCAACAAAATAATTGCTCCGTTCATTTGTTAATGTCCAAAACAAAGGTCTCCCCAGTTCGGACCCGTCTCACAATTCCAAAACTGGAATTGCAGGGAGCTGCGCTCCTTTCAAAATTAGTCCAACACGTTGCCTCCTGTCTGCAGAAGTCAATAGTGTTAGACGCCATCTATGCTTGGACGGATAGTCAAATTACTCTTGCCTGGCTTAATACTTCACCACATGAACTTCAAACTTTTGAAGCTAATCGTGTATCTCAGATTAAAAATGCTGAAATCCCATCTATATGGAGACATGTTCCCGGCAGTCTCAACCCTGCTGACTGCGCCTCCCGGGGCTTATCCCCTCGTGCGCTTCTAAATCACCCTCTCTGGTGGTGCCCGAAGTGGCTACAACAGCCACCATCTAGTTGGCCATCTGACAAATTATGTCCGATCGCACAACTTCCTGGACTACGTTGTCTCTTAGTCACCAGTGCAAGTTGCATTCCAAGTCCTGACTTTCTGCTAGAACGCTTCAGCTCATTCCAAAAACTAATCGGCGTAACCGGTTTTATTCTTAGATTTTATAAAAATGCTCGCTCACCTAATCATCGTGAAACTTCCCCTTTCCTGACTGTAACTGAAAGAAAAAATGCTCTTGTCTTCCTCATTAGGCTTGTACAAATGACCTCCTTCCCCACAGAAATTGATCTCCTCAAACGTGGATTAACAGTTCGTTCCCCTAACATTCAAAAATTAAGCCCATTTCTTGACACAACCGGTTTAATCAGAGTAGGTGGCCGCATACGGCACGCTGATATACCATTCGATGCGCGTCATCCTTTACTTCTCCCAAACACTGGTAATTTCGTGAAAATTCTTATCTTGCACTACCATAAAGAAAACTCGCATGCCCCACCTGGCGCGTTACATAGTATACTAGCCCGTGAATTTTGGATCCTGTCAGTTCGACGACTAATAAATAATATTGTGTTTAAATGTCTGCCTTGTTATCGTTTAAATGCCATCGCGAAACAACCTTTCATGGGTGACCTCCCAAAAGACCGTGTAACAGCCGCACGTGCATTTAAAGGAGTTGGTACAGACTTTGCTGGCCCATTTTATACGAAAGTACAAGCGGTGCGTAATAGGAAACTCGTAAAAACCTATCTGTGTATATTCGTGTGTCTTGCGACTAAAGCGGTCCACCTCGAGGTAGTCTCGGACCTAACTACAGAAGCCTTTCTCGCAGCACTTACACGTTTTGCCTCTCGACGCGGTTCACCCTCTCTTATACGATCAGACTGTGGACGAAACTATGTAGGCGCGGACAATCATCTTATTGAAGTTCATAATTTCCTAAACCTTAATAAATATACAATAATGGCAAAACGAAATATTACCTGGATTTTTGATCCCCCGACCACCCCTCACTGGGGCGGCCTATTCGAAGCGGCCGTAAAATCGGCAAAGGCCCATTTAAAACGAGTAGTCGGAGATACCCCACTCACATATGAAGAACTTACGACGGTTTTCACGAAAATTGAAGGGGCCCTTAATTCTCGGCCGTTGTGCCCCCTATCGCCAGACCCTAACGATCTTCAGATTCTGACACCGGGACACCTTATTATTGGAGAACCCCTTACTGCCATTCCTGAATATCCGCTACAGGATATTAAAACTAATAAACTCACCCGATTCCAGCTGGTGCAACAGATGTTTCAACATTTCTGGTCACGGTGGCAAACAGAATATCTATGTACCTTGCAGACAAGGCCTAAATGGGCATCCTATACAGACCCCCCCGCCGTTGGGGACTTAGTACTCCTCAGGGAAGATAATGTTCCTCCGTTAGAATGGCGACGCGGTCGCATCATATCAATCCGTCCTGGGAAGGATGGCGTTGTGCGCGTTGTACAGGTCCGGACGGCTACCGGCGTTCTGACCAGACCCACCAATAGAATTATTCGTTTACCCGTTTACAAACCTGTCAATTAACCTATTCCATTCCAGAATGCAACAAATTACTAGAAGTATATATAATTTTTTTTTCTCGTAAACATGGTGATGTTTAGGGCGGGGGTATGTTCAAAATACTACCTATACATGTGTCTATACATGCAGATTTGTCTCCCCCCACACCCCCGGCCCGCGCGGTCCTCTAATTAGTTGACACCTACAGACAGACGAAATAAGACATGCACCTAAACGCCTGTGTGGTGCTCCGCGAACATTGTGAATTTCGGATACCTGGAAGAATCCTGTGCCCTGGCCGAGTCCTCTGTGCGGATCACAAGCCCTGGAGAAAGGTTAGTGCTGTCTGGACAAACTGACAAATAATTATTTATCCCAAAATTGTGTACCTACTTGTCCCGTTCTCAAACACCCCATGTATGTTAGCCAATTTTTCGTAGTTTTCGAGTTTAACTTTTAACTTTTGTTAAGAAATTCCGGGGTGAAGCTTTGCGGTGAAGCTTTGCGTTGCTTTTATGTCTTCTAATAATTGTTCGCGGTATTTGCACTGATAACATGAAATAGCGATGGGGAAGTGACCCCATAAAATAATAGTAGAAATAACAAAAGAGGATTTTTGTAATGAATTACTAACTTGGAAGCTTTCCACCTCAGTTCCTTTGACCGACTCTGACAAATTATGACTATTAAGTATCACTTTTTTGACCTTTTAAAAAAACGTAGGGTCTAGCAGTTTCTAAAATAACCAAAAGTCCTTGAAATCGCTTGTATTTTTTATTTATTTAGGTAAGGGCAACATCTAAGCTTGACATGCTTGAACGTAAAAGTTTGTCTTTTTTTCCCAACTCAGCCAAGTGAGGATGCTGATTTTTTTTAGCAACTGCGCCGTTTTTGAAGGATTATGTTACAAAAAGAAACATTCAAAAAAGTTCAATAGTTTTTTTTAATAAATAATTGCTTCACCCCGGAATTTCTCAACAAAAGTTAAAAGTAATAAAAATCATAATTCTAAAACTACGAAAAGTCGGCTAACATAAGACTAACATACATATTCTGATAGCTCACAGCGTGAGGAATCTAAAAAAAATTTTTGGACGGCAAGGTTTGGACCAACCTGTATAACACATGCCGTGCCAACATCGCTCGTTCTGTGATACTACGAGGGGTATTCAAAATATTCTCGGTATGAGAATGAAAACAAACAAGTACGAAAAGTTTGATATTTTTATTTTTCAATATACTCCCCCCCTATGTTCATACACTTAAAAGATCGATCAATTATTTTTTTTAATCCCTCGTAAAAATATTTTTTATCTTTCGTGTAAAAATGCTCCTCCACTGCCGCCTTCAATGCTTCATCGTCAGAAAATTTATTTCCACGCAGATCCTTTTTAAGATTGGGGAGCAAAAAGAAGTCGCTGGGGGCTAAGTCCGGACTATACGGTGGGTGAGTAACAGTTTTAAACCCACGTTCAACAATAGCTGCCTTGGCAATATGAGCAGTATGGACGGGGGCGTTGTCATGCAGAAGCAGAATACCTTTGGTTAACTTTCCTCGCCTCTTTTCTTTAATTACATCCTTTAATTCACGTAGAATGTTAGCGTAGTACTGTCCTGTGATATTTACACCTTTTTCTTTATAATCGATTAGTAATACTCCTTCACAATCCCAAAATATCGTGGCCATGACCTTGCCAGCTGAAGGGATGACCTTCAACTTCTTGGGATGAGCTGAACCCTTAATGTGCCACTGCATGGACTCTTGTTTACTCTCTGGGTCATAATGATGAACCCAGGTTTCATCTCCAGTAACTATTCTTTGCAGCACCTCATCAGGATTTTCACCGCACAGGTCAATAAAATCGGAACAACAAGCTACACGCATGTCTTTTTGAAGCCGAGTCAGCATTCGCGGAACCCATCTTGCACTTACTTTTGACATATTAAGATGGTCATGTATAATATCATGTACGGTACCAATAGAGAGATTGGTTACTTGTGCTATAGATTTTACCTTCACTCGACCATCTTCCAATATAAGTTTTTCCACTTTATCAATATTTTCTTGTGAAGTAGCTACTACAGGCCGGCCAGGTCTAGGGTCATCTTCAATACTCTCCCTTCCGCGTTTAAACTCGCTTGACCACTTTTGAATGGTAGATAAAGAAGGAGCAGACTCACGGTAAACACAATCCATTTCCTCTTTTATGGTTTTTTGATTTTTACCCTGTTTTGTCAAGAATTTTATCACGCATCGATGTTCTAATTTAGTTAACATTGTCAATTCGCACAGGATGTTCATGTTTGTTCAGCAATTGCAGAAAAACAAAAGACTATCTCGGTTCGAATTATACTTTTTTTTAATGTCAATGAATAAACCTTAGCGGCCAGTAACGAAAGAAATTTTAGAAGAGGTCGTAAGATATCAATACCGAGAATATTTTGAACGCCCCTCGTAGAATGCTGTGAAAAACCTGTGTCAGGTATTGAGAGCATTCTATCCAGAGTTTCGGTGTGGGATCGGGAGAATTTAGTCCAATTCAAACCCACCAAGGCTCAATTTTGCGCGTTTACCGCTAAGAAAACCTCATTTTTCAAGGCACAACTCTTCCCATGTCAGGGAGTATTGGGAGCCTGGGTGTTGACATCTCCATCAGTGACGTCCAATAATTTCGTAGCCACCTTGCTGGGTAGGCTGCGCTCGTATCCAAAAAACTCGGTGTGCTCAATAAAGGGAGGCGATACTTTACTCTGGGGCAGACATCCCATAGGCGTACCCACGGTGGGGCAGTTATCCCACCCTGGTCTCTGACCATAAGCTAAGAATCTCTGTTTCAACCGTACCCTGTTACAACGTCCCCAGCCTCTCCTACTTCTGCCCCACCCCTTAAAAAATGCTGCGTACGACCATGGACAGATCCCATATAATGAGTACTGCTGTCACCTTTGGGCAGGAGCACCTAGATGCCACCTTGGTCCCTTCAAATCAGTCCAAAGGTGCGCTATGAATAGTCTACAATCCCAAACTTACAAGCGATATTGAATCTTCAAGTCTAAGGAGATCTCCAAAAAAGAAATGTATAAGTTTTAAAATGGTCGGCAACGCGCATGTAACGCCCCTGGAGTGTAGACGTCCATAGGATGCGGTGACCGCTTACCATCAGGTGAGTCGTAAGCTTAAGCCACCGATGGAAAAAAAAAACAATTATTTGTCTAAATCAAAAGTAAACTTTAATAAGTAAAAAGTAACCCTTTCGTTAGTTCATTTCGTTTGAGGGGGGCGCAAATTTGGTGCCTGCCCCGGGCGCCATATCCTCTAGCTACGCCACTGCAACTGACTGTTATATTTACATGTATTTGTTACTTACAGCGATGTGACAGCAAATGTCAAGTATTAAACCTTGGCTGTGGCTTCGACACACTATTCTGGCGGCTCCGTGACGTCACACAGGCCGTTGGCAACTTTATTGAGCTGGACTTTCCTACGGTCACGGCCAAAAAGTGCCAGATAATAAAGCGGAATAAGCAGCTACTTGAGAAAATCACTAATGAAGGTAGGTGAAGTATTTCTTGTATGTTGTTGTTGTCTGTCCTAGGTACCCCGGAGGTGCATAGGGCCTCCACAAGATCCTTCCACGGCTACCTGTCTTAAGAGCCAACAGGAGCTGAGATTTAAATATTTTAGGTAAATATACCCGTCTCGCTAACGGAAGCGGCTCCTAAAACTAGTGCGATAAGGACAAGGCGAAAAATCCTGCGTAAAAATCTCAAAAATCGAGGTTTCGTACTCGACTGTTTCCTCCTCCAAAACTTAACCAATCGTAACCAAATTTGGAAATCTAAATGATTATGACATTATCTGTGTCGGACCGTTTTGCTTTTTTGGCTAATTGATATAAGTTTTGAATAGCGCGCCTCTCATTGCGGCATAGTCAATTAGGCCATTTTGGCCATTTTTGAAGGGCTCTAGCGCCTTAAAAAACAAAAATATCAAAAAAAGCAAAACGGTCCGACACAGATATTGACAATATTAATCTGTGTTGAAAAAATCATTGCTCTAGCTTCAAAACCCACGGAGGAAACAGTCGAGTACGTTTGTATGGAGAAATGACCACTCCTGTTGGCTCTTAAGCAACAGTCTTGGCCTCGTTCCAGCTCAGTCCAACGGCTGTCAGTTTGTTCTCTATGCTGCTTCCAGGTGTGTACAGGGCGTTTGCGGGCTACAAAGTATTTTGAATGTGAAAGATGGTTGGACTGATTTAGATTATATTTTTCTTCTATCATAGTTGGTACTATTATTGTAGATAGGTCAGGATCTATTGATGGGATACAGGATAAATAAGAATAAGAATAATATTTATTAAAAGAAAAACCTTATTAATAATATATAATGTCCAGTGGCCCCCACACTAGGCTATGGCTGTCACGTGGTTGCCGGAATCGAAATTCGTAAAGTGAAGGTTAAGTAAAGAACTAAGGACTAATCTAATAGAATAGGTAATTAAAGTAATAGTTACAGAAATTAAGCAATTCGAAAAAAAGGAAAGAAAAAATTGTGTCTGTGTGTGTGTGTGTGTGTGTGTGTGTGTGTGTGTGTGAAAATCAAGGCTCTAGAATATTATAGGCATATCCATAGTGCATTGAGTATTCTTTCTCATGCATTGTCACTCGGGAGTCATTTGGTGAAGTGAATTTTTAGGAGACTGACAAAAAAACAATCTTATTGGACAGTGTGGATATTTTTAATGTGTGTCGTAGACGGTGAAGTAGCCATCCGTGCTGGTGGCGCTGATCTCCACGCCGACGGCTACCACCTGTGCGGCGTGGACCTGCGCGACGAGCCCGGCGTGCTGCGCGCCCTCGCCGCCGCCGGCGCGCGACCTGACGCGCCGACACTAGTGCTAGCTGAATGCGTGCTGGTGTATCTCAGGGAGGATGCAGCTAACAGGTATAACGCCTTTAAATGTCGTGGCTAATCGCTCATATCGCCCACACGATTTTTACTATAATTCTACCAAATAATTTGTGATGCGTAAAGTTGATTGCCAAGAAAAAATCAGACAAAAAATTGTCGACAAAAAATCAGAATACTGGGTTATAGTGGCGAAGTGTCTAAAGAACTCATTTCCCACCAGATTTTCCGGATTCCCTACAAATATTTTTGATGAGGCACTGCTATCATATAAAAAAAACTCCCAAGAATCGCTAGTTGACTATAGTAATGAATGCCGTCTAACCGAAGAGACTGCCATATTAGTTACACTAAACTTGAAGTTAGGGAGGTCCTGATCTGATATTCTTGTCTACAGATTACTCAGACTTCTGGCGCAGCAGTTCCCAAAGCAGGTGCTTGTGGTGTATGAACAGTGCAACCTAGACGACAAGGCAAGTTAAAAAAAATGTATCAGAAATGTCATCTTTTCGACCGCCAAAGAAGTTAACTGACGCTCGCGGCTACAGACCAATATCAACCTTCATGCATTCTGATAAGGAACATCAGGAGCGCCGGTAGGCTAGCGGTAAGAGCGTGCGACTTTCAATCGGGGTTCAAACCCTGGCTCGTACCAATCAGTTTTTCGGAACTTACGAGTATGTACGGTATCATTTATGATGCAATCGTTTTGTGAAAAATACATTGAAAGTCAGTTAAAAATAATTGCTCAAAAATTGTGCACACCGAAGTATTGTATAACGAACATTATACATAGTTTAGTCCAGGGGCCCGTTTCTCAAAAGCTTGTAACTTGTAATACGAGCGGATGTCACTTTTTGACAGCTTTTGTTATAAAGGGACTTCCACTCGTATTACAAGTTACAAGCTTTTGAGAATCGGGCCCCAGAACGCCATAGATAGAGAATAGTTTTAATATTGCACGTAGTTTAGTTTTATTGTTCAGTTTGTATTTTTATGTCCCAATAAATAATTTTATAATAATTTTAATTTTATACATATTAAGAATATTATCTGCCGCTTTTAATTCCACAAAGTCTTAAAGCCGTAAGCTGCCCCAAGGTCGCGGTGCGGTGCGGTAGTGTGTTACGGCCATGAAGTTAGAATTTTTTAAACTGGAGCGAGTTGTCACTTTTTTTGCCATACTAATTTGAACCTTATCACCGAGACAGAAAGTTGTTCGTACCAGACTAGAGAAAACGGTCCACTTGAGATAGAAAAACCCGAGCCCTGTGTCTCACTCGCACATGTTGCCAATGTTAAAAAGATACCATTATGGTAGAAATTATATCAATAAACTACTGAATTTAATTACCTTCTTATACAATTTTAGTGCTATATTCAGACTACAGTTCTGATATCTTTTAAGTAATTTGTAAATAATTATGATGCCAATATTATTAACTGATTAAACCAAGCGCATACACAGCAAAAAAAAAACTAAATTTTAGTATGGTAGAAGTAGTAGTAACTTTAAATATTAATTGGTATCCCCAACTTGATGACATTTCTTCAAAACACGTGAATGCGAAATTTCTTAAAAATTGTGAAGAAATGTTGTGTTAAAGGTTGTTGGAGTGAAATAATTGCTAATTGTGGAATATTGTTTCACAAGAAAGCCACAATTATTACATTTTACTATAAAAATACAAGACAACATTGTCAAACTCATTAGGGTGACTATGATTTCGGCACGTTTTGAATCGGTCTCACAGAATTCTTATTAGTTATTATTAACGTAGGTAATGTAAAAGTAAGTTTAACATAATAGGTACCTTATGTCTTTATTTCGGCATGTTTAATTTAAGATTTGTTGTAGAATAATTGAAGGGATGTTTACAAAAACAACATAACTGCTTAGACCGGTTGACACTTTTTTAAGAACATTGTTAATCGTTTCAGGTGTCAACCAGTGTAGTCAGGTATGTTGTTTTTGTAAACATCCCTTCAATTGCCAAAATTTAAAACCAAAGTGCTTAACTCCTTAAACATTACAGACTCTCATTTATACACAATATTACATAATATTTTGTTAGGTGTGTTAAACTGTTTATATATGACATCGATTCTTTATAGGTAGGACACATTTCCGTCAATAGAAAAAAGGCACCAACTTTAAAAAAAAATGTCATATTTGCTAAACAGATCTTCAATGACGTAGTGATGGGTAGGACATCAATTTAAAATGAGTTTGTATGAGTACCTCATTTTCTAAAATGAGGTGTTACAATGTCTTACTTCAAATGAGGTGAGGTAAAGGATTACTGTTTCTAAGCAAGCTTCGTAAATGCCTGTTTGAGAGCGCGTACCGCGAACCAAGTTCGTCATGTGGCGTCCCTGTCACACTTACCTACGAATTTACAAGTGCGACAGAGAAGCAACACATCGAACTTCCTTTTAGTGACTGATTTCTCGCGCCATTTTGACAAGTAAGAAAGGATCAAAAAGGCGTAAGATGTATGACAGCTTGCAGCGCTTATGCTTGTTGTCTTTCGTGTTTAATTGTTAACGTATTTTCGGTGGTGACGCGAAGCGATATTGAAGTACGTTGCGTGTCTGTCTCACTCCCTCTTTGGCTATTTCTAATTCATTGTTTCATTTTGAAAGGATTTTTGAGGGGTTCATGTCACAGAGAGGCGGTGAGTGGTACAAACTCAACGCATTTCTCGGTGGACCTTTTGTCGTTGCAATAAGGTTTGTAGTTCGGCAGTTGACAGTGTGGACCATTATTCGTTTCTTCATTTGAGACATTTGAGTTACGAGTGTCGGCGAGCAGGCGAGCACCTAACGCCTCGCGCGATCCAGGGACTGGCAGGGACTCTCTTGCGAGTTTTGAGGAGTGTATGAGTTTTGAGGGTCGCGAGACTCGCGAGTGAATTAGAACGGATAAGCGTTTTTTGAAATTTGAAGTATGTGAATGATTTGTGTGGCAAGAGGTGTTTGTGATGCGCGCGAGTAAATGAGTAAAATGAATAGAGGAGTGAAGTAAGACATTTTTGCGGTACGAAGTACTGCGACAAATTAACAAAATGAGTGGTACAAATGAGGTGCCTCACGAGTGAGCGACTCAACACTACAATGACGCTTATACTTAAAAAAAAACTGAAGTGGACAAAAGGGAAGCCTATCTTTATGAACATACCATGAGTGAGTGCGAAAGAGGCCGACTACAAATGAAAAAAAAAAACCTGACCACTTAAAATTTCACTTTATTTAGAAAATGACACACCCTACTGATATATTCCATGTTATCCTAATATCCCACATACAGATGTCTTATGGTCACCCTAATTAGAACGAGATGCAGGGCTCTAGTTTGACTTCTCATGTGGACACACTTTTTGGTCAATGTACTCGATCCAGTTTATTAACTCTAAATCCGTGGTTACGGCTATTTAAAAAAATAAAGTTCACAAATCATGAATCTAAAGTCTGTTTTTTTATTCCGTAGACTGAAATGACAGTTAATAGTATGAACATGAAATGTTATTTCACATTAAACCTATCTTCTATGTCACAAATAGAAAAAAAAATGCAAATAAGTAGTATTTGCAGTTCGGCGAGGTGATGATCCGGAACCTGGTGGCGCGCGGGTGCGGCGAGGTGGGCGCGCGGCACATGGACGCGCCGGGCGCCGCGGCCGCGCGCCTGCGCGCCGCCGGGTACGACACCGCCCGGGGCTGGGACATGGACACGGTGCGTACACCAGACCGTACACAAATATAGCGAGACGAGAGTGCTCACTCCGTTTTTGTTACCAAAAAGACTATTAGCATCTAGCATCGAGTGGTGGAACTATCAGTACTGCTACTTGACAATAGATGTAGGTATAGTATGAATTATCTCAGATGATTTTTTCGGGCTCGAGCATTAATCTGTTAAACAGAAACCTTTGTTTCTTTTAAGAGCGGTCTTCAGCACGTGCCAAAGTAACCATGTCGTTTAAAAAGCAACTATCGTGATAGTATTAAGGTTCAAATTTATGTGACAGCTCATTCTGAGAACAATCAGGGTGGTCTTTTCTTTGGAGATAACAAAACGTGTTATCTCCAAATGGGTTGTTTCATGAATTTGAACCATACAAATAGAATGATAAATTTGCTTTTTAAACGGGTTTGTTCCCGTTACTTAAGTAATAGACCCTATTAGCAGTAAACAGGTGTAAGCACTGCATAAAGGAAACAATACCTTTTGTTTAATAGACTAGGGCAAAAATCATCTCAGATAATTCATACTATAGCACCGACCGGAAAGTCTTGTTGTTGAGCATAAGACTTTCCGGTCAGTGCTACATCTATTGTCAAACAGCAGTACTGATAGTTCCGCTACTCGATGCTAGATGTAGACCCTGAAATTAATAGTATTTTGGTATCAAAACTGATATATGGAGTGAGCAATCTATGTATTTTTTGTCTATGACCAAACACACTCAATAGTGGGCCTTGTCACGTACTGATAAGGTTGACGATTGATACAAAACCTGGTAACTTGGGCAATAATTTTAGTCCATAAATATTGTTTTGCGTTGTTTACAATCTGAGATCAAAATGGGTAACCTATTTTTATATCCTAATAGATACTGAAGTGGCAATTGGAACTGCCATTTTAGAACCTGAGATAATATAATAAGTTTTTGACAAAAATTTAATTATTTGTACAAGCTTTTATCGCTGGCTTTACTTTTTTCCACAGGCAACTAATACTCATGGAGACAATTCTAAAAACCCCAAACACAAATTAGGTTTCGTTGTTTTATCCCAGAGTTCCTATGACTACCTCCTGTCTCCATCATCAGATCGGCTCGATGGTATCACAATATTGCATTTTCAAACACCTTACAAACATGTATGCAAATTTTCAGGTTCATTGAAAGTCGAGAATTGGCTCAAATTGCAAGATTTGACCCGTTCAAACATACATAGATACATTGCAAGTTTATAAAAAGCTTGTAATAAAAACACAATATAGTTATGATTGTTTCTTGTAATAGCTAATGAACAATGATTAGTCGATATAATTATTACTAACGTTGATTTAACAAAATACAACTAACCAAATGCATCTTTCCAGGTATGGCGCTCCCTAGGCGAAGAAGAGCGTGCCCGCGTCGAAGCCCTGGAGCCCCTGGACGAGCGTGAACTACTACAGCAGTTACACGCGCACTACGCGCTCACGGTCGCCTCGCGAGGCGATTTGTTTGCTGACATCGACCTTAACGCGTAGACCTGGACTTGACCTAGACCTAGACCTGGACGTGACATGCACTACGCGCTCACGGTCGCCTCGCGAGGCGATTTGTTTGCCGACATCGACCTTAACGCGTAGACCTGGACGTGACATGCTCTACGCGCTCGACTTGACCGGGCGTGACATGCACTACGCGCTCACTGTCGCCTCGCGAGGCGATTTGTTTGCTGACATCGACCTTAACGCGTAGACCTGGACTTGAACTGGACGTGACATGCTCTACGCGCTCACTGTCGCCTCGCGAGGCGATTTGTTTACCGACAGCGACCTTAACGCGTAGACCTGGACTTGACCTAGACCTAGACCTGGACGTGACATGCACTACGCGGTCACTGTCGCCTCCCGAGGCGATTTGTTTGCAAACGTCGACATTAACGCGTAGTATGTGGCTACCACCAGTTTGGCACTGACATAAACGCCATCGAGAACGTAATTTACTTTCTATACATCTCGCTCACACTAATATGCGAGTACGAGCGTCAGTTTCAGTTTTGACACTGTCAGTTACTGGTACGGGCTCTGCCCTAGTAGCACGGTCGCATTTTTATCATTTATCACCATGCCTGTCACGTTCTAAAAAGTATGTAAGTGCGAAAGTGACGGGCTTAATGATAGTAGATAAAAATGGAACCGTGCTGAGCCCGCTGGACCGTACGTTACGATGTGTCTATTTCGCAAAGTAGGGTCTGCCATCTAGTGGCTTAAATCCAAAAATGGAAACTTGACATAATACTTACAATGAATAGATAGGAGCTGCCTACAAAGGCGGCTGAAACTCGACGATTAGAGCGCTTACACACTACCCGATGTTAACCCGAGAAAATACGAGATTTAGTCGTACAATCTGTATACATTGAAAACCTTATTACAAAGAAATAAGGTACTAAATATTAAAATAAGTGCGTCAATTATATTTTTCGACTTTGAATTTGTATATTTTGACCAAATTTTAGTAAATATTTTTATACTTGGATAGTTTTCTTAACGATATTTTTTTACATAGTTTATTGATGTTTTCTCGGGTTCAAGCTCTAAATTTCGTCTTATGTAAATTTTCCCTATTCCCTATTTAACGACTTGAGACTCGACGTCTAAACGTACTACATCTATCTCTTTCTGTACACTACAGTTCAAGAGAGAGAGTGTCTATAGATTTGTGTATAAATTCGTCGTGTGATGTTTTACCTCGTTTGGTATTTTAATTAACTAATGTATTCTCCTACTTAGACTTGCAATCGTACTAATCGTGCCAATTTGATCGGGTCGTTTACATGTTCTCTTACTGCCGAATTTTAGGTTAGGCCCCTCTCACACAGATTTACTTATTTAAGTATCTTACGTTTTAAATGGACATAAGTTGTTGATGATATTGATAAATGTGTATCTACTAACCCCCTTATTCATAAAACTTTACGGTCCTGATTTAGTTAAATTATGTTTTATCCCTTTCTTACAAATATATAAGTCAAAATGACAGATAAGGACAAACGATTATTAGCTAGTTGAGGTTTGTAGCGCGTTTATGAATAAGGTGGTAAATCTATTGTCAAAATTGTATCGTGTGTGGGCCACCTAATCTAGCCAACAGTACTTAAATTTATCAAAAACCCGATCGAATAGGGCTGAATTGTAAGGTCAATGTGGCTAATTCCATCATAGGGACTATTCTGTCTACTAGCGTTTTTCTCAAGCAACATTGATAATTTCATCGACAAAGCATCGATTGATTTTAGTTTTAGTTTCAGCAATCAAAAGCAGATGGTTTTATTCCTACATTTGAAAATCATAGAAATATACGCTCGTGGACGGAATAGACCCTATGACGGAATTAGCCACATTGACCTTACGAGTGATCTGGAAATGCCGGGACAGTAGCGTAAGACAAATATCCATATCAAAAATCTAAATTGTATGATAGCATTGACTTATATCTCAGGACTGGCCTTACGTGCACTAAAAATAGTACTAGTTCAGCGGTGTCACTCACGAATTCGAGCCAATCATGTAGTGTAGTCTAACGCAACTAGTTGCGACCAATCGCGCGTGCTCATCAACCAATCGCGTTGCAGCGTTTTCACACCGCTGTACTGGCCCCATTCATGCTCCATTCTTATTGCCCGTAAGGCTAGTCCTGAAATATATATATGTCAATGTATGTTAGTAACAGACACTGTGTGGTCCGGGTTAATAAAAAATGGCTGAGAAGATGTACATACAAAAATTTAGAAAGAAGATAGAAAATAAATTTATTCAGGACGCTTACAGTATTGCCTAAATCTAATACAACACTTTTATTAATATAAAAATAAACGTCCCTGAAAAGATCTCCCCTCAGCTTGACGTCAAGTACTCTACTCTAATGCACACCTCATTCCTCACAAATTCACCTAAAAAAAAACGTGTGCGGCGCGTGATACTGAACCTTATCCCAGTGCACGAAGGTTGAAATTGGGCTGTAGCCGCGCGCGATATTAGGCGGGTCCACACAGAACGACCCGCCTCGCGAAATTGCCGCGCGAAGCAGTTCGGTCGGTGGAGACGTGCCTCGCCCGAGGCAATGCGACCCACCTAGGCTACTAAACGAATTTATTGACATTTTTAACAATTTCTATAGACCCGGACTATACGCCCTTAAAAAATGTTCACCTAAAAGTAAATTGTGTGGTTATGAATTTGAAGCACTGTAATTATCATGTCCATTGTGATACCGGACAGATATGCGCTAGGCTATTGGAAGTTGAATCAAAAATACAATATATATAGTTTGTTAAAGGACTGTCTCATTTCAAACATAGAGAGACTATCTTTGTCTTACACTGGTACTAGCACCCAAAAGAAAAGGATGAGTATAGTTTTTTTCGTTTCAATTTACTGACAATTTGCACGTAGAATTGTGTTGTCCAGAAGGGGTGTTACTATCGGTCAATAAGTAGTACTTAATCCAATGTTTTTTTTTGGTTTACATTTTAACACCATAAATCACAGTATTTTTGGTTCAAATTTCATCTCTCCGGTTGAAATTTTATTCTAATGTTACCTGTGTGATGTCGCTACGTCGACTGCGTAAGTCTCTTTCTAGCGATCATGTAAGTGCGAGAGGGACGAATGCCTTATGTGCTAATACTCTCTGTACTTGTTCCAAAGGTACCTACCCCTTTTCAGTATTTTTTTTTGCTTTGTGCTAGTAGTGTCTTGTGTCACTGAACAGTGGTTCCTTGTGGTTAAAGTTTATGTAGGTATCGCATTTTAGAGAGAGGTCACACACAATACATCTTAAATCTTAATATTATGAGACTGTCAATGCCATTTTAGGGCCGATACAGACGGACTGAAACGCGACTGCAATTCGTATAGGAACTGCACGCCAACTGCATCCTGCAGTCCGTCTGTACCGGCTCTTAATTTCATAATTTCTTGTAAACTCAAATAGATGTCTTATACTAAAGAAAAAGTGACTAAGATCTCCAGTGGTCAGGCCTTCAGTAGGCCCATCTGACCCAATAGGGTATTTTCCTACTAGTCAAATCAGTTTTGTTTTAGAACTGTCAAAACGATTTTCTAATATGGAATTTACATATATGAAACATTACATCGTGACGTCACGGTTAACTTACCTACTTTTTATATTTCTATCCGATTTATTAAATTAAAATAAGACTTGTGCTTAAAAATAACTGCTAATCTATGTTTTTCTAATAATTATCTGGTGCTTTATTTCATGCATGGTGTGAAATAATTTATTTTTCACACCACCTATTCGGAAAAGAGCTTTTTCTTTCCTGCTAGGAGGGATCAAAGTGGCACTTTTCCTCCCTGCTAGGAGGGATCAAAGTGGCACTTTTCCTCCCTGCTAGGAGGGATCAAAGTGGCACTTTTCCTCCCTGCTAGGAGGGATCAAAGTAACACTTTTCTGTTCTAGCACACTTTTTTAATTTTTTGTGCACATTTTTTTTAGCTTAAATAATCTGTTTAAGCATCAGATTGTGTCAACTCAACACTAAGATTTTTTTTATTTTCCTCATAGTTGATGTGAAAAGCAGCATGTGTCACACGGTATCAAAATTATTTCGTCTTGGGCGTTAACACTTAAATCCCTTATTACGCTCAGGATTCTACTTTAGAATCCCTTACTACGTTCGGGATTCTATTGTAGAATCCATCGCTTCATTCAGGATTCAATGTACGCCCTTGACGGAAATATATCATTTTGATCCCTTGTAACACAAACTACTATAAAATACAGGATAGTACCCTATTCTCGAGGATATGCAATATTTCATTTTCTACGCGCCTTTGATCATAACTCTTGTATCCATACTAGTTATACCAGTGTATCCCATTCATTATTTCGTGTCATTCGTCTCTCTAAACTGCGAGAGCTACAGCTTGGCAAAAAAGAGTAGAAATTAAAAAGTGACAACACTGTATTGTCGTCCCGTTTTCTTATAATTGGTTTGAAAGGGACGACACTACAATCTTGCCACTTTTTAATTTCTACTCTTTTTTGCCAAGCTGTATATTAGTCAAAAGTAAGGGTGATATGAGCGGCCGCTATAGCGGAACGGTAGGCGATAATTCAGTAGGTGTATATTGTCGAAAACGCGCCGCGCGAGCTGTTTCTGTCTCACTCTCACTCTATGTAACAGAGTGCGATGAGCCATAAATTTAACAATCTGCACAATAACAATCACACTTCGCTGTGATATTTAGTTGCATCACTTTGTATAGTATGGCTACATTGGCAGCGCAACTTAATTAAGATCTCGTAAAAAGGTTTATATACAAGCTTTTACCTAAGTTTTTGCTTAAAATCTTAAGCAGTTTAACTGGATAATGATACAACAATTTTAACCTTTTGACCACCTTTATCATCGAGCGTGCTCGTGTCGCCGAAGTTACACGCAGTTTTGTCTTATTTATCAGACCGCGGCGAAATAAGCCCTATTTTGTTTTGTCTTGTGAATCAGTCTACGGCGGTTAAAAGGTTAAATGTTATTTTACAAGGAGAGAAAGTTGCCACGGCAACATGTTATTATTTTTTTGAGTTTTTTTTACTAAATATTTTTTTAACTAATTGGTGGCTGAAACGACACGACGATATACAGTTAATAAATGTAGACGATTGTATTTGCGCTGTTGCCAGCTCGCGCGGCCGTTTGTTATCACAACACTATTTTAGTTGGTTTTAATATTACTTATTACGTAATGTATAAGTGTTAAAATATATATTTATGGTATAAATGCAATATTAACGCAGCTGTTTGTTTTAATTATAATATCCTCAGCGTATATGTCTGGTTTAATTTTATAAAAAACAACTTTTATTTACTAATGTTTTATTTTACTTAATAATTATTATCTTAACTTATCAAGTATGTTTACAAAAAAATATTATTGTTTTAGGATATAGCAGACTTACTCTTAAAATCGTCATTATCACTTTCAAACAGCAGTCTTGTATCCTAGTGCGCAATACATGTATACATGAAAAAAAAAAACAGTTTTTTTTACATAAGTAATAATTAACTTAAAATTGGCTTCGTTGCCACGTCGGTTATTCTATATAAGATTATAGATGATTCAATTTAAGCGGGCAGCATGCGTCTTACGCAGTTTTAAACCCGCATGGGGCCGTTCTTGCCTCGCAGAACATACGACGGTTGCCTCGCTCGGCTACCTCGGCATACGTCGAACTGAAGTTGCAGATGATTCAAACGGGCCGCGAACGCCTTGCTCAGCTTCAGCCTCACATGAGGCCGGGCCCTTGCCTCGCAGAAGCACGAGTGTCGCCTCGCTCGGCCACGGGCTCCGGTATATATGTCACCGTAAAATTGTAAACACTCGTCATATTATAATCTCGCTAGTCACATTATAAACTGACGGTAGGGAGATTATAATCTAACCTACCGTCAGTTTATAATGTGACTAGCGAGATTATAATATGACGAGTGTTTACAATTTTACGGTGACATTATGACACCGTTAGATTATAAACTAACGGGTTCGCAATCTTACGGTGTCATATATACGCTGGACAGGGTTAGAGATGATTTAAACGGGCCGCGAGCAGGGGGGTGTCACTCCGCAGTTTAGGTACATTTGGCCGGCGCGCCCATCGGACAGGCGTATGGCAGTGGGCTGCCGCTCGGCGTGCACGATAGTCGTGTCACGTGGCGCTCGCGCAAAATTGAAAATACACAATGGCTTCGAAACTTACTTCCGTGAGAATCAGACATACTATCTCCGGATAAAAAATGTATGTTTACATAATCAACGTTTGTAATTCCTACATATTTATCTGAAAAATAATAAATCAGTGGGTATAGGTATAAAAACTAGTCAAGTGATAACCCCGTGCCGACACTCACAGTTCGGTCATAAAACTGCGGCGCGCAAAGGAGATTCACGGTTCGTGCGCGGTTATAAGTTTCAATTTTGCATGCAGGCGGCGATATAAATGTAATTTTATACCTAAATCTGACTTTTGTGAAGGAGTGAATTTTCTGTACGTTAGTACTATTAGTTATTCTGTGCCGCGAGCGCCTTCCTAGGCTTCAGCCTCACATGAGGCCCGGCTCTTGCCTCGCAGAAGCACACGAGTGTCGCCTCGCTCGGCTCCGACGAGCCGGTCGGGCCGCGGTATACGTTAGCGTAAGTTAGAGATGATTCAAGCAGGCGGCGAGCGCCTTCCTCAGCTTGAGCCTCACATGAGGCCCGTCTCTTGCCTCGCAGAAGCACGAGTGTCGCCTCGCGCGGCCACGGGCCTCGGTATATGCCGGACAGTGTTAGAGATGATTCAAGCAGGCGGCGAGCGCCTTCCTCAGCTTAGCCTGCATGAGGCCCGTCTCTTGCCTCGCAGAAGCACGAGTGTCGCCTCGCGCGGCCACGGGCCTCGGTATATGCCGGACAGTGTTAGAGATGATTCAAGCAGGCGGCGAGCGCCTTCCTCAGCTTAGCCTGCATGAGGCCCGGCTCTTGCCTCGCAGAAGCACGAGTGTCGCCTCGCGCGGCCACGGGCCTCGGTATATGCCGGACAGTGTTAGAGATGATTCAAGCAGGCGGCGAGCGCCTTCCTCAGCTTGAGCCTGACGTGCGGGCGGGCCCTTGCCTCGCAGAAGACGTGCGTGCTGCCGCGCTCGGCCACCACGAGCGTGTCGTGGCGCGGCAGGTGCACGGCGCGCCCGCCGCCCGCCGCCGGCTCCACGCGCGCCTCCCCGAGCCCCTCGCGGGACAACTCGCGCACCAGGCGCTCCACGTCTGCACAAATCAATACGAATGTCAATGTGGTACGTGGACAAATATCACTAGAATTTTTACTGTTTTATTTTCTTTGCCTTTTTTAGGGTTCCGTAGCCAAATGGCAAAAAACGGAACCCTTATAGATTCGTCATGTCTGTCTGTCTGTCCGTCCGTATGTCACAGCCACTTTTCTCCGAAACTATAAGATCTATACTGTTGAAACTTGGTATGTATTCTGTGAACCGCATTAAGATTTTCACACAAAAATAGAAAAAAAAAACAATAAATTTTTGGGGTTCCTCATACTTCGAACTGAAACTCGAAAATTTTTTTTTCATCAAACCCATACGTGTGGGGTATCTATGGATAGGTCTTCAAAAATGATATTGAGGTTTCTAATATAATTTTTTTCTAAACTGAATAGTTTGCGCGAGAGACACTTCCAAAGTGGTAAAATGTGTGTCCCCTCCCCCCTAACTTCTAAAATAAGAGAATGATAAAATTAAAAAAAATATATGATGTACATTACCATGTAAACTTCCACCGAAAATTGGTTTGAACGAGATCTAGCAAGTAGTTTTTTTTTAATACGTCATAAATCGCCTAAATACGGAACCCTTCATGGGCGAGTCCGACTCGCACTTGGCCGCTTTTTTTTTTCTTTTGATTATTTAATAACTGACACTATTTTATTTTTGAGTGAAGCATTATATATTATATTAGGTATCTTTGCGATAAAGGAATAGTCTTGTAACACGTAACATCATGTCGATATTGTATCTTGTATTTCGTAGAGATTAAAAAAGCGGCCAAGTGCGAGTCGGACTCGCCCATGAAGGGTTCCGTATTTAGGCGATTTATGACGTATTAAAAAAAAACTACTTGCTAGATCTCGTTCAAACCAATTTTCGGTGGAAGTTTACATGGTAATGTACATCATATATTTTTTTTAGTTTTATCATTCTCTTATTTTAGAAGTTAGGGGGGGGGGGGGACACACATTTTACCACTTTGGAAGTGTCTCTCGCGCAAACTATTCAGTTTAGAAAAAAATTATATTAGGAACCTCAATATCATTTTTGAAGACCTATCCATAGATACCCACACGTATGGGTTTGATGAAAAAAAAAATTTTGAGTTTCAGTTCGAAGTATGGGGAACCCCAAATTTAATTGTTTTTATTCTATTTTTGTGTGAAAATCTTAATGCGGTTCACAGAATACATCTACTTACCAAGTTTCAACAGTATAGTTCTTATAGTTTCGGAGAAAAGTGGCTGTGACATACGGACGCACAGACAGACGGACAGACAGACAGACATAACGAATCTATAAGGGTTCCGTTTTTTGCCATTTGGCTACGGAACCCTAAAAACCGGCCAAGTGCGAGTCGGACTCGCGCACGGAGGGTTCCGCACCATCAACAAAAAATAGAGCAAAACAAGCAAAAAAAAAACAAACAAAAAACGGTCACCCATCCAAGTACTGACTCCGCCCGACATTGCTTAACTACGGTCAAAAATCACGTTTGTTGTATGGGAGCCCCACTTAAGAGTCCTTAGTCCTACAAGCGAGCGTTTTTTGCAATCTGTTACCTTTTTCATTCAAGATTACGACGTAACTATTAGTATTCATTCAAAAACTGATAACGTACTTAAATAATCATTTCTTAAACTAGCAAGTAAGACCGTTCAAGTTGACATTTTCTCTTTTTAAACCTAAAATAAATGAGTTTTCTTGGGAGGCTTTTTCAAAATTTGCAGTGAGAACTGTCGTTTCGGTTCTCAATTTTGCAGTAAACAAGAATCATTTGATACAGAAATGATTACAATTCAATTCACCATATCTTTTACGAGCGGCTAAGACTATTGAAAATCAAAGATTCATTAAAAAAAATGGATATTTAACCTTCCGAACTTTCTTCATTTTTTGGGTGAAAACAGGGTTACATTATATTTTTTTATCGCAAATTGTACTATTATTTTGCCCTAAAAATAATATTATAGCAAACTATAACTATACGTTAACCCATAAAAAAATAATCATAACTATAGGACCTACCTTGCCGTAAATTTATATTATTTTAAAACACGTATAAATCACGCTGCACCGACGCCGCGCGCTCATTCTCCGCCGAGGCGGCTTAGGGGACGGACCTGTGCTCGATCGTCAGGCGTTCGGTGACTATGGTGCGTTCGTAAACAGCCAGAGAGTTCCGAGAAGTGCTGTATACAGCGACTAGAAAATCTTGATACAAATAAGTACATTTTTTACACCATATTTAATTTCAACAACAGACTCTCGCTAGGTGATAGGTTTTCAGTGTTACTTGAATACTGGTTAGGTTTTGCATTATTATTATACCCGGACGACCTGGATAATGTCCAGGTTCTCATGATGGAGTCAGGAGTTGGTCACCGAACTCCTAATCTACTCATCATAACTCCATCGTGTTTGGGCTCAATAGATTTGCCTCGACGAGCACCTTCGTTCTAGATGAGGTCCAGGTTCTCATGATGGAGTCAGGAGTTGGTCACCAGAACTCCTAATCTACATATTATCACTCCATCGTGTTTGGGCTCATTAGATTTGCCCTGACGAGCACTATATATCTTGAGGAGGTCCAGGGTCTCATGATGGAGTCAGGAGTCGGTCACCAGAACTCCTAATCTACTCATCATAACTCCATCGTATTTAGGATTATTAGATTTGTCCTGACGAGCACCATCTATCTAGATGAGGTCCAGGGTCTCATGATGGAGTCAGGAGTTGGTCACCAGAACTTCTAATCTACTTATCATAACTCCATCGTGTTTGGGCGCATTCGATTTGCCTTGACGAGCACCATCTATCTAGATGAGGTCCAGGTTCTCATAATGGAGTCAGGAGTTGGTCACCAGAACTCCTTATCTACTCATCATAACTATATCGTGTTTGGGCTCAATAGCTTTGCCCTGACGAGTACCATCGATCTAGATGAGGTCCAGGGCACAGGGCTATATTATAGTCCTTACGAACAGATACTTATCTCTCAAAGAAAACTCAAATGCCTACCGTTTTAATACCTACACAAAAATACAATGAAATGACCTTCAACGCACCGCTCCCCGCACCGCGCGCACCGGCACAAAGCTAGGGTTGCCGACGCTTAGAAATTATTTTACAAATAAGTACCTACCTACTTACCTAAACTATAGATTGTATGAAAGATACCTACCTACTTACCTAAGGTACAAATATAAGTTTTATTAATTGTAAAATAACTATGAGCAAGATAAGTTGCAATAAGTAATTAATAATTATAATATTCCTTTTATCATTATTAATTACTTATAAATTTATTTTATTATTCTCTTTATTTATCTTTTGTCTTAAGTTAGGGTTTTTCCTTATTTTATTATTTATTATGATGAGTGACTGCGAAATATTTTAAAAGGTCATATCTCCCTACAGTAACCGTAGTGTTTACGCCGTTTTATAAACCGCGTAAACACTACGCGGTTTATAAAACGGCGTACTACGTAGCTTGCGACTATCGTAAAAAAAATTGGTATAAGTACTTATATTGAGAACGTCTAATAGTTACTTTTCCTATCAATCGGTAGAGCAAACACGGATTTTTTTATTAGTTTTTTTTTTGTTTCTGCATCCATCCACAATTCCACACTACAACATGTGTTATTTGTTCGTGAAGAAGACATTTATTTCGCATACATTTTGGCATATTCGAGCGCCGGCGACCAACTAGCTTGATTTTCTACCGTGAACGGGAAGAGATTCGTAGGTATAAATCCGTGCTCGCGCGGAGAGTTCCATAGGCCTGAGCGCCTACCGCGAACCACGTTCGACGTGTTGCCTCTCTGTCGCACTTGTAAATTCGTACGTAAGTGTGACAGGGAGGTAACACGTCGAACGTGGTTCGCGGTAGGCCCTCTGTCCAGGGTATCTTAATGGAGTGGAGCGAAGATGGCATAATATAAATAATCGGATTTCGGTATTGACCCCGACGAGGCCATCAAACAAAAAAAGAAATGTGGAATGTAGTCAACGGTATCATGGTTTTAAATAAAAACAATGATTGGTTTTAACAGATAGGGCCAGTTGCATATCACAAATAAAGAAACATGTTTATTTGCAGTATGGACGGGCCCCGACTTTCCCCTAAAAACAGAAATAGTACAAAAAGACGACAATTTGTGGGCAGCAAAAATGTAAACAAAACTCATGGTTTGTAAAAAAAAACAACGGGTTGCACTCCGGGAGTGCCGGCAGAAGTGAAAACTCAATGACTAGTGCAAAATGTCTGCAGCACTATGTATAATTGATGTTAATGCCATCTAGCGTTATTTCGTCGCATTACTTGAAACCCCTAAGCACATCACTGTTGGTACTCGAGTTATATTAATACCGGTTAGAGGGAAACTCACTAGATGGCATTTAAATCAATAAAGAAAAACTCAATAACATTGTAACAGTTTTTTGATCAGGTCACGTGTCCGTCTTACGGTCACGTGATCTGTCGCGAGTTTAACATTTTTTCCCCACCTCAAAAAGTGCACAGCGCCGCTAAAGAAGTTTGAAAATACAACACTACTACAATGACGAATATTAGTAGTAAGATTTATTCGGGTAATTCCGAAAATCATTGTAAAATCACTCATATTCCGTTGTAGTAAGAGTCAGCTTTCGGAATTATCCGCCACTATTCGTTCATTCGGAAATACCCGAATACACCTTATTCATAAGAAGAGTGATTGTCACAATAATTCCATGCCAGAGGTAAATATTGTTATTATTTACTCGCCTCTGGTTATATATTATCCCAACACATACACTCTATTGACTACTACCATGCTTATAAAATAAAATAAAGAGTGCCAATATAACGCTAAAAATAATGTTTCTTTGCAATTAAATTGAAAAGTATCAATATTATTCTCGCCTGCGTTGAAACGCGCTTAACTTTGCCGGCGCTCGCGTACCGAGCGCCAACGCCATCTATCGAGTGTTATTTCGTGAAATCGGTGAACGCTCTAAGGAATAAGGCCTCTTAAATCTTTATTTTATTCTGTTTTTAGTATTTGTTGTTATAGCGACAACAAAAATACATCATCTGTGAAAATTTCAACTGTCTAGCTATGACGGCTCGTGAGAAACAACCTGGTGACAGACGGACGGACGGACGGACGGACAGACGGACGGACGGACAGCGGAGTCTTATTAATAAGGTCCCGTTTTTACCCTTTGGGTACGGAACCCTAAAAAAGACATAGGTACCTAGAAAGTACCGACGATAGTTGATAGATGTCAAATACAGTGTAGCGACACTCGAAGGACCGGACACTTTTTGACGTTATAGAGAGTTTTATCAACATTAAAGAAAACTTAACTAGAGGCAAAAATGTCGACTTTATAGGGAGTGAAACGTTATATCGAGTGACGTTATATGGAGTTTACACTGTACTATGAACATTCCTCCCACCCTAATTCCCGCATATTACTGACTCGTTAACAAAAACACTTACCTAAATCTCCCCACTCCAACCTAGCCGGTTCCGGCGCTGCGTCCCCAGGCAGCCTCGGAATCGGTTCCACAGGCTGCAACTCCAATCTCGAATCCCTCAACGCTAACAGCGCTTGTAAAGGCGCCGCCCTTAGCCCCGGACGTAGCTGCCTAGGTTGTAAGGCTTGGGCCAATGCCCCGGCGAGAATGCCTCGGGCGGCGCGGCGGCGGAGGCCGACGGCTCGCGCGCCGCCGCGGCGCAGCACCACGGTCGGCACGTCGGCGCTAATGTGCGGTCTGAAAAAAAAAACAAATTAAATCTAAATTCCTACGAATAGTTAATCCTAGTTTTAAATGAGCATTACGAGTATAATATATGTTCTAGAGTCTGGCTAACCAAAAATTGTTGACAGATATTTCGTTGTTGTATCACCAAAATTGTCTATGATTAAAAAAAACTAAAGTCAGTTGTCAATTTATGTCATTCATTCAAAATGTTTGTGGTTTACAAGGGGTTTATCAAGGGTTTATTTTAAATAATATTAATAATGTCTATACTGAGAGAGGTCCGCAAACTATTAATTTAAGCTTGTAAATAATTACGACAATGTGCGAAGTCGACGTGTAGCGTTGTATAACGAAAAACTGCAATGTTTACAAGTCCTAAACACGGTAAGGTGTCCATGGGCGACGGTGATCGCTTACCATCAGGCGAGTCGTCAGCTCGTTTGCCTCCTATATCATTAAAAAACCCGGCCCAGTGCGAGTCGGACTCGTGTTCCAAGGAATCCGTACATTAAGTCCGACTCACGCTTGACTGCACATTTCTAATAGGTTTTCCTATCTATAGGTAAAGAACTATTTTCTATATTTGTTTCAAAATTTTAGACCCAGTAGTTTCGGAGATAAAAGGGGGTGAATGGTCGGACAGACAGACGCACGAGTGATCCTATAAGGGTTCCGTTTTTTATTTTTGAGGTACGGAACCCTAAAAAGGAGACTAGTTTGATAGCGTGGCTGTAGTTGACGTGTCGACAGTAGAAAGTCATAGCGAGTGTATATGAACATACCTAGCGGGCCCCGCAGTAGGGGCGGCGTACTGCTCCGGTAACGCCAGTTCTCGAGGCCGCAGCTCTCGGACTAGTTTGTTAGCCTGGCTGTTGTTGACGTGTCGACAGTGGAACGTCATAGCGAGTGTATATGAACATACCTAGCGGGCCCCGCAGTAGGGGCGGCGTACTGCTCCGGTAACGCCAGCTCTCGAGGCCGCAGCTCTCTGACTAGTTTGTTAGCCTGGCTGTTGTTGACGTGTCGTCAGTGGAACGTCATAGCGAGTGTATATGAACATACCTAGCGGGTCCCGCAGTAGGGGCGGCGTACTGCTCCGGTAACGCCAGTTCTCGAGGCCGCAGCTCTCGGACTAGTTTGTTAGCCTGGTTGTATTGTGTCGACAATGGAAAATCATAGCGAGTGTATATGAACATACCTAGCGGGCCCCGCAGTAGGGGCGGCGTACTGCTCCGGTAACGCCAGTTCTCGAGGCCGCAGCTCTCTGACTAGTTTGTTAGCCTGGCTGTTGTTGACGTGTCGTCAGTGGAACGTCATAGCGAGTGTATATGAACATACCTAGCGGGCCCCGCAGTAGGGGCGGCGTACTGCTCCGGTAACGCCAGTTCTCGAGGCCGCAGCTCTCGGACTAGTTTGTTGGCCTGGCTGTTGTTGACGTGTCGTCAGTGGAACGTCATAGCGAGTGTATATGAACATACCTAGCGGGTCCCGCAGTAGGGGCGGCGTACTGCTCCGGTAACGCCAGCTCTCGAGGCCGCAGCTCTCGGACTAGTTTGTTGGCCTGGCTGTAGTTGAGGGACGTGTCTATGGGGCAGTGGAACGCCTTCATGGCGAGCGGTTGGAACGGTGCCAGCGCTTCTAAGTACGGGAAGTCAGGCTCTGTGGACAAACAGTTTGTAGTTAAAAAAAAGCTAAGTTCGGAAACACGTGCAATCAAATAAAAGCAACGATTTAATTTAATTCAAAGTAAACCACATATGTATACCGGTATTTATTTTATAATAAGGTGGGCATAAACAAACTAATTTACATTCATTACTCCGTTACCGCACACTTTTGAAGAAAAACGCATATGATCGTACCATAAATAACACTTAATATTATATTTACAAGTAGCGACCCGCCCGCACCGGTTACACGAAACCTTAAAAAATTACATGCCTAATCCTTTCACAAGAATCACTGTATTGATAGGTGAAAACCGCACGAAAATCCGTTCAGTCGTTTTTGAGTTTATCGCGAACACACATACACACAAACAGACAGATGCGGCGGGGGACTTTATTTTATAAAGTGTAATGATACTTGTTGCATTAAAGTATTCTGGAATTAGTAGATAGTATTGTGGTTAGAGTTTAGAATTTAACACATTCACTGCCAGGAACCCACCTGGTGGGCGCTCGTGAACTTTGCTCAGACGCCGGACAACCCGCTGGGCGGGTTGTTTTATACGCAGCTATAGACGACCGGCTTCTGGGGTAGTGCGCCGTTTTTTGTCTGGCAGTGAATATGTTAAAAAAATGGTATAGTCCAAAAATCTGTAAGCGCTGGTGGCCTAGCGGTAAGAGCGTGCGACTTTCAATCCGGAGGTCGTGGGTTCAAACCCCGGCTCGTACCAATGAGTTTTTCGGAACTTATGTACGAAATATCATTTGATATTTACCAGTCGCTTTTCGGTGAAGGAAAACATCGTGAGGAAACCGGACTAATCCCAATAAGGTCTAGTTTCCCCTCTGGGTTGGAAGGTCAGATGGCAGTCGCTTTCGTAAAAACTGGAGCCTACGTCAATTCTTGGGATTAGTTGTCAAGCGGACCCCAGGCTCCCATGAGCCGTGGCAAATGCCGGGATAACGCGAGGAAGAAAGATAGTCCAAAAATCTGTGATAAAGTTTTTACCAGTAAATATAACAGCGTGCATAGGGTTCTGCGCCCACAGTTCAACAAGGTGTACAGCAGCGCCGAATCTCAGACTCGGGTGTCCGGCGAACACGACGCACGGCTGCCGGAAGTCCCGGCTGAATGCGTCGTCGTGGAGCCTCCGGGCGTGTCGGAGGCGGCCTGCGCGTGCCAGGGCCGCGTGAGGGAAAGGTTCCTCGGGCAGGTATACCTGTAAGGTGTAGCTTTATTTGACGTAAGCGCATTGTAATATACCATAGAAGGTAGGATCCTATAGAAGTGGTCTACGCGTGCCTCCGTGAGGGACAAAACATACGCAATGCGACGCTATGATTGGTCGAATTTATTTGTTATGGTGGGCAACAAATAAATTCGACCAATCATCCATGCTAATTTACGGTGAGGAATAAAAAAAATGTGAGACTGTAACAAGGTCAAACAATAATAGCGCTTTCGCTGCTACTCCTACTGAAAGATACATAAGTCTATCCCGTTCTGTCAGTTATCCCCACCACTCATGCCCAATCCAGTTTAATACTAGATTCATGTAATATACCTACTTGAAAAAGCGGCAAAGTGCGAGTCGGACTCGCCCATGAAGGGTTCCGTATTTAGGGGATTTATGACGTATTAAAAAAAACTACTCACTAGATCTCGTTCAAACCAATTTTCGGTAGAAGTTTGCATGGTAATGTACATCATATATTTTTATTTTAGAAGTCACAAGTTACATTTTACCACTTTGGAAGTGTCTCTCGCGCAAACTATTCAGTTTAGAAAAAAAAATGATATTAGAAACCTCAATATCATATCTATAGACAGGTACACGTATGGGTATGATGAAAAAAAAATTTGAGTTTCAGTTCTAAGTATGGGTAACCCCCAAAATTTATTGTTTTTTTTTTTCTATTTTCTGTGAAAATCTTAATGCGGTTCAGAGAATACATCTACTTACCAAGTTTCAACAGTATAGTTCTTATAGTTTCGAAAAAAAGTGGCTGTGACATACGGACGGACAGACAGACGGACGGACAGACAGACATGACGAATCCATAAGGGTTCCGTTTTTTGCCATTTGGCTACGAAACCCTAATAAACTATCTTACGTATCTTTATCTTTTATATGAGAATGTGACAGTGGTTAAAGTATTTAAGTTGGGATAAATGACAGTTTAAGGGCCAGTTGCACCATCCACAGTTAACAGACTGATCAACGTCAAGCAGCAGAGATCTAAGAAACTTCCCATACAATAAAATTATGCGCACGTTTTTACGGTGACGGACGTTTTGTTGCAACCGACCCTAACTATCCTACTGTCGCTTGGATAAAATTATTGAATGGACAATTTACAGTCCAATTTTAGTATCTAGGATAAAGAATGCAATTAACCTTTTCCACGCCGTGTCAAACACAAAAGCTGTCACTCAGACGCCACATCATTGAAGTGTCAAAACTGAAGTTGAACTTTATGTATATGCACGTAGGTCGATGTTGCTCTGTGGTCTGTGACCGATTAATCGATCTTTGGCGTTGAACCTACGGTGCGGATATATCGGTCATTGGCGTCCAAAAGGTTAAATTATGTGCAATTTAGATGGATGTACTCGTAATTGAGAATTGAAAAGACTGATCGACTTCACTGGTGACCGAAGAGCTGGCAGCTTTCTCGCACAACGTATTAGCCTCGCAATACAGCGGGGAAATGCTGCCAGCGACCTCGGCACCATGCCAAAGGGGCCCCATTTCTTAGATTCATTTTAATTTTATTTAGTATTAGTTTTTAGTTTTAATGTAGTTTTTTTTTATAGATAAGTTAGTATATTTTTAATGTATACTATTGAGAATGCATTTATAGTTATAATTGCGTCCTTTCCTTTAGGTACACTAGAAGCAGTGATGTACTATTATGGTTCGGCCACGAAAACACACAAACACTCCTTGCGAATTATTTATGCAATAGTATTGTCGTCGACAGATTTTACGTGGCATTCAGATCATCATGTGACACCCGTGGAGATGCAGACGTCCATTAGGCTACGGCGACCGCTTACCATCAGATGGGCCGTATGCCTGCTTGCCTCCGACGTGATATAAAATAAAGATTAGACAGTTCAAGTCATGATCATCGTGTATTTCGTATGCATTAACTATTATTTATCCAAACATATTTCAACCCTTATTGTATTTATTTATTAGGTTTTTGATTTAAATTTTAATTAATATTATTCCATAAATTTAGAATTTAATTTGAAGTAGCAACACCATTAGCTTCAATTTGTTTCTTATTGGCTAAATGGTTGTCATATATATTGTTGCTACATCAATGACTTCCTTGCCACAAACAAAATCTATTCTCTATTCGAGACCTATGTTAAAACGTTAAACTGAAATATTCATACAAAACGCAGTGTCACAATACCCCTCTCATACCTCACACAAACAAAAAATAATAGTGAAAACAGACATTGCTGCTCACCACGTTCCGTACATACAGTCGTGATTGAATATTTTTACCACAATATTCAACACTCCAAACGAAACAACCGTAGAACGAAACGTTATTGCGTAAGCAAGGGCGTTTACTCTGGCGGCAAGGTGAAAGCTAAAAAAGCGGCCAAGTGCGAGTCGGACTCGCCCATGAAGGGTTCCGTATTTAGGCGATTTATGACGTATAAAAAAAAATACTTACTAGATCTCGTTCAAACCAATTTTCGGTGGAAGTTTACATGGTAATGTACATCATATATTTTTTTTAGTTTTATCATTCTGTTATTTTAGAAGTTACGGGGGGGGGGGGGGGCACACATTTTACCACTTTGGAAGTGTCTCTCGCGCAAACTATTCAGTTTAGAAAAAAATGATATTAGAAACCTCAATATCATTTTTGAAGACCTATCCATAGATTCCCCACACGTATGGGTTTGATGAAAAAAAAAAATTTTGAGTTTCAGTTCGAAGTATGGGGAACCCCAAAAATTTATTGTTTTTTTTTCTATTTTTGTGTGATCTTAATGCGGTTCACAGAATACATCTACTTACCAAGTTTCAACAGTATAGTTCTTATAGTTTCGGAGAAAAGTGGCTGTGACATACGGACGGACAGACAGACGGACAGACAGACAGACAGACAGACAGACAGACAGACAGACAGACAGACAGACAGACAGACAGACAGACAGACAGACAGACAGACAGACAGACAGACAGACAGACAGACAGACAGACAGACAGACAGACAGACATGACGAATCTATAAGGGTTCCGTTTTTTGCCATTTGGCTACGGAACCCTAAAAACCGGGACCTTGCGTCCAGAGAAAACCTGCGTGCAGAGAACTGCAGTATAGGTAACTCCTTCAAAATATTACCTTAGCCTGCTTGGCCTGGCTGACCCACTCGGCCAGTATATTGGAGTAAGCCAGCGACGCGTCCGCGACCTCGCTGAGCACATATAGAGGTACATGTGCTAAGCCTGCCGCCTCTAGATGAGCTCCCAGACATTCCAGCAAGATAACACCTGAAGGGTAGTAATTACCTTAGCCTGCTTTGCCTGGCTGACCCACTCGGCCAGTATATTGGAGTAAGCCAGCGACGCGTCCGCGACCTCGCTGAGCACATATAGAGGTACATGTGCTAAGCCTGCCGCCTCTAGATGAGCTCCCAGACATTCCAGCAGGTCATAGAGTACGCCTGAAGGGTAGACGGGTAATAGAACGCCGCCACCGCCGCGGAGGGTTGTAGCGCAGTGGACGCATAAGTCGCCTGTCAAGGAAAAGTATTAGTCAGAATATGTAGGCTCTTTAATTTTTTACTTAAAGCTATACTCGTCGTAATTCGGTTAATCGATTTGCCCCAAGTAATGCGGCCTGATTAATCGATCGACGGTGCGATGTCAGAGTAGATGAAACACTCACTCATGCCATTTCATTAGGGAGTTGATACTATATGAGAGCTCAGATAACCATTTAGTAAAACAGTTTTTACCAAGCATGTTGTCCGGGTTATGTGCAGGTGTCTGTGTCAGTGCGGCCAACAGAAGTAGATCTGCCCCAAGTAATGCGGCCTGGTTGATCGGTCGACAGTGCGATGTCAGAGTAGATGAAACGCTCACTCATGCCATTTCGTTAGGGAGTTGATACTATATGAGAGCTCAGATAACCATTTAGTAAAACAGTTTTTACCAAGCATGTTGTCCGGGTTATGCGCCGGTGTCTGTGTGAGTGCGGCCAACAGAAGCAGATCTGCCCCACGTAATGCGGCCTGATTGATCGGTCGAGGGTGCGTTGTCAGAGTAGATGACCCACTGACGTAAGCTACTTTTTCGTGCGCTGAGCGTAGTACCCAGTTAGCGGAGCCGAGACAGAAGCCAGATGACACTGAAAAGATGGAATTTGCTTACTGATATGGTATGAGTAATGGATAGAAGATATAGTTTGTCAAAGGACTGTCTCATTTCAAACATAGACAGAGATTCATATGTTTGTCTTACACTAGTACTGGCACCCAAAAAAAAGGATGTGTATAGTTTTTTTTGTCCTCATTACACACAAATTAGTTTGACCAACTATAGAAAGTCACACTGGTATGGTGTGGTAAGCGTTGGTTGGTTGGGGTTGACATCCATGTTTAAAAATGTCAAAACTAGCATTATTTATTTAAATTTGGAACCTGTATCGTCTTAAGTTTTTTGTTGTCTGTACATAGTGTACATGATTAACAGTACGTACAGTCAGCAGCAGAAGTTGCTAAGCGGGCGAGGTGTTCACAATTACCTTGACACGCTCTTATTCCCTTAACAATAAAGTCGCGTCAAGAACATTTTGAACACCTCGCCCGGTTAGCAACTTCTGCTGCTGACTGTACGTACTGTTAAACATGTTTGTGAATATCATTTATACCTGGTGTTGCATCCAGCGCGCCATAAATATCCACCCTTTCGTCATAACCAACAACTCGTACTCTCGCCAACGCCCGTTGCAACGCCTCTGCGGAATACAGGCGACGCCACGCCCGAGGTCTTGAGGCGTGGGCCAGTGGCGGTGGTAAAACGTGAAGGAGTTCCTTCCAGCGCTTCTAACAAGCAGAAACTGTAGCATAGTCTGTCTCGCTCTAACATAAAGAGCTTAAAGCCATTCCTACCTGGTGTTGCATCCAGCGCGCCATAAATATCCACCCTTTCGTCATAACCAACAACTCGTACTCTCGCCAACGCCCGTTGTAACGCCTCTGCGGAATACAGGCGACGCCACGCCCGAGGTCTTGAGGCGTGGGCCAGTGGCGGTGGTAAAACGTGAAGGAGTTCCTTCCAGCGCTTCTAACAAGCAGAAACTGTAGCATAGTCTGTCTCGCTCTAACATAAAGAGCTTAAAGCCATTCCTACCTGGTGTTGCATCCAGCGCGCCATAAATATCCACCCTTTCGTCATAACCAACAACTCGTACTCTCGCCAACGCCCGTTGTAACGCCTCTGCGGAATACAGGCGACGCCACGCCCGAGGTCTTGAGGCGTGGGCCAGTGGCGGTGGTAAAACGTGAAGGAGTTCCTTCCAGCGCTTCTAACAAGCAGAAACTGTAGCATAGTCTGTCTCGCTCTAACATAAAGAGCTTAAAGCCATTCCTACCTGGTGTTGCATCCAGCGCGCCATAAATATCCACCCTTTCGTCATAACCAACAACTCGTACTCTCGCCAACGCCCGTTGTAACGCCTCTGCGGAATACAGGCGACGCCACGCCCGAGGTCTTGAGGCGTGGGCCAGTGGCGGTGGTAAAACGTGAAGGAGTTCCTTCCAGCGCTTCTAACAAGCAGAAACTGTAGCATAGTCTGTCTCGCTCTAACATAAAGAGCTTAAAGCCATTCCTACCTGGTGTTGCATCCAGCGCGCCATAAATATCCACCCTTTCGTCATAACCAACAACTCGTACTCTCGCCAACGCCCGTTGTAAAGCCTCTGCGGAATACAGGCGACGCCACGCCCGAGGTCTTGAGGCGTGGGCCAGGGGCGGTGGTAACACGTGAAGGAGTTCCTTCCAGCGCTTCTAACAAGCAGAAACTGTAGCATAGTCTGTCTCGCTCTAACATAAAGAGCTTAAAGCCATTCCTACCTGGTGTTGCATCCAGCGCGCCATAAATATCCACCCTTTCGTCATAACCAACAACTCGTACTCTCGCCAACGCCCGTTGTAACGCCTCTGCGGAATACAGGCGACGCCACGCCCGAGGTCTTGAGGCGTGGGCCAGTGGCGGTGGTAACACGTGAAGGAGTTCCTTCCAGCGCTTCTAACAAGCAGAAACTGTAGCATAGTCTGTCTCGCTCTAACATAAAGAGCTTAAAGCCATTCCTACCTGGTGTTGCATCCAGCGCGCCATAAATATCCACCCTTTCGTCATAACCAACAACTCGTACTCTCGCCAACGCCCGTTGTAACGCCTCTGCGGAATACAGGCGACGCCACGCCCGAGGTCTTGAGGCGTGGGCCAGTGGCGGTGGTAACACGTGAAGGAGTTCCTTCCAGCGCTTCTAACAAGCAGAAACTGTAGCATAGTCTGTCTCGCTCTAACATAAAGAGCTTAAAGCCATTCCTACCTGGTGTTGCATCCAGCGCGCCATAAATATCCACCCTTTCGTCATAACCAACAACTCGTACTCTCGCCAACGCCCGTTGTAACGCCTCTGCGGAATACAGGCGACGCCACGCCCGAGGTCTTGAGGCGTGGGCCAGTGGCGGTGGTAAAACGTGAAGGAGTTCCTTCCAGCGCTTCTAACAAGCAGAAACTGTAGCATAGTCTGTCTCGCTCTAACATAAAGAGCTTAAAGCCATTCCTACCTGGTGTTGCATCCAGCGCGCCATAAATATCCACCCTTTCGTCATAACCAACAACTCGTACTCTCGCCAACGCCCGTTGTAACGCCTCTGCGGAATACAGGCGACGCCACGCCCGAGGTCTTGAGGCGTGGGCCAGTGGCGGTGGTAACACGTGAAGGAGTTCCTTCCAGCGCTTCTAACAAGCAGAAACTGTAGCATAGTCTGTCTCGCTCTAACATAAACAGCTTAAAGCCATTCCTACCTGGTGTTGCATCCAGCGCGCCATAAATATCCACCCTTTCGTCATAACCAACAACTCGTACTCTCGCCAACGCCCGTTGTAACGCCTCTGCGGAATACAAGCGACGCCACGCCCGAGGTCTTGAGGCGTGGGCCAGTGGCGGTGGTAACACGTGAAGGAGTTCCTTCCAGCGCTTCTAACAAGCAGAAACTGTAGCATAGTCTGTCTCGCTCTAACATAAAGAGCTTAAAGCCATTCCTACCTGGTGTGGCATCCAGAGCGCCATAAATATCCACTCGTTCATCATACCCAACAACTCGTACTCTCGCCAACGCCCGTTGTAACGCCTCTGCGGAATACAGGCGACGCCACGCCCGAGGTCTTGAGGCGTGGGCCAGTGGCGGTGGTAACACGTGAAGGAGTTCCTTCCAGCGCTTGGCCGCGGCGCCGGTGCTGCAGTTAGACAGCCATTCGGAGAGCTCTTCGAGGTAGAATCTGATAGAATAAAATGGAATTTATTCGTAAGCACAAACAAACGAGACAATACATAATATCTTTTTCACCTCAGCAGCTCGAACAAGGGTACTTTGCTACTTAAAAACAGTGAGCAAAATCGCATTTTGCTCACTGAGTGAGACAAAATGAGCAAAATGCAATTTTGCTCACTCAGTGAGCAAAATGCGATTTTGCTCACTGTTTTTAAGTAGCAAAGTACCCTTGTTCGAGCTGCTGAGGTGAAAATTTAATTGTTGGTATATCTTAAGAAAACATGAGTGAATAGAGGTAAGTGATGAAGAAGGAATACATTTTTCGGGTTCTCTAATATGTTCTCACTGCTGAGGTGAAAAATGTTGTGTACTACACGAGATCAAAGTTATTTACATCTCGTGCGCTTTTGAGTCCCTTACTACGCTCAAGATTCTAAATTAGATTCACTCGCTACGCTCGTGAATCTATTATAGAATCTTTCGCTTGCACGGGACTCAAAATAAGCACTCGAAGAAATATCAAACTTTGATCTCTTGTTGTACAAATAACTATTGGCACAGACATTAGCTGAGCCACCTTCCCTTTCAATTAGTTTGTAAGCATTATTGTGTATTTTTATTATGTACCTATGTTCAAACTCTTTGAATAAACGTCTTTTATTTATTATTTATTAATATAAAAGAAAACACAAAATAAGAAAGTGCCACGAAATGGCCTCATCTCAGCATGTTGCTGGTGGCTTCGAGCGCTGGTCTTTCCATGAGAAACAGAAACAATTAGAAAGGTATCTAAATTTTTCGCTATGGAAAGTCCTTAACGTTATTGCAGCTACGAGCTACGGCTAATCTACGAGTAACTGGGCGATATAAATGGAGAAAGACATTGTTTAAAAGTCGATGTTCATGGTAGCCATTTAGGTTTCATTCACGACCTTATAATATAAACTTTCTTAATATACCGTCAGCTGACGTGAAACCTCTGCACAGAAGTTTGTTTGCAGGGGGGAGGAAGGGGGGGGGGGGTCACCTCTCTCTGCACTAGAAGAAGATAGGTTTTGGTGAGATTCAGGATTGTGCTGTGTGCGGCAGGTTTATATTATATTTTGTGAGTAAAATAAAGTAAAAACTAGATCAGGGGCCCGTTTCTCAAAAGCTTGTAATTTGTAATACTTTCTAACAAAAGCTGTCTAAAAGTGACAGAGAAACGGGCCCCTGCTCCCAAAATTTACCTCCTATTTAGGAACCAGCGGAAGTTATTGTGATGTCATGTCACAAATCTAAGCTAAGTTGTATAGCCATTACCTCCCAATCTGCAAAGTCGGCTCGGTAGCAAGCACCTGCCCTTTAAACCCGGGTGTGTCCACAATGAACGGCAGCGCCAGCATGCATGTGTAGTTGGACACCAGCAGCACGTCCAGTTGTGCGAAGTCTACCACTTTGTCCAGAGGTGGGGCCCACTCCGGAGCTGAATCTACGAACACTCGGCCGCAGCATTCTTTGAGCTCCTAGAAAAAGATATTATGTTCTGTATTACTTCTTATTTACTTGAATAATATGCCAAAGCTAAAAATTATCATATTTGTCATTCATTTTATGTTGTAGTTCTAAAGCTAGATATTTTTATAAAGGGAAGAAAACAAGCAGACAAAACCAATTAGAACATTGGTACTTAAAACGACTTTGTTTTATACTATGTAGTGATTATATTGTATTATATATATATTATAAAGAGCCCACTGTGTCCCACTGCTGGGCAAAGGCCTCCCCCCTCTTCCTCCACGCGTCTCTATTTAGTGCAATATCTGGCCAGCCTCTCAAGAAGGAGTCCAAGTTACCCCGCCATCGCCGACGAGATGTAGTGATTATGGTAATAATTTATTTCAGACTAACTCACCCCTTCTAGAAGTGGATCAGTAATATGCGGTGGAGTGTATGAAGGCAGACTCGCAAGCCTCGCTGATGGTACTGGAGGCAACGGCAAGAAGTTCAGCACGGAGTGTGCCGACAGTCCGCAGTCCAGCATAATGAGTAGCTCCTTGAATGATAGGACAAAGCATGGCTTCGCTGCATCACTGCTTAGGCAGTACTGTAATAACCAACAAATATTAGTCATTCTCACATTTTTATCACTATTAAGTTATTTGTTTTGCAATGGTTTTAAGGTATGAAGGTTAACACATTCAGTGCCAGCGCGAGCTACGCGCTACGAGCGTAGCCGATAACACGGGAAAAACCGTATGCAGCGAAAAGCGCCTACGAACAGTGAACTCCCCTAGCGAGTCGCTGGCAGTTAATGTGTTAAACCACCTTTGCTACCAAGTGAAAAAAAAAAATCCACCACACCAACATGTGGAAAATACTAACTGTAAAACATTACAAATCAAATCCAAATGAGCATTATTAAATATGCATCATTCAAAATAAACATTTAAAAGCCAATTCTACTAGCCACATTGAGATTGCTCAACAAGAGCTCAAAATGTCCATCAACTGGAAAATAACTTTTTGGCAGCTTGTTGCGATAAATATGTTTTTAGAATGATTTTTATAAAAATCCATATTTGTGCGGTTGAAACACCACTGCTTGAGCAATGTGTGGTGTTTTTTAACTGTGTTATATTCGCTTGGCTTATATAGCACTGCAGAATATCAAAAAGGAAAAAGAATTCTAAAATCAGTAATTATCTAATAATTTTGCTATACTCATAAAATACATAGCTATGAGAGAAAAAATATATTCTTTAGATCAGAGTACGAATAGAGACTGAAGTTCTCAGAGACAGTAAATCTCAATAATAAACTTACCAACTTCATGGTGAGAATAGATGTCCTTGCCTAAAAATACAAAAACACCACTTCTTGAAACTTAAAGCTTTACAGCAGCCAGTTTATTTGGTTCATCTTGAGATCATTCCCGATATACGCTGTAACACAGGCTAGGTTACTTAGATGTCGCAACCCCAGAATGTGCCTGCCGGGAGCCACGTCCAAAAACAATAGATTTTCTTTAATTTGAAGCGTTTTCCATTGCAATATATAAGCAAATATCTAAAAATAGAAAAGGCGCTCTTAAAACTTGAGCAAACCCTTATATTTTATGAGTAATACGCGATTTTATATTCTATAAAATGCGTCCGATGTGTTTTGTATGAAACGTCAATTTCAGTTGACACTCATGACAGTGACAGTTTGCAAGCGTTGTTTGGGTAACTTTCGGATATTACCCCGATTATAAAAAATCCGAACGCTCCTTTGGGAGTAAGAAAAAAACCTGGAAAAATAGAGCATTGGTGCAAAGTAACTTAATTACTTTAATTATAGCTGGTCAACTAAATCTTGTCAGTAAAAAAAGGCGCGAAATTCAAATTTTCTATAGCAACCACAAACATCTTTACAAGCTATACTTGGTCAACCAGATCTTGTCAGTAGAAAAAGGCGGCAAATTTGAAAAATGTAGGCACGAAGGGATATCGTCCTATAGAAAATTTGAATTTCGCGCCTTTTTTTACTGACAAGATTTGGTTGACCATCTATACCGTTTCAAAATTATGTTTATACACGTTTGGTATGGCCCATACCATACCATACCGTATGGGTAAGGCATGTAAAATGTTTGTGAACGACCTTCGACCTTACTACTCAATTTCAATTCACTCTATACTTACAACTTCTACTATAATATATAGTAGTATAATATAGAATAGCTACAACTACAATTCTACAAATGTCTCGCTTAATGTTTGGCATTGCCTCGGTGCGCCGTCGGATTTCCGCGTGAATTATTCAAAAGCACAATTTGTATCGTTGTTTATCCAGGTCGGTTTCATTTGTGAGATATTTTGGTTTCATCACAGAATAAGTAATATCCAGTAACTATAATAAGTTACCTACATAGAGTAATAAGTAGTTTCATAGAGGCGAATGAATACTAGGAATACAGCTGTTATTAATCTCTATATCCTCGATATACCAGAGCTTACCTACTTTTTGTTTGTGTCATGAGCTCATAAGTTTCATTTTTGAAATAAAATTATTTATCGCCGGCTGTAAAAACTAGGTAAAAACTTTAAACAATCATCTAAAGTCAGTTGGGTCAGTCCTTTCAGGCCAGTTCAGACGGGACAATTTTTTGCACAATCCGATTAAATTGTCAATTTAAATGCGTGATGTCGTCACTTGGTCCAAATCTTGCTTCATAACCCACATAACCCACATTGTGTGGGTCATAACCCACACTGGCCACACTAACACTGTAAGTTAAAAGCTTGGAGGAATTACAATACCTATCTCAAAACTGCGATGCTCCAGCCCGGTGGACCGTACAAAAAGTTAGCAAATTGCAAATCGCAGTTCGGCAAAAATGTAAATGTATTCCGCGCCCCCGATACAAAAACTCGATTAACAAGAAGTCGCGGCGTTTTTTTACCGCGCGGAAATGTCGCTACTGAGGGCTTACCGCCAACACCGAAGTTCAACAAATTGCGGGCATCTTTCTCTTTTACTACAATTAGAGTGACAGAGAAAGATGCCCGCAATTTGCGAACTTCGGTGTTGCCGTCTGGTTGTAAGGCTGATTTTAGAGCCTAATCTACGAAACTAGGTATTTGTTACTTGTAGGTAGGTAAGCTGTGTAAAGATCTCCCCAAACGTTTGCAATACATATGCATATATAGAGTTCGACCAAGATAAGTCTGCTACGATTTTGACAGCACGCGCAGTGCAAATGTTATTTAACCCTTTAACCGCCAGGCCAGAGTCTGATATATAAGACATTACATATTATTATCCAGCTCATTTCGCCACAGTCTGATAAATAAGACAAAGATCTGATTTGGTTTTTACAGCACATTTATAACTCCCGTAACTACGCCAACCTTACTCTGGATGGTACAATTACTGTCGGTGGCGACACGAGCACGCTCGATCAAAAATTGCTGGCGGTTAAAAGGTTAATCGTCATAATTGCATAGAAGTTACACGTTCAAAATAATACTTGCACTGCGTGTGCTATCAAATCGTTGCAGACTTATCATACTAGCATTACTAGCTACGTGAATGTAAAGGTTCAACAATAACTATATGGGGCTTTTCATAAATTACATCATCTATTTTTGACGATTATTGCCCCCCCCCCCCCCTAAAATCATCCAAAAAAATCATGCTTCGAATGACCCCGTTTCCTCCTACGTCATGCTACCATCATCCGATGTCCAGATCCCCCCCCCCATTTGTAATTTATGAATAGCCCCTATGCTTGTTCGTAACCAACCAGCTAGATGCATTTCCAAGACTGCTTTCTGTCAGAAACAAAAGTCTCGCGTTTTCGAGCGATTCATTGTTTTGATTCAAAACGCGGGTGAAACGCTTATTGTTCGCCGTAATGCAGATCCTCTTCTAGAAACAAAAGAACAGAGATTTAGACATCCTTGCTGTAAATTATTATGAATATTGCTAATCATTAAGAGGGCGTTCTGAGTGTTCAGACAACACAATTAAAAAGCTATTTTGATCAAGCCGAAACACAATTTTAGTTTGCGTTGTTTATTACAGAGTTCCCATGGCCACCTCTTGTCTGCATCATCAGATCAGCTCCATGTCATAATAATATTGAGTTGTCATCCGATTTACATAATTATGTAATTCGGCATCAGCTCAATCGGAAATCGGGAAGTGGGTCAAATTTAGCTTTCAAGATTTGACCCACACTAACATATTAACACGGCAAGTTAAATAAAAACTTGTAAAAACATTTCGTGTCATTCAATCACGCAGTTCAATACAAAATGAGTAATGTAGGTATTACCTACTCCTTTAAGGATGACTCACGTTAGACCGGGCCGTGTCCGGGCCGGAGCTTACGGCGCTTACTTTTCTATGACAGATGACAGGTGATCACGTGATGGTTTCCATAGAAACGGAGCTACGGAAGCTCCGGCCCGGACACGGCTCGGTCTAACGTGAGTCATCCTTTATACAGATAAGACGGTCACATCAGAATATTAAGCCTTAAAGCCCTCAACTTCGGGTAGGATTGTCCTTGCGTTACCGCATACTGAAATTACTGAATTGGGGTAACAACAATTTGCAACTCTCGACACGAACAGTCTTTACATTAAGCAATCCTGAAAATTCAGTTGCTTGGGGACTCCGCCATATTTATTATTCCACAGCTGTAATCTTATGTTTCATGCAGCGTTATGATGTCATAAACTTGAATAGAGATGTGTTGGGTTCTCTTTTGCTTTGCGATCCCTATGCGCTCTGAGGGTCTACCGCGAACCACGTTCGACGTGTTGCCTCTCTGTCGCACTTGTAAATTCGTACGTAGGTGTGACAGGGAGGCAACACTCGGAGGTTCGTGGTAGGCTCTCTGGGCGCGTGTCATCGGGAATGCAAACGGGTAAGAAATTGGCCAAGCCACATATTTTGACTAAGATGTAGAGTCTATGAAGTTAGGGCTTGTAGAGTTAGAAACTTGGCTCTACAGTGCGAGCCTTATGGTTTTACGGTTTCGTCTTGGGGACATTTTAAGGATGACTCACGCAAGACCGGGCCGGGGCCGGGCCGGAGCTTCCGAAGCTTGTTTTCTATGGAAAGTACCACATGATCACTGAACAGCCGTCATAGAAAATGACACGTCGGACGCCTCGGCCTGGGCCTAGCCCGGTCTAAGGCGTTGATCCGAGTTTGAAGCTCCGGCGGATACCCATAAGCTGAAGCGTGTCTCGTCCCCGCTAAGGTTTGGCAGCAAACGATGTGCTTTCTTCCGAGCCATGAGCCGCAGGCGTTGGACCTAGTTCAAAGCTCTGGCGGGTCTGAAAACCTACCATAGGTTTAGATACAGACTTTTGGGGACGTGGGGGGAAGCTTGAACTCTTAGCCCCTTGGCCCGCTAAAACCACTACTGTTGACGTCACGTCTCCAGGTTCACTCTCTCACCCGAAAATTACATCCGACCGGTTTTGGGTTACGTAAGGCACCAGAAATATCCGTCGGGACACGGCGGGAAAAATTGGAACCTTATGTAATTCTATTTTAAGTTCAAATTTCTTCAATTCTTATATCTCGAGTTATCAACTGCTTCCCGTCGTGTACCGATATAATATAGGCTCATATAAGGACCTAACTTTTGGGTGCAGAAGAAACAATTTTTCCTGGCCTGTCCAAAGCTAGTCTGAAGCCGTATTTAGACGGTTCAACAACTTGCATGCAATTGTATTACATACATTTTTAACTACGTAGTATAATGAATTCAGTCGATCGACCAAATAACGCAATGCAATGAAAGTCGCGTGAAAGTTTTTGAACCGTCTAAATGGGGCTTTACCGGCTTTAGCCTTAACTTCACCGCCATAACTTCCGCTACCGCCTATACCATACATCCAGCAATACCCTGACTTACGGCGCTCGTTTACAACGCGATTTGTTATAAGCGACTGACCGTTACCGCAACCAGAGCACACACACAGACTCCGCGTTAAGGCTGCCTTCGGTCACAGCCTCACAGGGCGGACATGCCATACCTCAAAAATCATTTGCGTTTACATGTGTACGCGGCACGTCTGTACACGCTTCATTATAATCATTATGTATGTGTGGGTAAGTCGCTTTACTGAGAGGACGCCAGAAGTCCGCCAGATTCATGTCGCGGCCAGTCGCGGGGCGAGGTAATGCGAGTCGGGGCGGGGCGGTGCGTGGCTGTTCTATAATAATACTATTACTTTATTCTGTGCTTCGGTTTACACCGTACACTTCGTACAGCGCGCAGACCAAACTAGGCGGTTTTCCGGTTTACACCGCACGCTGTGTATTTGCATAACATTGTACTCTGTGCCAGCTAGTCTTAGCCACAACCTCACCCGCTACCGCCTGTACATCTTCCACCAATACCCTGAGTTACGGCGTTCATTTACAACGCGCTTTGTTAGAGTCTGTGCGGAAAGAGATGAGTCGTGGAATGTATGGGCCCCAGTACCGCACAGACTCTATATAAGCGGCCGTCTGGCCGTTACCGCAACCAGACTGCTACTTATAGACTCCGCTTATAAGGCTGTCTTCAGAGAATCGCACGAAAGATAACGCAATTATTCTTATTTTAAACAAAACTATGTACCTATACATATATGCCCGTAAATTCTTACTAGTGTTGTAGATTTCGCGTATAATTTCAATAGAAACTTAATTTATGTATTTACACAGTTAAAATTTAAAAGACTTATATCACTATATAGTATAAAACAAAGTCGCTTCGCGCTGTCTGTCTGTCCCTATGTATGCTTAGATCTTTAAAACTACGCAAAGGATTTTGATGCGGTTTTTTTTAAATAGATAGAGTGATTCAAGAGGAAGGTTTATGTATAATTTGTTAACCCATGCGAAGCCGGGGCGGGTCGCTAGTTGTAACTAAAAGCCAAAGTTAAAATTGCAAATTGCAATGAGCTCTATGTTGATTTTCTCCCCCAGACTTCGCAAAAGCAGTTTGAAGCTCCCATTTATTATTGGTAAATATTTCGAAACAACATAAACTTTGAGTGCGGTGAAGGGAGGAACATTAATCACGCGTAATGAATTCAGCGGAAGACGTTAATTTGGTATCCGTCCCATCAATTAGCGGTTGCAGGGATTGTTGTGCATCTTTCGTGACAACAATGTGTAAACTTGAGATGTTATTCTACGGTATCAATTTCGAGTCGGACTCGCGCACGAAGTGTTAGGTACCATTACGCAATAGTTATTTTCACCTCAGCAGCTCGATCAAGGGTACTTTGCTACTTAAAAACAGTGAGCAAAATCGCATTTTGCTCACTGAGTGAGACAAAATGAGCAAAATGCGATTTTGAGTACCCTTGTTCGAGCTGCTGAGGTGAAAACTTAATTGTTGGTATATCTTAAGAAAACATGAGTGAATAGAGGTAAGTGATGAAGAAGGAATACATTTTTCGGGTTCTCTAATATGTTCTCACTGCTGAGGTGAAAAGTTTTGTGAACTACACGAGATCAAAGTTATTTACATCTCGTGCACTTTTGAGTCCCTTACTACGCTCAAGATTCTTAATTAGATTAGATTATATTAATTAGATTATATAGTATAGTATCTTTCGCTTGCACGGGACTCAAAATAAGCACTCGAAGAAATATCAAATTTTGATCTCTTGTTGTACAAACTTATTTTATTTACTTAGTCTTTAGTATTTGTTGTTATAGCGTCAACAGAAATAGGTAGGTACATCATCTGTGAAAATTTCAACTGTCGAGTTTCTTGCATCTTCTCGGGACTGTTAACGGGTTAAAACCGGTGGTAGTTTCTGAAATTTATAAGTGCATTGCAATATGTTTGAATAATAAATTTCACTTCAATTGAAAAGAATGAAGCTCCAACCTAGGTACCCTAAGCATCACGATTTGTCTGAGGCATCAGATGTCAGCCGAAATCGCGCCGTGCCCCCGGGAAATCTCGGCTGCCCCCGCAATTTGCGCTGCCATTAGTATAACTCCTCCAGTGCACAGCGGGATCATAAGTTCATGACGGGTTGTATAGAGAATGGCATTTGGTATGCTGGATTTGGTTCAGTGATAGCATTTGCGAATTACGACATTTTTGATGCCAAGCTAGCAACATATATAAAAAGGTACTTACTAAGGATGACTCACGTTAGACCGTTAGTGTGCGGGCCGGAGCTTACTTTTCTATGACAGATGACAGGTGATCACGCAATGCTTTCCATATTCGCTAGGTGCACGACTGGTGCTGCCCTCATTTTGGCGGACTTTCTACGTTAAATCTTATGGAGTAAAATTAGTTCAAGCGGCTGCCGCTAGTACTAATGGCGGACATTCCATAAGATTACCTGTGTTTGTGACGATCAGCGCCACTTCCCCCTCCACCGACTTCGCACCTTGCCAATAAAACGAAGCGCCCGAAGCTCCGGCCCGGAGACGGCCCGGTCTAACGTGAGTCATCCTTTACCGTGGGTGTGTAACACGTGTAAGGGTGACTAGACACAATTTTGGAGAAATGGTAAAACTGACTTGGTATTTTTGTGATATTAATATCAATTGATTCAGTTTCTGCGAGGGTAAAGTATTTAAATGAGAACAGGGACCGTGCACGTTGGAGGGTCTGCCATCTTGTAGCCTAAATCGGAAACTTAAACTTATAGCATTGACACTTCACGCCAAAGCAGGTGCTGTCCCTGTCCCTGTACAGTGCACGCACGCTCCCTTGCGCATTGTAGGGTCTACCATCTTTAAACTTGACATTTACACTTTGCGGGCGTCAAGGGGCTCCTGTGCTGCCCCCTATCCCCTAGAGCTCATGCACGGTCCCTATAGGGTCCGTGTCGTATTAGTAAAAGGACGTGGCCCGTGACGTCACCGACATCTTTATGGAAAAACTAATTAAGCTTTAGGTTGTAACCACCTACCACAACATCACTTTACATTACACGGCACAATTCTACTAGGCTATAGGATACGAGAAAGAAAGAAGTGCTGAGGTGACGCAAGATAGAGGAGAAAGGAAGATAAAAACATGTGCCGACCCCACATAACGTGGGATAAGGGCAGGAAGAAGAAGACTATATACTTAAGGGCACTTAGGCTATTCAAGACAGCCAGTTGCACCAACCGCACTTCACAGACTGATCAACGTCACCCGGTGCGCCGCGGCGGTTTACTTTATGAAACTTAATTTCCATACAATAAAACTTAGCGAACTCTTTAACGATGGCAACAGTTTGGTGCAACCGACCCTTAGTGCCATAATACAAATCTCACTCTCACTAATATCTCTGACATATCAAGAAAACCCTTGAAATCTTGCAACCCTCCCTAATCTCCGCTCACCGCATAATTTGAAGAAGTGCTTCAACCTCTGCGTTATCACAACCCGGGTTACTTATGAGCTCGCACTCTAAGCCATCTAATTCACACCTCTTTCGACTCGCTCCTACATAACTTGAACTTCAATGGTCTGAAGTATCTACTGCCTTCCTACTTTTTACGTGATAAAAGCCTTTATTTACATAAAACATGTATACAGTGGTACTACTAAACTAAATATTAACTCACATTATAGACGGGTCTATCGCGAAACTTATTCGTCGGGTAGCTGCACAAATCTCTGTTTTGACATTTTGCTGGGACATCAGTTAGCCGCGACCACGACCAGTGAAACCTGTGTCGAAACGTCGGTAAATAAAGGTACTTAATAAAATAAATTTCGTAATAGACCCGTCTTTAAATTTGACATGTGTTCAAAACGCCAAAGTTTTTATATATTATACTACTAAACTAAATTAATAATTAGCTTAAATCTAAAATAGGCCCTTGAGGCATTGTACCAAGGATGCTGACGGCATTTCCTCGCTGTATCGACTTACATATTCGTTAGTATGAAACTTCAGTTCCTGTTTATTATAGTCCTGTATGATATGGCCCGTTGGCTGTGGTTATTAGAGAACAGTTGAACACACTTAGTTCTACTGAACTTTCGAGTCTTTTAGTCTTTGTTGAATTCTTTTTCGAGCCTCATTAAAGCGCAACTTAAAAGCACTTAATTATTTTCTAAAGATTCCATGTGATTTTGGATAGGCTGTCCAAATTTATGTAAGGAAGTCTATATAATATTTATTCTGAATTAGTTGAGAAAATCTTTTTTAGAAGATTTCGATAGTTCATATCCCAAAGAATATCTTACTGTACACCTGAGAAGTAACTCTACTACCACGGATTTCAGCATGTGTCCAGGGCCAAGGTTCTATTTAAGAGGATATCTCGAGACTAAAGGCTCAGTAAGGGTCGAGAACAGTCCGGGATGGGATGGGACAAAGCCGCGAAGCGTAGTGGCCACGCGTTCTGCAATAGTGAGGCGGTCTAAAAGTCTACAGTCGTGTAAATTTTCTATAAATAGTTACAATTCGTTATAATATAACTAACTGTTGCATCATCTGTCCGGTGCAAAGGTCTCGTTTTACAGGTTATCTCGAGACGAAAGGCTCAGTAAGGGTCGAGAACAGCTCGGGATGGGATGGGACTAAGCCGCGAAGTGCCGTGAGCACGCGTTCTGCATAGTGATGCGGTATAACCTAGTCTTCAGTTGTATATATTTTCTATAAATAGTCACAATTGGCCTAGCGGTAAGAGCGGTAAGAGCGTGCGACTGCAATCCGGAGGTCGCGGGTTCGAACCCCGGCTCGTACCTCGTACCTATGAGTTTTTCGGAACTTATGTACGAAATATCATTTGATATTTACCAGTCGCTTTTCGGTGAAGGAAAACATCGCGAGGAAACCGGACTAATCCCAATACGGGCCTAGTTTACCCTCTGGGTTGGAAGGTCAGATGGCAGTCGCTTTCGTAAAAACTAGTGCCCACGCCAATTACTGGGATTAGTTGCCAAGCGGACCCTAGGCTCCCATGAGCCGTGGCAAAATGCCGGGACAATGCGAGGAAGATGATGAGTCACAATTAGTTATAACTAAGTTTTGCACCATCTGTCCGGTGCAAAGACAGCAAAGGTCTCGTTTTACAGGTTATCTCGAGATGAAAGGCTCAGTAAGGGTCGAGAACAGCTCGGGATGGGATGGGACTAAGCCGCGAAGTGCCGTGAGCACGCGTTCTGCATAGTAGTGTTGAGTCGCTCACTCGTGAGGCACCTCATTTGTACCACTCATTTTGTTAATTTGTCGCAGTACTTCGTACCGCAAAAATGTCTTACTTCACTCCTCTATTCATTTTACTCATTTACTCGCGCGCATCACAAATACCTCTTGCCACCATCACACAAATCATTCACACACTTCAAATTTCAAAAAACTCTTATCCGTTCAAATTCACTCGCGAGTCTCGCGATCCTCAAAACTCGTACAACTCGCAAGAGAGTCACTGGATCGCGCGAGGCGCTAGGTGCTCACCTGCTCGCCGACACTCAAAACTCAAATGTCTCAAATGAAGAAACGAGTAATAGTTCACACTGTCAACTGCCGAACTACAAACCTTATTGCAACGACAAAAGGTCCACCGAGAAATGCGTTGAGTTTGTACCACTCACCGCCTCTCTGTGACATGAACCCCTCAAAAATCCTTTCCAAATGAAACAATGAATTAGAAATACCCAAAGAGGGAGTGAGACAGACACGCGACGTACTTGAATATCGCTGAAAAATTGTCGCTGTTGGAATTAATGGAATAGTCGATTAGTGTTGAGTCGCTCACTCGTGAGACACCTCATTTGTACCACTCATTTTGTTAATTTGTCGCAGTACTTCGTACCGCAAAAATGTCTTACTTCACTCCTCTATTCATTTTACTCATTTACTCGCGCGCATCACAAATACCTCTTGCCACCATCACACAAATCATTCACACACTTCAAATTTCAAAAAACTCTTATCCGTTCAAATTCACTCGCGAGTCTCGCGATCCTCAAAACTCGTACAACTCGCAAGAGAGTCACTGGATCGCGCGAGGCGCTAGGTGCTCACCTGCTCGCCGACACTCAAAACTCAAATGTCTCAAATGAAGAAACGAGTAATGGTTCACACTGTCAACTGCCGAACTACAAACCTTATTGCAACGACAAAAGGTCCACCGAGAAATGCGTTGAGTTTGTACCACTCACCGCCTCTCTGTGACATGAACCCCTCAAAAATCCTTTCCAAATGAAACAATGAATTAGAAATACCCAAAGAGGGAGTGAGACAGACACGCGACGTACTTGAATATCGCTGAAAAATTGTCGCTGTTGGAATTAATGGAATAGTCGATGCTGAAAATATGCTAGTACCTCACCTCATTTGAAGTAAGACATTGTAACACCTCATTTTAGAAAATGAGGTACTCATACAAACTCATTTTAAATTGATGTCCTACCCATCACTATAGTCGATGCTGAAAATATGCTAGTACCTCACCTCATTTGAAGTAAGACATTGTAACACCTCATTTTAGAAAATGAGGTACTCATACAAACTCATTTTAAATTGATGTCCTACCCATCACTACTGCATAGTGATGCGGTATAACCTTAGTCTAGCTAGTCGTATACGTTTTCTTTACTTATTTTACTGGAAACTGTCGTTAAAGACGTAAAGTAATAAGGCATAAGGAATATCAAAACTGTTACAACATGGGTAACAGACTGAACACGCCTCTATTGTCAGGCGTTAGAGTGCGTGTTTAGATATTTTTGAGCACCTTGGCCACTCCGATATATCTGATGGCGACTGTACGCATTTCTTTATTCTGTCGGAACGATTATTTAAAAAATAACAGTGTATCAAAAAATGGTTTTTGAAAAGTTCATTTTGAAAAACCTATCCAATCCAACTACATCCCACACAATAGGAAAGTCTTGGCTGCCTTCCTGGCACATTCGTGTGCCAACCCATCCACTGCAGCTTTGTCCTGGTCCGTCCATCTGCATTGGTAGATTTGTTAGCCGTTCGTCTTTGTCGCATTTGGTCCAGGTCGCTGTTTGTCCAGTTCGCGTTTGGTCCAATACGCAATTTGTCCTAAAATCCGGACCAAAAGCGAATTGACTTAGTAGCAGTTGGTCCCAATCGGAGTTCGCCATATACGCGTTTTGACACACTCGCTGCTCGCCCCAAATGCGGTTCGTCCTATACGCAAATAACCCTTTTTCGTCTTTCTTTGACTAATTGGACGTTTAAATATTGTATTAGCCTTTGTTTTACAAGGCCTACAATAAGAAAATATACGAATGGTAACCACTCTCCCCTGCCTACTCGTCTAGATACGAAACGAAAACTGCAATTTAAAATGTTTTAAACAGTCTTAATTCAGTCGCTAACGAACGCCTTAATTCAGCCTTCAGCTGCCTTCTGCGATTGAATTAAAGCAACAACGGCTCGGTGCGTCCGCTGCAGACTGTCTATTCACTAAACGATACTTAAAGCTAGTGTAACTTGAGCCGTGTTACACACTACACACAGCTGCAAAAGTGTATAGGACTTAGACCACAGAAATAATAATAGATACAAAGGTACAGAAGATTCACTCTCTAACAAAAAGCGTCAGCTGTTACGACAGATATGACCGCTAGGTGGCGCAAGCGCGAGCAGGCGTCCGTTTTATTATTAAAATGTTTTAAATTAATATAAGAACCAAGTTGTAATTTAATGTTAGTTAGCAGGCTACCAGGTGAACATCTTTGACCTAGTAACCGCTTAATATTTACGACAAAATGTTCCTATTAAAATCCTTAACATGTATTAATATCTGGCAAAGTTAACGGCACCCTCAGGATAAACGACTGAAATCATAATTGATCTCCATTGAGGTGAAATCCGGAAGGGACTGATCCCTCGTAAAATAGGGCTGGTGGTCGTTGCCAAAGCTTACCGAGGACAGGCGAGCGGCGGCAATCCTCCTCATCTTAGCTCCCTAAAGGGTAAAAACGGGACTCTATTACTAAGACTCCGCTGTCCGTCTGGCCGTAGGCTGTATCTCATAAACCGTGGCAGCCGCCGAGGCCGAAACCGGCCGGGATAGGACAAGATGACGATGATGATGATGCTGATGATGATGGGTGGTTCCAAGGTAATGGAAATACTTGTTTGTCTCAGCCAGTGGCGGATTTGCCCTAAGTTCGAGTAGGCCTAGGGCGGCCAGAATTTGGGGCGCTACGGCACTAGTCTATATATATGATGGGTGCTGAGAAAGGGGCGGCTAGTGCTTACTACAGGCCCTGGGGCCTAGGTCGGCAAAGACTGTAAATCCGCCTCTGGTCTCAGCCAAAAGCTCGCCTGTGCTAGTAAAGCGATTATAATTCAGGCAGTGATCGCGAGGGGCTCGCGTAATCCTAACTCTGCGGAACTTATTACCTCAAATATCATAGTAGCTACACGTTTAGGGGTGATCCATTGCCTTTCAACACGCTCGTGTGTGGTGAAATACGGTGTAAATGTTGGGGCTTTTGTCTTTACAGCTGCTACCTAAATACAGCTACCTAAAGTACGACGGTTTAAAGTTTTAAACGAATAAAATTGCTGATTTAAAAAATCGAATAAAATTAATTCTGCAAGTAGAACTCAAGGGCTCTTTCATAAGTGTGAAAAATACAATGTTCATAAATACATACGAGTACAACAGCCAGTAGGTATACCTGAGTAAACATTAATGTCATATAGGTACTAAGGAAAAAGTTACCTACCAAGCCCTCCGGTGGCCGCGGCGGGAATCGAACCGGCGTCTCCAGTTACGCGGCTAACGCTCTGATCAAATGATCACAACCGATGATCGGGTAGTGTGACTACCTACTTAAAATACAAATCCAAAAATATTTAATAAAATAAGTTAATTTATCCCTAGTCTTTAGTCTGTCTGTTAAAATAAAACTGATTGCTGTCAGCAAGTACCTACTAGACAGATTTCCTTAACTTGTTCCGGCAACTCCTGCAGGTGACAATGCGCTTTCCACTTGCACTTACCCTTAAGAGGGCGCGTGAAGCCAGGAAATTAGAAGGGGACAAAAGATATGTCTAGCCGCGCGAAACTTTTGTGACGGAAGATTTGGCGATCGCGCGAGTTTTCACGTTTTAATTCCCGTGTGAATTTTTTCATGGCATTTGCCCTTGATTTAATCGTGTAAAAATCCCTACTAATCTAATATTGTAAATGCAAATGCGTATTTTTGCACTTTTTGTGGCAATAAACCATTTTCATTTCATTTCAAAATGTAATTCAGACACAACTACCTTCTCCTTGCCTGCCTGCCTTTTCACGATCAAATAGCTTAACCGATTAAGATGGAATTTGTTATGGATATAGTTTGAGGTTCGGGCAAGGACATGCGTTCCTTAAACTACAATTCTGTAATTGTTTTTATCAGACGAAGTCACAGGCAGAAGATAGTTTAATATAAAAACTACTATTTTCCGTTAGCCCCCTCTTAACGTATTCTGTTTTTTGTCGCCCCGGACTCTATTTAAACTTATCCGGCGAACTTCCCTATCTTACGTATTTTAACTCCCCCGTAAACAAATAAACAACAACTTGTTTGCATAATTTCATCCTCGGATTGGCTAATGGTCGTTATTAAATTCGGGCGGCGTGTAAATCTAGCCGTAATTGCTTGGAAGCGCCGTGGTGTCGGCGTCGCTGGACATTGTGCGATCAATGATATGGCTCCTCTACACGATGGGCCAACGCCGGCCACTCCATGGGACGCAGCCATGCGGTAGAATGAGATAGCAATATCACTTGCTTGCTCTAACGCATAAATGCGTCCCTTGGAGTGGCCGGCGTTGGCCCATCGTGTAGAGGAGCCAATATAGAAATTCAGTTGCCTGTGTCCAATGTCCAATGGGTCCAGTAACTAAATAACTAAATGTGTCCACGGCCGACAAAACGTCTCACTTTATCGCTTGCCATAAGGACGACATTTGCTTATATCTTTATACGAATAACCTGTCAAAGCATAACTAAAGGGGCCCACAGATTACCAGTCCGCCGGACAATATCGGCCTGTCAGTTAGAACAAAAAGTTCCGAACAACTGATATATATTATAGTCCGGCCGACTGGTAATAAGTGCGCCCCTTAAGGGCCACTTGCACCATCCCACTAACCCAAGGTTAAGCGGTTAAACCGTTAACTCAGTGTCAAATTGTCCTGGTAACCATGGTAACTCCAGCGTAAACTCTGCTAACCCAGGGTTAGTGGAATGGTGCAAGTGGCACTAACGGAAAACTGACCCAATCTTACCTTCACTCTTTCACGTTTTGGTGCTAGGGCCATTTTGGAGCGAAAAATTTCAATATCATTTTTTTTTTATTGCGAAAGGAAAAATAAACAAAAAAGTTAAACGCTGCGAATCGGAAAACGAGTAGGCAACATTTCACCAGAAAATGTTCCATAAAGATAAAACATTATGTTTGTATGCGATTGCTTTACATGCGTTTTAAAAACAGCGAAGTTAAATCAATATTTTGTCAGAATACTCCCTTAATTCCCCGTCGTATTACGCATATAAAATACCAGTACGTAGCCTGTAATATTAATGAAGCGACTCACTCGAATTAACATACGAAACGTAATATCATTAAAACTGGAAAAATCATTTATTTACAAACAAGATATATACAGTGTATTACTAAAAGAAATTAAAAACTAGCTTAAATCTAAAATAGGCCCTTGAGGCATTGTACCAAGGATGCTGGCAACATTTCCTCGCTGTATCGCAATGCTGATACGTTGTGCGAGGTAGCCGCCAGCTCTTCGGTCACCAGTTACGTCAACCAGACGCTTCGCGATTTCTGCGAACAACTTATGCGCGCTGGGACCCCATGGACCTAGAGTTTCAACTCCAAATGGTACAAAATGGTACTCTCTACCGAGGCTCTTATATTTGTTACGTTTTAAAATTTCGGCGCTTTCCGCCGCCCCGCCCGCTTTTACATTAGTCCGTTGGAGGTGGGACGGTGCCAGTGTGTCTACGCAGGTAGCATCCCACACTAACATCCGTCCCAAGCTCCAAGGAACTAAGGACACCCCATCGGGCCTCTTGCCATCGTCTCTGAAAATGCCAGTCGGCTCAAGAAGAGCAGGCACATTGATGGTGGCAAGAGACCGACGGATTATGTCATTAAGCGACGCATGTCTCGAAAAGCGTCCTGCACTTTTTTGACAGGATAATCCATGGTGTCCCAGTCGGTCCACGTCCGTGCCACAAGAGCATATGTGTGGCGTACACACCGAAACCCCAAGTCGCAAACCAGTCGCCAGTCTAAGGGAGGCCGGATCCAAGAAAGTACCAGTATTGGGCGAAGGATGGGCATGTAGCCAGTAACCGGCTTCCCGGGCTCCGACCGCCAAAAGCCTCGCGCGATCTGGACCTGTACAGTTGTTTAGCAGAGTATTGTAAGCTAAATCACAGTAAACATTATCCCAGCTCCTTTGTGAATTTGGGTTGTCTGGAAATTGTTTGCCTGGGCAAGCAATTTTAAAAGCATTTTTGGCGTCCCCAAAGCCCGCAATCTCACAGTTTGTGGGCAAAGCCCTTAAGATATTTCCTGTGAGACCAGACGTGCTATGAGTGGACGCCAAAAAGGCTGGGGAAGCCACACTGGAAATTTTGCGAATTCCTAAACCTCCAAACCGAATAGGGAGGGACGCTTGAGACCAGGAAGGCTCACTTAGCTGAATGTTTAGAATCGTCTCTAAACTAATTTTGATCAAATCATCTATAGGCGACAATAAATTTTGATGTTTCCAAAAAGGACAACTGCGGAGCACATATGTAAATTTAGGGACAAAAAGGCAGAATTTGAGAATCACAAGAGCATAATGAGGGCTAATTTCGAGTAAGCGATTCGTGTGACTTTTGAATTTAGTTATAGCGTTAGAAATAAAACTGGGAAATGATTCCTCGAATATAGGAGAACCCAGGAGGCAAAGAGAATACTTGTCTACTGATTTGATATTGGGAGTCAGATCGTCAAATTTGGTTTGTAAGTCAGTCAAAGTACAAGAAGATTTTTGAATAAAGAGTTCGCATTTGCTGAAATTCAGTTCTAAACCAATATTTTCGAAACTACTCTTAATAAAAGACAAATCAGAGAGCACAGTATTCACGTCGCCTCCTAGGGTTCCGTCATCTAAGTACCAGACATTGAATTTTGATTTTAAATTTTTAATGATTGGATTTATTGCCAAGCTAAAAATTGCTGGCCCGAGAGGGTCACCCTGCTGACAGCCAACCTCAGAAGATAATTCATGTGACTTGTACATTAATTTAGATGAGTCTGAATAGCAAAAGAAAAGGTAATTGTATAGTTCCGGAATTTTGTCCTTAACTTCTGTCAGCAAAATATATACTGTATCATCACGCCGGGGGCTGCGAGCGCCTCGCTCACAGCGCTCACACATGCACATGGAAAGCAGGCGTTGGTCTATTTGACGTCACTTAATAACTTGACGAAGGTACATTTTAGTGCAGTATAATCGAAGATTTCATAGGTCCGCCCGCTTTTTTTAATAGGTCGTTTTAGGTTTCTATTAAAGGTCGCGGTAACTGAGGTATAATGTTTTTATAAAACTTTTGTTCAAAATCGGTGAGGTCTACCGAATTGCACTTGTATGCAAAATTTTGGCTCTATATGAGGTAAGCAATTTCCTGCTGTTTTTCCAAATACCTAGGTCCTAGTATTCAATCAATCGATCAATCAAACTTTTATTAGGTATATTATATTATATTATTATATTATAAATAAAAACATTACTTGCACAGAATATCATCAGTACAACATTGTCTTTAAGTTGTGGGGTTTCCATTTCGTTTCTATATTAAATAGGTAACTATAACAACATTAAGTGAAATAATGTGCATAACTATTATGTGAATAACGATATGGATCACTGAATGAAATGAAAGATTTTTTTTCATATGCGGTTTTTTCATGTACGGTTGGTGTCATTGTCCGAACTTTGGCATACACGTCGCTATACCTACTAATTATATAGACAAGTGGATACTTATAATAGGGCACCGTATGTTATGTACGCAAGTACACATAAGTGTACGAATGCAAATTCGCAGTTGGAAAACTGCTTAAGTTATGTATTGTGTGGGTAAACAGAGTCTTAGCTCGATACGCGTCTATTGTGTAATGCATGCGGCCAACTTCACTACGTCTACAGCTTAGCTTTAGGTACCTAATAATATACTAAATAGTCTACATTGCGGGTAAATCTGATACTAAGTGGTTAATTATTCGATGAACGGTTGGATTTGTTTCGATTGAAACCCTTCGGTCGTACATATTAGAACAAATTAAATTATTTTCAGAAAATATTTTAATTTGTTTTTATGTCAAGTAGAAACACTACTAAATAAATTATAAACGGATATAAATGTCATATACTAAGAAAAAGGGACCCAGGCTTCCAGTGCCCTAGGCTGGAAACATAACATACAATAGAATATAGAACATAGAAGTGCATATATAAGTACTTGGAAAAATTCGACCTATACCGCTGTGGCCTGTGGCCCGGTTGGCTGAATGGCAACAGGCAAGGCAACCTTCGGTCGCGTTTTAAAATTCGCCACTCGTTGAGAATTTCCTCTTTTTCGCACTTGTATCGTAATAGTTATTTTCGATACAAGTGCGAATTACCTATTCGCACGTGTATCGAACAACGTTTTACAGTACATATGGCACTTTAAAGTTTAGACATACGCACGAAAAGTGCTATTTTACGCGCTAGTGCGGAAAAGTATATGTACTGTAAATAACAATTTTGGCGGCGGCTAAGTTCTTGTGGCTCTTAATAGTAGGTTATTATTATTGGGGTGTTATATTATGGGCCTTTGAGTGTCGTATCGACCAGGCATTGATCTATAGTAGGTTATAATACTCATAATATAATTGGGTAGGTACTTTCTTCTACTTAAAATAAATTATTTCACACCGTGCTCGAAATAAAGCACCAGATAATTATTAGAAAAACATAGATAGCAGTTATTTTTAAATACCATTTCTATTTAATAAATTGGATTGAAATATAAAAAGTAGGCGAGTTGACCGTGACGTCACTACACACTTTTTCATATAAATTCCATATTAGCCAATCGTTTTGACGGTTCTAAAAAAGAAGCTGATTTGACTAGTAGGAAAGTAGCCAATTATAGCTGCAGAGTTGCAGTCACTAGTTTCAACACATTTGAAGGGTGCACGGAAAGAACATGTCTAATAGTCACCTTAGTAACATTTTGAGTAATCGCGGTTTTAAAATTTGGAACAGTGTCAAAATGTATGGTAAATCCGTGTTCAGGACTTTTTTTAACTAAAATAGATTGTTTTACATATATTATACAGTGGTAGAAAAAGATATACCTAACTAATAGTTCTTTAATAAGAGGTGTACATTTTGGAATGGAAATCTTATTTTCCAAAAAAAAGTGACTAGACATGTTCTTTCCGTGTACCCTTAATTTTATAGGATACATACTTATTTATCCTATAAAAAGATGTTATGTTGTGTGTCTGCATATGTTTATGCAGTTATGCACTGGAGTGATTAATACTTAGTGTTTTCTTACCACACAGGTTTGCTTGTCTGTTGGCTAATGACTGCTTTATAGGTAAATACCCCATCTACTCGCTTTAAAGGTGATCAAGTTCCACAACTAGTTTGCTTTGCTTACAAATGGTTTACTTACTATACGTTTGCAAAAACATCTACCCAGGGGGACTAGTCAAGATGACAATCGCACAGCGAAGAACGCCAAACGAATAGACAAAATGTACCGGGATGTCAAATATATAGTTGGTCAAACCAATTTGTCAGAAAATAGGAACAAAAAAAAACTATACTCATCCTTTTCTTTTGGGTGCTAGTACTAGTGTAAGACAAAGATAGTATGATTCTCTCCGTCTATGTTTGAAATGAGACAATCCTTTGACAAACTATATGCTATCAAAAGTCATTTTACTATTTCCACACATTACTTATGTAAGTTGCGATTGGCGTTACCTAGCCATCAACGATTGTCATCTTGACTAGGCGCCCTGCTACTTCAAAACAGCATAAAAGACTAAACATATCCTACGAAGATGCGAGTATAACATATGTATAAGAAACTTACCTCAGCTGCTAAAAGAAGCGTACTTTGCTATATAGAAAACAGTATAGACAAAATTTTCCTTGGCTATGTCAGTTTTTCTTACCACGGAAGCGAAAACATTTTACCTTTTTATCCGACCATGCCTACATTTTCTGCTTGCGTAACCCTTGGATTCTGACCGATTTAATTCGTATCACATTAGTTAACCAAATTGTCCGGTTTGCGTGCTTATGAGTCTTATGACGCGCATCGTTCGCGTCCGGACACCGGTATAGCCAGTTACTAATCGCGCACAGCCAACACAACTTGTGCCTGTGTTTAAAACTTTAAACCATGTCTGCACGCCGTTTTACAAGGAAGGAGATCGAAGCTCGCAACCATCGCGGTGATGCAGCTATCATAATTGACAATATCGTTTACGATGTGACTGGTTTTCTTGAAGACCACCCAGGCGGTGTAGAGGTGTTGCTAGACAACGCTGGGACTGATGCCTCTAAATGCTTCCGCGATGTGGGACACAGTGATGATGCGTACACGTGGCGTGAGCAGTACGTGATGGGAGAGGTTGTTGAGGAAGAAAAGTTGCCTGTAGAGCCTCGGGAAAAGCAGCTGGATACCACAAGGGAGCCTCTTTCGTTCGGTGCGCTTGTTGGAGTTGCACTGCCTCCTATTGGTCTTGCGATCGCGTCTGCGCTTTTGTACTTGTACCTCTTTGGGTAGACTGTTCTGAGGAGCTTCTTCTTGAGGAAGTGCTGTGCAAGTGGTGTAATGTTGTGATATAATTTAAGATAGTAACAAAACCCTGTATCCGCCCAGTAGGGCTAAGATGACCGGCTTTTATCATTTGTCACCATGGCTGTCACGTTCTAACAAATATGTAAGTGCGAAAGTGACGCATGGCATGACAAGTGATAAAAATGCGACCATGATAGCTGGTCTGGTGTCAAAACTTAGCCGAACAAATGCAATTTTGATTTGTCAAAATAAATATTTAAATTAGAATGGAACGGGGGACCTTTTTATAGGCCTTTGGGCGGCTCTAGGGGTAAAAGTAGGTAAATACGATTAAAATAAAGCGCTTCAGCAAAACTTCTGTTTAGCGAATATTCTTTATGTATCTATTTTAACCATCTGAATTGGAACAAATATGACAAATGCTGGTGCACTTAATTTTAAGCGTAATACTGTTAGATAATTGGTTAAGGTATGAGAACATAAAGTGCTTAAAGTTTTTATTTTTTATTTATTGATAATGGGAAACAAACAGCGAAAAATAACACATATAGATCATTACAATTAAATATTACATAATCCAAAACAGTTTCCACTAACTATATAATGAGCTCATTATGGTTGCTCAGACAAGACTTGTTCATACAATTCAATTCAATATCATTCAATAAATTAAAATATAAATGTGACATGCATTAATTTAATTGTACAATAGTAAACTATCAAAATCAGTCCATACATACAGTTTTGCTCTATTAGCTGTAGAGTAATATATTATTTGTTCATTCGCTCTTAATTGCAGAAACAAATTTTTGTACTGACGGAATGAAAAACAAGTCAAAAACAACATCAGTTTGTAGTTACAAATGTATATTTTGTAGTTTTGAGGGACTGCTTACTTAATAGAAACCATTGATAGAGTATATTATATCTTTCCCCCGTTGTTTCTGTTAGAAGTTAGACCAAGAGAAGTTTGCAACGATTTTGATAGCACACGCAGTACAAGTGTAATTTATAAGTGATAATTTCATAGAAGTTTGACGTTTAAAATAACTGCGTGTGCCATCAAAATCGTTGCAGACTTCTCTTGGTTCAACTCTAACTTGAAACGAGGTTACATTGACATTGACACCTGACAGCACTGAATTCCTGTCCATTTCTGGGGCAAGAAAAGTAACGACGGGACCGAGCGTCAATAATTACTCGTACGGCGAATTTTCACTGTGAACAGACAACTGTCACCGTTGAGAAGTAAACGTTTTTTTAACCACGAAGCGAGAAGTTTTTGATGATATATTATTGTAATGTACCTACCTAACTAGGAAAATACTGCAATACGTTTGACATTTGACTTTGCGGTGACGGCACGGTAAATCAGTTTCTTAATGGCGTACGAGTATATTGACATACCGTTAAAAACACATTATTTTCATTTGACATGATATTTATTTAGGTACTTACTTTACTTATTTTTTGAAGTAGGAAGTTATATTAATTATTATAACATACATATAATAGTGCTCAATTAATTTTATGTAATTTTTACGTTTAACGGTTCCTATGTTCATAGGATTTAATTTTGTTGATGGTTTTCTTCTGTGTATTGGATTTGTATCTTAATTTTATTATCATAAAATAAAAATGTATGTTTGTTACATCATGTGTGTTTACTTCATTCCAGACAAGTGTTGGGTAGGTGACGCTATATTTTAACAATTCGAAGCCGATATTTGGCATCGTAATGTTTGATAACTTAGCTTTGATTTGATATTTGCACCTATAACCACCTGCAGGTCATTAAGGTAGCTGCCATACGTGTCACGGCTTCGACAAAGTAGATCTTTGTGGAATGCCCCTATTGGTGGTATAAATAAATACCCATCATTTGGACGACACTCCCGCAAACTACACGGGACCGGTTATGAGTGCTGCAACTCACAACCTGAAATTAAGCCCAACATCGGATGACGCCTACATATATGCACGAAGCACACGCTAGCCTAAGCTGCCGGTTGCCTTCTCTGCAGCCCCGAAACCTGGCGGCCTAGCCAAGGTGACAATCGCTTGCGCTTCGCCATGGAATCGCTTTGTGTCTCTCTATCACTCTTCCATATTAGTGACAGTTGCGTTTCGTTCGCTACTTAGCGTTAGCGATTGGCATGTTGTCTACGGCGCCTGGCTCCGCTAAAACGGTATCACCAGGCTAGGGGTCGTGGGGTTGGATAACGGCCGGTAGCACAAAGCTGGCCCACACCGGATCACACTGTCGTCACCACAATGACGACGGAAGACCGCCCCAAGAGGATGGGGCGCGAATGGAGATGGAGGCAGTCTCCGAAGCAAAAATGCGGTAGAGACCCCTCACAGTCCTCACACCCGACCAAAGGAAGGGTGTAGAATGATTATACATCACCTGAAATTTGGCTCCAGTACCGAAAAAGGAGAGAAATTATGTAGTACACAGACATCCAAATTTAAAGTGGACCTAGGTACAGCAACTTATTAACATACGATTTCGTATGTTAATAAGTTCTATTCATAAGTGCTATGTAACGCACACGCAACGCGTCTGGATTGGCTACGACAATTAAATGGGTTGCGTCACTCATACCGTGGCCCACAGGCCTCTGACCTGGGTGCGTAGCCAACGTGCAATCGTTAACACTACGTAGCGAACGAAACGCAACTGTCACTGTCGCACTAGTGAAGAAGAGTGATAGAGAGAGACGACTACGATACGCTACGAAGCGTTAACGGTTGGCACGTTGGCTACGCGCCCTGAGGTCAGTAAGACAGTTTAAGGCGAGGTGTCATGCCGCTGAACTAATTTATTTGATATTTGATATTTATTGAAAACAAATTTTACAGCATTACAGCTAACACCAATGCACTGTAAAATTAAGTAGTAAAATTAAGTAAGTAATAATAAAGCGATTAATAAGCTACCTATTGCATGTTTAATTCACAAAAACGTAAAATATCTTTAAAAAGTTTACGACTTTGGTCGGCAAACAAGTCGCAGTCAGGTGCAAAAGATAAAAGATTATTAAGGAGTGTCCGGGAACGGACAATTGGAGAGTACTGGTGTGCAGTCGTGTGAAAGGTTCCATTATCTAGGAGGCGATGGCCACGACAACGTAGGTAGTTGTCGGGAACAAACAAGGTAGTCGTTTTCGCCACCAAGTCTAAGCAGTCTGACTCTCCCCTTAATATTTTAGATATAGCAGACATTAGATTAACATTACGCCTTATCTCGAGGGAGTTAAAGCGTAGCATACCGAGTAAAAATTTGGTTGGGTATAAAAAGGGGTAATACCCGTAAGTTTTTTTATACAAGAAGCGGAGAAAAGCTTTCTGTACCTTTTCTAAAAGCAAGGTGTAGGATTTTTCATGCGGGTTCCAGATTAAAGAGCCCGATTCAATTTTAGTTCTAACTAATGTAATGTATAATAGCTGAACTACTTTGGAATCATTAAAGTTTTTTGAATTACGAATGATGAAGCCCAGTTTTTTATAACAATCTTTAGCGAGAGATGTTATATGCTCGTTAAAAGTAAGTTTAGAGTCAAACATTATGCCAAGATCTTTAACTGTGTTAACCCGAGTGAGTGGAATATGGTCTAGCAAATAATCATTATGAAATGGAGAGTGAGCACGGCTAAAAGTCATTACGCTGCACTTAGATAGATTAAAGAGTAATTTGTTTTTCTTACTCCAGTGGAGCAGTGCATCAATATCTTGCTGTAGTAGGTCACAGTCGGTGGAGTTATTTATGCAACGAATGAGCTTCAGATCGTCAGCGTAGAGTAATGTGCGAGAGTGTTGAACTACATTTTCGAGGTCGTTTATCATTAAAATAAAAAACAAAGGACCAAGAATCGAGCCTTGGCTTACTCCAGAACGGGTATGATATGGAGGTGAATCATAACATCCGTGACGAATAAACTGTTTTCGATCTTTAAAATAGTCAGCAATAAGCTTAAGTAGCTTTATGTATGTACAGATTCGTACTTACTACAGAATACATTACAAATACGGTATAGTCGCCATCAGATGTATCGCGGGACCAAGGTGCTCAAAAGTATGTGTGTTGACAATAGAGGTTTTGTTCAGATATTTGTTATCTTGGTCGCTCCGATATATCTGTTGACGAATGTACATTGTACAGAATAGGCAGTAGTTATAAAGGTAAACATAAAAGGAATAATGGCGTGGGTATAAGTATAAGTTCACTTGATAGTCCATCAATATAGAAAAGGAAAATTTCTAACTCTGCGCCTGCCACTTGTCTCACAGCAATAACTACGGCAACTCCAATGCCGTTTTATTTCAGGCTCTTCATAAGAAGAAAGCGACTATAATTGATAATTAACTGACATCATTCAGATATCTTTTTGATAGCAGCGGCGGTAGCACTGTCGGATTTCTATCGCTTGTCACCATGCCTGTCGCGTTCTAACAAGTATGTAAGTGCGAGTGACGGATATAGTGACAGGCGATAAAAATGGAACCATGCTGCGCCCGCAGTAGTTCTAAGATGGTCGGCTTTTTATCATTTGTCACCATGTCTGTCACGTTCTATTCTAACAGGTATGTAAGTGCAAAAGTGACGCATGACATGGCAGGTGATAAAAACGCGACCCTACCGCTACAGGACCGACATGGCCTGACATTCTCCATCAACCAGCTGTCATTCACGCGTCCTTTGTCTTCATTAGTACGATACCATATTATATTATCATTACCAATATTAACATACCATTGTGTTTACTATAGCATCATGCATAATTTATGCTTGAATTAGAAAGCTAACTTCACTAAATTTTCCAATAAGAATGGGATAGAAGTGTCTACATGAGACTGAATAAAATTATTGGAAGCTAAATCACTACATAGTATAAAACAAAGTCGCTTCCCGCTGTCTGTTTGTCTGTATGTACGAGTATGCTTATATCTTTAAAACTACGCAACGGATTTTGATGCGGTTTTTTTAATCGAACGAGCGAGCGAAGCGAAGCGAAGTTCTTACATTCGACTTTGAACACACGGCTGGCTAGGGGCACGTCCCGGCATTTCAATGTTTTTAAGCTGAACTTTCAGAGGATAGTTTGATACTCAATAACTTAAGTAAATTTGTTCTAATTTAAATGAAATTGGGTGGACGTATAGTCGAGGGCATTATATTTTAGTCATTAAATTTTGAGCTGGCTTGAACAGGAGGTTATTGAGCTAGAAGAGCTTAAAATGCTAAAAAGCCATTTGTGAGGGGTCTTGCTTTTCTGGTCATTTTAATTGCAAGAAAGTATGGTCGAGTTTGGTATCAAATGAAAGTGCTCGGTTTACACATTTATAATATTGTTTTTTTTTAAAGATTTTTTTGAAAATTATGACAATTTTGGAATCCAAGATGGCGGCCATGCATGCACTGTCATTAAATCGTAATGGATATCATTTTATAGGTTTTAGGGGGCGCAGATTTCGAAAATGATGATCATTTTGGATTCCAAAATGGAGGCCATGCACTCCGTGCAGTATGTCATAAAAGTCGTCATGGATATCGTTTTATAGGTTTTAGGAGGCGCAGATTTCGAAAATGATGACCATTTTGGATTCCAACATGGCGGCCATCCAGTATGTCATAAAAGTCGTCATGGATGTCGTTTTATAGGTATTAGGGGGCGCAGATTCCGAAAATGATGACCATTTTAGATTCCAAGATGGCGGCCATGCACTATGTCATAAAAGTCGTCATGGATGTCGTTTTATATGTTTTAGGAGGCACAGATTTCGAAAATGATGACCATTTTAGATTCCAAGATGGCGGCCATGCACTATGTCATAAAAGTCGTCATGGATGTCGTTTTATAGGTTTTAGGGGGCGCAGATTTCGAAAATGCTGACCATTTTGGAATCCAAAATGGCGGCCATGCAGTTTGTCATAAAAGTCGTCATGGATGTCGTTTTATAGGTTTTAGGGGGCGCAGGTTTCGAAAATGATGACCATTTTGGAATCCAAAATGGCGGCCATGCAGTATGTCATAAAAGTCGTCATGGATGTCGTTTTATAGATTTTAGGGGGCGCAGATTTCGAAAATGCTGACCATTTTGGAATCCAAAATGGCGGCCATGCAGTTTGTCATAAAAGTCGTCATGGAGGTCGTTTTATAGGTTTTAGGGGGCGCAGGTTTCGAAAATGATGACCATTTTGGAATCCAAAATGGCGGCCATGCAGTATGTCATAAAAGTCGTCATGGATGTCGTTTTATAGATTTTAGGGGGCCCCGATTTCGAAAATGATGACCATTTTGGAATCCAAAATGACGGCCATGCAGTATGTCATAAAAGTCGTCATGGATGTCGTTTTATAGGTTTTAGGGGGCGCAGATTTCGAAAATGATGACCATTTTGGATTTCAAGATGGCGGCCATGCAGTATTTCATAAAAGCCGTCATGGATGTCGTTTTATAGATTATAGGGGGCGCAGATTTCGAAAATGATGACCATTTTGGATTCCAAAATGACGGACTTGCATTATGAGATAAAAGTCGTCATGGATGTCGTTTTATAGGTATCAGGGGGCCCCGATTTCGAAAACGATGACCATTTTGGAATCCAAAATGACGGCCATGCAGTATGTCATAAAAGTCGTCATGGATGTCGTTTTATAGGTTTTAGGGGGCGAAAATTTCGAAAATGATGACTATTTTGGATTCCAAGATGGCGGCCATGCAGTATGTCATAAAAGTCGTCATGGGTGTCGTTTTATAGGTCATGGTCATCATTTTCGAAATCTGCGCACCTGTTTCAAATAAGATATAGATGCATCCTAGTATGTCAACAATATCTATATCTACTATCGAAATGTACTTTTGATAGTAGTAATACGAAATGTAATCTGAAAGGAATCAAGTAATGCATTCCTGTAATGAGGAATCGACATTGATTCCAATTACTAGTAATTGTAATATTCGAGAAATTGATTCCTGATTCCTCAAATGGAATTGTACTTAGTAATTCGGTATTGTTACATTACAAAGTAGGTACCTAATCTGGGAATCGGTAATCAGATTAAAAAGTAATTTCAAGTAATCGTGGAATCAGGATTCAATTACGAAATGCCCATCTCGGACTAAGTAGCACTGCATTCAATTGATCTTTTTGACGAACCGCGAGTTCTCAGTTCGGGGCGAACTACTAGTAAATATAGTGATTCAAGAGGAAGGTTTATGTATAATTTGTTAACCCGTGCGAAGCCGGGGCGGGTCGCTATTAGTATATTATAAAACAACGTTATGATGTTAAGAGGGCATGTGAGCTTACCATTTTTAAACAAGTAAGTACCTGCTTAAAACATATTCAAAATAATAACATTTGTGGGATATAAGTACACAAATTTATTTATTCCCCAACCTACAGTAAACTCGTTATTGGGCTTGTTATGTTATTTTTCCTGGTTTGTTTTCCTGGTTTCTTGTTTTGTTTTGATTTCAGTACAATAAAGTGTTCCACTGCTCCTACTAAGTAGGTACAGTAAGCTGCAAAGTTATAATATAAGTGGCCCCCCTGCTTAGAAATTTTCTTGCAGGGGGGGTCACCTAACTCTGCAGCTTACTGTACATACGATACGAAGGAACCTTAACTCAGGAATAATCATCCGGGTTCATCTTACAAATCCGGTACCTAAAAGTCATATCATATGTTATACTAGCCATACTAGGATTCGAACAAGTATTTGGATTCGAACCACAAGAGTTGATTTGTTGAGGAGTTGTTGTTATACAATACTAAAAAATCCATACAATACTTCTACTCGCTCTAATTTCTTTGTATTACAATTTATAGCAACGAAAACTCGTACCAGACATAGTATTTATTTCATCATATATTGCAGGATGTAATTTTAAAGTAAGAGCGTAGTAAGACAAGTCCAAATATTTGTGTAAATGAGTTCTACTAAACTAGACGATAGACGGCAAACTAAGTAATTATGTCACCTTGTACTTATATGTACATTCCATATAGTGCCTCCAAGATTAGCTTTAGGCCGTAATGAGTTCCCTAAGAACAAAAATTCGCTCAGTAGCTAAGAAACAACACAACACAACAACAACACACAATAACAAGAACAGCTGTAACAAATAATGAAATAAATGCATTTGTACTTTGGAGCAAAACGTTGGTACCGTAAGAATTGGTAGAAATACTCAATTATTACATAAAACAAAACACGTTCCCTCTTAACTGACGATCATATAACCTCAAGTGTATCCAAAGTCACGGCAACCGGGTCATTGCAGATATAATATACGCGCGTGCATCGCCAGTAGCCCCCCGGCCGTCGAGCTCGCGCCATGTCCGACAAACAATACACTCGCGCCGAAGTAGAGGCCCAAAACAAGCCTGAAGCCACCCTTTTCGTCATCCACAACAATGTGTACAACGTTACTCCGTTCTTGGACGAACATCCAGGCGGCCATGAGGTCCTAGTTGGTGTCGGAGGCACGGACGCCTCAGAAGACTTCGATGATATCGGCCATAGCATAGACGCTAGAGACATCATGAAGAAATATCTAGTTGGTGAAATCGTGGAGTCAGAGAGAGTCGAGAAGACGAAGAAAAACGTCAAATGGGACGATGTTAAGCACGATGGAGGATCAGGATTGTTCAGTACTTGGCGTGTACCGTTGCTGGCTGCGCTGGCTGCATCGCTAGTGTATCTGTACTTCACGTAGCTGGACTGCTTAGTATAAGGATTGTTAAGGTTTTGTACACTATTTTATTATTAAAGGTAATTATTGTAATGCTTTCGTTTTGAACTTTCCCCGTCACGTTTCCGACAGCTGATCACTTGTTTACCATTGATTACAGTATCGAAATTTAATTGATTTTACTGTTATAAGTTATACCTACTTGGAATTTAATCTTAGATTATAATTTAGGATCTGAAATTTTGCTAATTTCATTATCAGCACCACCAGCGGGCGTACCTATATCTGAGTCTGACGCAATTATCGAAATACCTAATTATTATAGTTATTATAAATAAAATAATGCTTCTGTCTCTTTCGATCAAGCGTCGACCAGTCAAGGCTCTCATGTTGTTATCAGTGTTATCACATTGATAACTTTGGCCAGCGTATATAAGTAGGTATATGTTTTACTGGTTGCATCAGGCCTCTGCTTAAGTATCATGCTCGTGTTGCATCTTTCGAAGGAAAACAATAATGCACTACATCTAAAATAAATTGGATGCTGTTTAGCAAAAATGAGTCATCCCACATCCATTTTCCAATAAAATGTCAACTTTAAGCGTCAATTTTTTGAGTTGACATCTTATTGAAAAATTAATGTGGTTTGACGCATTATTGCTTAACAGCATCCCTATTCGAGATGTACAACTGTTTCAATCGCATGTTCATCAACTGCGGATAATATCATTAATTCACACCAACACATACAACCAATAATTCAACAAAAATCAACTTTATTTTATTACTACTTTAAGGTTAATAATGGTTTGGTTTGGTTGTCACCTAACTGTGGATTGCTAATGTCAAATTTTACACAGTTGTTCCGATTCAACGGGAGTTCAACACGATACGTCAAACGTCGCTTGTCGAATACGTCCCCTCCTTTACACACTTCGTGGCAAGTTGCGTAATAACATGTGAGTCGGTCTGTAGATAATAATTATGTAACTATATGTACCTAAATATATAGTTCCATAGAAAACACGAATTACGTCGAAATCGGTGATATCCGCCACATTAAAGCTGTTTAGTGACTTGCACGTCGTCACGACTTGTCTTTTATGTACACACTATAGAAATACTAAGTATTTATATACACACGTAATTACTTATAGGTATATATATAAGTAAGTAGGTAACTACTTTACAAAGTAGGTATGTTTATCAGAAAACAATGTAAATTCACGCGAATCATGCCATGCGCTATGATTGTGTTAACCTTGAATAGAATATTGACAATAGCAAACAATTATGGTGATATTTGAGCATTTAAAAAAAAAAACAGAAATAAGCGGTTTTGACTTATTCACAGTGTTGGTGACAGTACTTGCTATAACTGTTCCAAGTTTTAGGTACTTACCCACCCACATCAAACGGTCTTTGAGAAAAACGCGTTTAACCCGTCATTTCCCACGATATGACGTCACCCATAAACGTTCTGACGCAAATTTGAGCCCTTGGGAGCTGACAGGTTCCGATTTGTAAGACCGAAGCGATCCCATAAGAGCTCTGGGAACAGTTTTGTGTGGAGCTCTAAAAAAAAGCGGCCAAGTGCGAGTCGGACTCGCCCATGAAGGGTTCCGTATTTAGGGAATTTATGACGTATTAAAAACAAACTACTTACTAGATCTCGTTCAAACCAATTTTCGGTGGAAGTTTGCATGGTAATAATGTACATCACATTTTACCACTTTGGAAGTGTCTCTCGCGCAAGCTATTTAGTTTAGAAAAAAATGATATTAGGAACCTCAATATCATTTTTGAAGACCTCTCCATAGATACCCCACACGTATGGGTTTGATGAAAAAATTTTTTTTGAGTTTCAGTTCTAAGTATGGGGAATAGGGATTGCAGAACCGGTACTGTTTAAAAGAACCGGGATTTTCGGTACCGGGCAAAAATGGAACCGGGATTTCCCGGTATTTTCGGTACTTTCGGGACTGCCTTCAAAAATCAGTTTTCACATCAATTTTCAGTAAAAAAAAGCGTAAAACGACCACGAATCTTTCTTAAAACAATAAAAAAGTAGCACAGTGAAGGTACACACTTCTTTTATACCATAATATGTGTCTTTAAGTCACAAAATCATTAATATAATTTGTTTTTTTTCCCTAAACTACATGATATTTTTAATATCTTTGTTGATTGGCAAAAACTGAATTGTGGCTCAGTAATGTCATCATTTTTTTTTTAAATATGTAAGACGTTTTGTGAAAAAGAATAAAAAAAAATGATAATTTTCGCATACGTTCAAAATGGGCTGTGGACCTTCGAACATATAATAACAGAACTATCAATACGACAAATCAAGAAATTATTCAGCCAGAGTTATTAATTCATTTAAAATATCATTATCATATGTGAGTTTCTTATACAGTGTTTGAATTTGAATTAAAAGTAGTATTTTATTAATTACAAAATTGTCTCTATTTTTGCTTCTAGTTAGTATACAAATATGAAATAACTAATTGTTCGTATAAAATTATTTATCGTACAAACATTTATGCCCTTAAAGTATCAAATTACGCAATTTTATATTGTCGGCATTGTCAAACCCATTGACTTTTTTTATAATTTATTTTAATGTAGTGGTCAGCCGTAAAAGTATTACCATCAGCCTTAGATTGATAAAATATATTTATTTTCTTTATAAAACATGATATTTCATGCTAAGTAACAGAAAGCAGTCAAATATTGTACCGGAAATTTTAGTCCCGAAAATCCCGGGAGTACCGGGATTTTAATTTTGAAATCCCGGTTCTTCGCTTGGCACTAAATCCCGGGAATTCCCGGTACTTTCGGTACCGGTATTTCCCGGGAGCAATCCCTAATGGGGAACCCCCAAAATTTTTAATGTTTTTTTTTCTATTTTTGTGTGAAAATCTTAATGCGGTTCACAGAATTCATCTACTTACCAAGTTTCAACAGTATAGTTCTTATATAGTTTCGGAAAAAAGTGGCTGTGACATACGGACGGACAGACGGACAGACAGACAGACAGACAAGACGAATCCATAAGGGTTCCGTTTTTGCCACTTGGCTACGGAACCCTAAAAAATGCCCCATATCGCGAATACCTACTAAGTGTCCCAAGTCACAAATTGGTAGGTATTCTTGCGTCCGCACCTCCATTGTATCGGTAATATCGGTCATAATCGGCGGTCATAATCGGCGGTCGAAATCGGCGAGCCAAATTGGCGTTTGCGTCCGCACCACCTGATTCGATCAAACATTAATCACATTGACGGTAAAGTTTTCCTATTTGGACTGGCCTTAAATTATCTCTCAAGGCCAATGATCTGAGAATTGGTTATTACGTAGCGAGTACAGTTAGCAGCAGAAGTTGCTAAGCGGGCGAGGTGTTCACAATTACCTTGACACGCTCTTATTTAACCTTAACAATAAAAGTAGCGTCAAGATCACTTTGAACTTCAGCAGCAACTTCTGCTGCTACCTGTACATATTTTTGTATGTGAATCTCTTGCTATCGTATCAATTCAATCCCATCAAAAACATTTACATGTAATGTTTTTGATGGGATCTCATCTCTTTTTGTAGGCAGTCCTTCCTTTCGGGTACTCATACCCATACTATGTATACACATATCATAACTAAACACATCTTCATTCATACTCACATCGTACATCGTAGTGTACCTTTACTTTACCTACTATTTGTAGGAACTGCAACAGTAACTTATAGCATATATTTATATGGGATTACAAACTTACTTATGCAGTTCATCTTTAAAACGTGACTGATATTGCAATATTTTTAGGTTTTCTATGGCTTGATAAGCTGAAAACTACTTATGTTTAAAATTTGAAGCTTGTGGGTATGCTAGAAGTATGAGATCGAGTATGATGATTGGTGAGTGGGTGAATGTGTCAGTGTCGAAAATAAGGAACTTTGACGTGCAATAATTATGGTTTATGGTTTAAGAACTTTATTCACAAAAAGAATTTACAAAATTGGCTTACTTGAGAATACAATTTTTATAATATATCTTAGGACTAACGTGCAGACAAATAAATAAGTAATCATTCAGTACAAAACATTAGTTTGGTTAGAAAGTGGGTAGAAAGAAATACGTTACTAACCGGCTCGGATAGCTTAACTCGTGCAGTTAAATATGGCGCATTCCCGACGCTTACCAAGCGCATGCGAGTTTACGCCATCAAATATAAGTGTGACTTCCGATTTAGCGCAATTATTCGGAATAGTGAGTGGCTTTATACTGGTTTACCAATCATGCGTCCGTCAACGGGTCAAAGGGAACTCGTCGCCTGACGAATGTCGGCGAGCTACGAAGCAGTTGGCGTGGAGAAGTCAATTGGGTATAATAGCGCAAGTCACAGAGTATTAGTATTTGTTAGAAATAGCTTAACAGATTACAATTATTTGCAATATTTATTTATTATCGTTTTTAATTATTATTTTATTTTATTTATATGTACATATATACATTTATATAATTTTTTTTATACATTATTCTTTTATTGATATAAGTATGTATATTTTTATATAATTTTATGCAATTAACAAATAAGTGATTAAAATTATTGCATTTATAATTTTAGTTTATTGTTATTTATATTTATTTTGATATGTTGTTATGCAAAAAAAAAAAAGTAAATAAGATTATCGCATTTAAAAGTTTAGTTTATTGTTCTTTATGTTTATTTTGGTATATTGTTTAGTAGTATAGTTTGTATTAGTATTAACTATGAATATTTTGCAATTATAAGTTTATTAGACATACATAATAAGATTTGGTTGTTTTATGCAATATAGTTTATTAGATATTAAGATTACGTGCGTGATTTTTTTTTACGGATACATATTGTACATTCCAAAATATTTAAATTTTATCACCCAATTTTTCTTAAACTACAAGTTCATTAGTTCAAATTAAATGTTTTTGAGAATATATCTTAATAATGTTAAGCCCTATATATTACTGAAAATTCAGGGTTCTAGCTTCAGCCAGCACAAAATTACAGGACGTCGAAAATGGCCTGAATCGCTTCGAGAAAAGGATGGTACGGCCGTGCCTCTTTGTTTTGCTCGACTTGGTGGGGGCACGGTGCCCCCAGATGTTCATGAGGTAATAACATTCGATGTTCATGGCGATAGGTATTACCTTGTATTATTTAATAAATACAACTAAAGTAATCATACTCTTATTCTTATTTTGACTTATAAAATTTACCAATTACATTCCTTTATAAGCACCGTGGTATTTTTAGCTTATGATCATTAGGTATGATTTAGTAAATAAGTTACGTAGATTTTTGGTAGAAATCATTCATTAAATTATTGTAATGAATCATTTGCTAATGAGATAAAAGTACCTAAGTATCGGATACTTACTTTTTAGGGTTCCGTATGTACTTACCTAAAAAGGAAAAAACGGAATCATCATAGGATCACTCGTCTGTCTGTCCGTCCGTCTGTCACAGCCTCTTTTCTCCGAAACTACTGGACCTAATTGGTCCAGTAGTTTAGTTGAAATTTGGCACACATTATGTAAGTTTGTGACCCAAAGATGGACGTGTAACGTAAATAAATGAATTTTAAATATGGAGGCTATTTTTGGGGGGTAAATGAGAAAATTCAAAAATAAAGTTTTTCAAACTATATCGTGTTACATATCAAATGAAAGAGCTCATTGTAACAATCTCAAATTATATATATTTTTTATAATTTTAGGATTAATAGTTTAGCAGTTATTCAAAAAAAATAGGCAAAAAATGACCATTCCCCCTCCCCTTATCTCCGAAACTACTGAGTCTAAAATTTTGAAAAAAATACTTGCACAAAATAGTTCTTTACCTATAGATGACAGGAAAACCTATTAGAAATGTGCAGTCAAGCGTGAGTCGGATTTAATGTACGGAACCCTTGGAACGCGAGTCCGACTTGCACTTGGCCGGTTTTTTAAAGTAATTATCGGAGAAAGATTCTGACGCAAAACGATTCGCGCTGAAATGACAATAAATATTTAGTTATCTTTTAATTACATTTTTAGGGTTCCGTAGCCAAATCGCAAAAAACGGAACCCTTATGGATTCGTCATGTCTGTCTGTCTGTCTGTCTGTCTGTCTGTCTGTCTGTCCGTCTGTCCGTCTGTCCGTCTGTCCGTCCGTATGTCACAGCCACTTTTTTCCGAAACTATAATAACTATTACTGTTGAAACTTGGTAAGTAGATGTATTATGTGAACCGCATTAAGATTTTCACACAAAAATATAAAATAAACAATAAATTTTGGGGGTTCCCCATACTTAGAACTGAAACTCAAAAAAAATTTTTTCATCAAACCCATACGTGTGGGGTATCTATGGAGAGGTCTTCAAAAATGATATTGAGGTTCCTAATATCATTTTTTTCTAAACTGAATAGCTTGCGCGAGAGACACTTCCAAAGTGGTAAAATGTGATGTACATTATTACCATGCAAACTTCCACCGAAAATTGGTTTGAACGAGATCTAGTAAGTAGTTTTTTTTTAATACGCCATAAATCCCCTAAATACGGAACCCTTCATGGGCGAGTCCGACTCGCACTTGGCCGCTTTTTTTTAACTACTTATCGTTGCTCTGTATCGATTTAGATTATGCATAAGTACGTAAAAAGAAGTTAAAATAAAATACAGAATCATTCAGAATTCAAACAAGCGCAAGCGTACTTTGTTGCTAGGAAATAGGGATTGCTCCTCGTCACTTTTCACTCACTGTGGAGAATTTACATCATCACGAAATTTTGCACTTTATTTAATCACTATCACTACAGCATCTTATAAAACAAAGTCCCACGCCTCGTCTGTCTGTATATTTGCAATAAACCCAAAAACTACTGAACGGATTTTCATGCGGTTTTCACCTCTCAATAGAGTGATACTAGAGGAAGGTTTATAATTTGTTACGGTTTTGTGTAACCCATGCGAAGCTGGGGCGGGTCGCTAGTAGGTTAATACTTAAATGCGAAACTTAAATATTAAATAAAATAAAACTATTATTTATTTCAGTATTTTTTTCCATAATATATTAGTAACTTATTAGTAACTCTTAACTTATGTTAGTGACATGTTAGTACATTAAGTAACTGTTAACAAAAGCGTAAATTTATATTTTCTGACATTTACGTAACCTCTATCTTTGAATGACTTTAAAAAATCAACGTTGTCATCTTGCGCTCAGCACAAAATAGCTGGTGTTTAGTGTTGTAAGCATAAACACGGTTCTCATGAGCCATAATGACGTAGCATAAATTAGTTATCATAGTGCGGGGCGAGGAGGACCGATAATCATTCCTAATGCTTACCAAGAACTCAGTCTTATGTCTTAAGTTAACAAATATAAGTATGGTCTTCGATAACATATAGTTAATACGTATCTCGAGGTCACGATACACCGGTTCTGCTATAAATTAGGTTTGTGAGCGCTCACGCAACTAATATATATTAGTTGCGTGTATAATACCATTCGTATTTGTCTCTGCCGGCGCCCGCGCACGCCTCGCTAGTCTTGCCCTGCGCGCCGAGTCAGAAACTCGCACCATGTCCGACACGAAACGCTTCACGCGCGCCGAGGTTTCCTCATACAACCAAAAAGACAACAACGTCATCATAATCCACAACCACGTTTACGATGTCAAAGCGTTCCTCGACGAACATCCCGGCGGTCATGAGGTCCTGGTCAACGTTGTTGGTAAAGACGCGACGGAGGATTTCGACGACATTGGACACAGTTTGGACGCTAAGGAGTTAATGAATAAATACAGGATCGGTGAGCTGGTCGATGAGGAAAAAGCACCAGAGATAATAGGACCGCAATACTGTAATGTTACTGTAGTTAAGAAAGAAGGTTTTCTGACCGCTTGGATGCTGCCTATCTTTCTGGGGATCATAACAACAGTGGTTTGGCAATACTTTTTCAATTAGTGAAGTGTGACTGACTGCTTAGCGTTAAGAGTGAAATCTAATGTTGACTTTTGTATCTTATTAAATATTTTTAAATCAGTCGTTTTGGACGTTACTGCAGTAGATAGCGAGCTCATTAGTTATCTAATCTGCTTCTAGTTATCACTTGTCTTTCAACAATTCGTAGGTACCTACTTAAAATGTGGTTTTCTGAACTTTTATCGTCTTTTCTAGAAAATAAATAAAATAAATTAGGTATTTTGACCTGATAAAAATGAGTCTATAATAAATTATCTGAATGGTTTGGCTCCCGCCATAAATCACCCAACCTACCCAATCTTTCAACAACCTGCCTATAGTTCGTTTTTTTAGCATTAGAAAGAAGGTAAGCGTAATTAAAAAAAAATCAGTAACTAGGTATTACTTATGAAAGCAGAAGAATATAAATGATCGTATTAGATTCATAATTGTTACATATTTGCCGTGACTTATTTTTAAGACGTGTTTTTCAATTAAAAGACACATCAAGATTGTTTACCTTTTTTCTAATGCTAAAATAAACGAACAGAGTTAATTGTAGATATTATGATAATTTTATAGAAGTTTGACATTTAAAATAACACTTGCACAATGTGTCTAACTATATAAGTTTGTTTATTGTACCGAGTGTTATGAACTCAAAACAAAAACGGCCGTTTTAACTTTGGACGCATAGATTGACGAATCCAGCAACATAGAAACTAGTTTGATGTATTCAAAAGGTACTTTAATACAGGATACAGTACGTAGCGGCCCCCTTTTTTTTAAATATCTTTCGTTAAATTTAAATAATCACGATTATTTAGCAGTGGTGCTAGTGTGCACGTTGATGGGCTCTTAATCATTCTGTGTAGGTATGTACCAATTGTTTTACTAACTAGGTATGTACAGATTGGTTGCATAGCTTGCACTAATGTAACTGTCTATCAAAATGTGACGTATCGCGACCAGATACTGTCAGAACCAGTTATTCACAAAGTACCTACATACCTAGAGTTAGACCAAGAAAAGTCTGCAGCGATTTTGATAGCCCACGCAGTGCTAGTGTTATTTACACGTCATAAATTCATAGAAGTTTGACGTTTAAAATGACACTTGCACTGCGTGGGCTATCAAAATCGCTGCAGACTTTTCTCGGTCTGAGTGTACCAACATATAATATTTTTTTTAAATCTATTTATTTAAAAGAAGCCTTTATCAAAAAGACACGTCGGCTCCGTTGGGCCTCTATATCAAAGAATTTCAACGAGCGTTACTAAACAAATACATCAAAAAAACTGTACACAAATTTCGCACTTTTTGAAAGGGGTTCCGCCAATATAGATTGGAAAACCCCAATATCCATTACTGTATAATCCCTACCTTACCTTACCTACCTTGAAATATACCTTGAAATTTATTGCGCCCCTTGTCTCGAGTCCGGACACATATTCCATTAGGAAGTGATGCACATCCTCGACAGAGTCGCAGATATCGCAGTTGGGCGACTCTGCTTTCCTCATCAGATGAGCAAACATATTCAATGGAATGTGACCGGACCGAAGCCTGTGAGCTCATATAATTTTCGACCGGTCTAAGTATATAATCATAAATCAATAGATGCAATAAGAGCCCGCGCCGTCGTCGCTACGTGATGGGCATCCTGAGCGAAAACCTGTGACGCCGACTATCAATCCTATGGGGAATCTGGTTTGCAATCCATAACCCTACATTTGACACAAATAAACCGGAGGCTGGAAATCGTGGTCGGAACCGCGGCCTGTAACAATGATTTTTGAAGTGAAAACTGCTTTAGCGGCGCTGGGCACTTTTTGAGGTGGGGAAAAAATGATAAACTCGAGACAGCGTAAGGCGATCACGTGACCGTAAGGGGCGTAAGGCGATCACGTGACCGTAAGCCCAGTAAGGTGGCCACTCATAATTTAAATGGCATTTAAATCAATAAAGAAAAACTCAATGTTATTTGGCATTTATGTTGCGGACTCCTTTTCAAGACTCTTTACCTATGTTCAAATAATTTGACGTTGTCATGGCAGTATGTAAATAAACATGTCAATGAAAAAGTGTGATCTTATTTGAGAATGATAATAATATATAATAAATAAATAGAATACCTCCGCTAAACGTATGTACTTACCGCGTTACCGGGCGTCGGTAACATAGTGAGGTGAGTTTTCACTTCTATCGGCACTCCCGGAGTGCAACCGTTGTTGCTTTTTTTTAAATAACGAAATATCGTCTGTTGATTTATGTAAGATTGGCCTTATTATTTAGTGCTCAAAGAAATCCTGAAAAAAAATTGTGGTGTCAGAAGTTCTGACTGATCATTAATCTAGTATTTTAACTGGATTGGGCATGAGTGGTGGGGATAACTGACAGAACGGGATAGTATTATGTATCTTTCACTAGGAGTAGCAGAGAAAGCGCTATTATTGTTTGTCCTTGTCACGGTCTCACATTTTTTTAAATTCCCCACCATAAATTATTATGGATTGTAAGATAGTGTGTATATCAACAAATAAATTCGACCAATCATAGCGTCGCATTGCGTATGTTTTGTCCCTCACGGAGGCACGCGTAGACCACTTCTATAGAATGTTATCTTCTATGGACTGACCTGACATCCATTTTTCCATGGGACATTAATATTGTTCAGCGATTTTGTGGCTACTATATAATTATTCACCTGGCAGACTATGGTGAAATTGGTGAAGGGTTAGCAATGGCGGAAAAAGAAATAGTGTAACCAATTGCCAAAAATGTGTGGTATATATATAAAAAAATAAAGATAATACATATCTATATGTTATAATATCATAGGCATCATGTCATAGCATAGGGCCGGCAACGCGTACGTGACACTTGAATCGTGCACAATGAGCGATGGGAGCTAAATATGACATTGACCGTAATCAAGCCGTTCTAGACGCTTCTGCGGTCGACGTGTGGCGTAATATCACCTAATTGTGCATAGGTACATCTACAATCGCTTACAGCGCCATTACCTTGTCGATCCAGATTAAGTGCCATGTGCTTTAGTAGAGTAACCAGTAACCACCCCTGGTTACCCTATTACCCCCTCTTAAAAAACAAGCAACAACGGTTGCACTCCGGGAGTGCCGACAGAAGTGAAAACTCACCTCACTATGTTACCGACGCCCGGTAACACGATACATACGTTTAGCGGAGGTATTCTATTTATTTATTATATATTATTATCATTCTCAAATAAGATCACACTTTTTAATTGATATGTTTATTTACATACTGCCATGACAATGTCAAATTATTTGAACATAGGTAAAGAGTCTTGAAAAGGAGTCCGCAACATAAATGTCAAATAACATTGAGTTTTTCTTTATTGATTTAAATGCCATCTAAATTATGAGTGGCCACCTTACGCCCCTTACGATCGCCTTACGCTGTCTCGAGTATCCTTTTTTCCCCACCTCAAAAAGTGCCCAGCGCCGCTAAAGAAGTTTTCACTTCAAAAAGGCCCCCGCCTAGGGAAGCTGATAATATTATCTTCATCCAAACGGATATACTTACAAAAAAATATCTGGATGACACGAAAAGTCATGTGATGATTTCCATACATTATTCATGTTTCGCTTGACCTTTTCTGTCAACGATTGTTATAGGTGGCGGTTAGGGCCGCCTGACGTGAGTACTTCAGAAAAATACCAAAAAAATATATTTAAGTGTCCCAAAATTGTCTGTTCCATTACGTCACGTTTAGGTGGAAACGGTAATATTCATATAAAATTGTACTTAATATTCCAACAAGGAATCCAAAAGCATCAAGAATTTTGAGTAAGATATTTCTTAGTTTTTTTGGGAAACACTCATGTGGAATTTTGGTCGAGCCCGAGCCTTTTAAAATCTGTAATGTAAACATCCTAGTGCTCGACATGCAAATTTCCAATAGATGACACCAGGGCTGCCAGATCGTAGAATTGGATACGAAATTCGTATAATGGAATTATTTTCGTATCTATTAAGTATAAGTGGTCAATCGGTATAATTGGATACGAAATAAAACACCGATGTCCAACTACTGACAATACTTCAAAAAACAGTGTGTCAATACTGTTATAAAATTTAATGGAACCGTACGTCAACCTCAGGGCTATACTTAATTGCAAAAATCGAAGATCGCATATTGCCGACATGTTACTCTTATTACGCCTTCACTGGAGTAAAAGAGAAAGATTCCCGCAATTTGCGAATTTCGGTCTTCGCGGTAAGACCCTAGTTTTTAAAATATCGATTTAATATTATCGATTGTTTTTTGTGTTCTCGTATAATGCAATCTAATTTCGTATAATTGCAGGCCCTGGCTCGTATAATCAAAAATTATATACTGGCAGCCCTGGATGACACCTCGCTGTCACCTATTGACAGCACCATTATGTTTAAAGATGACATCTACTGGAACAGCGACAATAAGGCCTTTGACGTCTTATCTGGTAATAAATATACGGATCTCATGGCCTTCTAGCCTTACCTATACAGTATGTAAACTAACGAAAAACATTTACTCAAACCCGTTAATGTGTAGGTCACACTGAGCAACATTTACTATGGCACCAATCCCGAAATCGCGAAAAAAAAAATTGACTGACCAGCAAAATGTATGAAACAACCAAATTTTATTTCGCGATTTCGGGGTCGGTGCCATAGTAAAAGTGACTCAGTGTGATCTACACATTAACGGGTTTGAGTAAATGTTTTTTGTTAGTTTACAAACTGTATATTTTCCTGAGTTATGGATGTTTGTATAATTATATCGTCGTTACAAGAGCCTGATAGAGCTTACTGATTTGTGTAAAATTGCCCCATATTTTTTAAATATTTATTTATTATTTATTATCTCAGGTACACAGTTACACTGTTCAAATTTTTTCTCTGCAAGCTACGAGAGCACAAGGCGAGATAATTATATGAATCAGTTTGGTCGACATTAGAAATGATATGAACGTCGCCTAGGAAACAGCTCATATAGGTAGGATTAGGATTGTACCTATGTAATTTTGTCGTCATTCAAGATAATTGCAATAAGTACTTAAGTCGAAACTCAAGGTTTGCGAAGTAGGCGATGAAGTTGAAGTAAATCATTTTAACAGATTCAGAGCGCCTATTGCCAACACCGAAGTTCGTAAACTACGGGCATCTTTCTCTGTCACTCTAATTACGCCTTAAGAGTCCGTAGCAAGCTCGGTTCTCCAATTTCTCCATACAAACGTAGTTACTCTCTAATTTTTTCAGAAACTTACTTTTGGGCCAATTTTTGAAGAGGGTGTGTTTTCGACATTTGTATGTCAATTTTTTATTCTTGGAAATTTAGATTTATAATCATCGATTTAGGAAGGATTCTTTACAACAAAAAATATACCGTACGAGGCACCACTCTACTTTTTAAAGCTAGATATGGACGTCTAAAGATCGACATTTGTATGGCACAATTTAGCAATTTTTAAGGCGCCTTTGACATGTATATGGCATTTTTTCGTCATTGTATGGCAGTATCAAAATGTTAATGTCACTATTTATTAATTTTGTGGCATTTGTAAGACCCTAACCACAAATGTGGTTAGGGTTGTGGTAGGGGTAATGTATGACGCCTTTTCGACATTTGTATGGCACTATGTCTCTATTTGTATGCCACAATCGACATCTGTACGGTCAAAATAGCCGTACAAATGTCGTCAATAATATTTTTTGGCGAAATTTCTTACATCATATAACCAATTCACTTATTTACTATATATTTTAACACTGTATTTGCAACTATTATTATGAAATACACATTTTTATTTCGACTGTGTACTAACATATGAAGCGTCCATACAAATGTCATTGTAGTCGTACCAAAATATATCGAAAGAGATTATTACCTGTTTTTACATAAATAAAACTGTTTCCGCTTGCATCGCCCAACTAACCGCACTATTGCGTCGTAAAGTTAACCTAATCGTTATTTAATAGACTATAAATAACGCATTAAATTATCGAAATGATTCAATATTATCTAGAAACTGCTCTTGATAAAAATATAAAGCTATTAATAATACGTTGCCTACATCTAAAGTTATGATTTTTTTTATTGGACTATGCCGCCACTGGGACACGCGAAAAACGACAAATTTCGCCGTTTTTGGACCTTCAAATGCGATTTTGTCAGAAACAAATAATATTTAAGGTACAGTTGTACATTATTTTTAAAGTTTATAATACACTGAATGAAAATATATACATACTTATCTAGTCTTTAAGTCCTATGGACTTCGAGTTTTAGCCGTGGGACAGCGAAAAATGCCTATTTGAAAATTGACCCTTTTACATTTTGTTGTGTTGACGGTTATTCGGTAAGTATATTTCATTATTTAATTAACGGTCGTCTCAAAAAAGTTTTCGTTTTATACTACAATGAACATACCTAATTTTTAATTTCATTCTTTGAAATAAACTTACACCGTAAGTCTCTAAAAGAACTAAGAAAATATGAATATTAATTATCATACTTTAAGCGTTTTTGTTGGGTGGTTCAGATAAATATTCAAAGGATCAGAGGCCCTTTAAAATGTTGTTAGTAATACATATAGTTATTGACAGTGTAATTAATTTCGCTATCATAAATCCCCAGATAACACCGGCATCAGTGAACTAAAATAATTATTTGCTTTTAATTATCCGCCATTACATTTCACTTCAAGCTGTCCCAGGCAAGCTTACGAATAATAAAACAAAATGGAAACATCTGCAACCAAAGCAGATAGGGCTAAGGAAAAAATGTGCAATTACCTTCTTGAGTGTTACAAATATTGACTTTAAATGCTAATATACCATCTAAAGCTGAAAGTATCATCTATATAGCCCTACACTACTACTCAAATAGTTAGTAGTCCCTTATTTGGCACCCTTTTAAATCCTAAGTAGTTAATCAACGCTATTATAGCACTACTTTAGCGCTCTTCTATCTCTTATTTCATCCTATAACTCTATTGTAGCGCCGTTTTACAACTCAAGGTGTTAAAATTTGTGCCCAATCCGGGGGTATTACGGAGTTATAGCCGGCTATAACTCCTATTTTTAGAACATCAATAGAACCTCTGGAGTAAACAAACGCTTATGTAGATCTCTTTTAACCCTTATATTTAGCGCCTAATGTTAGTTGGGATACGACAGCTGATATTGCACAGATGTCGAACCATGTTACGAATAGTTCCACTCGGCAAATGCAAATAATACAAATATAATATGTATATGTACAATATGTAAATGCATATACCTACATATTATATTTATATCCCAAAAATAAATGGCTAAAGAAGACTTCCTAGCTATTCATAAATATATGTATATAAAAAAAACTCCTATCTAATAATACTTCAGACATACTTAACATAATAATCATAAGTGCAATAAAAAATCAAGCAAAAATATATATTTAAATACCTAATCAAGTAAAATTACAATAATAATATTTAACGTATATACCTAATTACCATTAATAATATAACCTACTAATTAAAATATTAACAATGACTATTAAAATATTATTAATAACGTATAAGCCATCTTAAACTATATAATTTACAAGTATCATAACAATGCACTTATCCCTAGTATGCATCCCGCCTTATAGTTGCTACAACCGGTTCAATGCATGCTCGCCGCGCGCTATCGGCTATGCTGTCGCTAACCAACATGTTACTAAGTTGTTATAATTAAGTGAATTTAAAAATACCGACATCCATTTTTATTAAAAAAAAAATGTTATGCTCGTTTATGGATTACCTGTAATTTATGTTAATATTACTAAAACTTTGTTTCTCGTATAAGTGATTTATAATCTTAGAGAAATAAATATATTTGAACTGAACTGAACTGACTTATCTGATCCGGAGAATTACCTAGGTACTAAATAGCATATTATATACACGAGACATTTTTCGCGTCATAATTTTTTTTCTTCTAGTTTTTCCTAATCAGAACATGATACCGAATATGCCCTTAACGTCCTTAAACGGATGCACCAACATTTTTCTTACACCTTGTTTAGCCACTCCCCTAGTTTAGGTTATTTTTTTTGCTAACAAAATCCGCTAACTCTCTATTATATTACTTACATCCTTACATATAAAACGCTACACAGGTCATAACATAATGTTTATCATGTGCTAATAGCCATATTGGCAAGGTGCGGAGGAGGAGGAGGAAGTGGCGCTGATCGTCACAAACACAGGTACTCTTATGGAATGTCTACATAAGATTTAACGATCATTAAATGAATGTTTAAGTAGTTCTAAGAAGAAATTGTAATATCATTATTTATGTTGAATTAATTGCGTAGTTTAAGATTTAGTTGCAAATGTAAAAATGTGTAAATATTAGTATTTTAATCTCATTATGTAAATATGTAGAAATCTTGACTTGTAAAACAACCAATTTTACCAATAAATAAATCAATCAATCAATCAATCAAACGTAGAAAGTCCGCCAAAATGAGGGCAGCACCAGTCGTGCACCTAGCGAATACCTGTCGCTTTATTAGGGTTCCGTACCCAAAGGGTAAAAACGGGACCCTATTACTAAGACTTCTCTGTCCGTCTGTCCGTCCGTCTGTCCGTCCGTCCGTCCGTCCGTCCGTCCGTCCGTCCGTCCGTCCGTCCGTCCGTCCGTCCGTCCGTCTGTCACCAGGCTGTATCTCACGAACCGTGATAGCTAGACAGTTGACATTTTCACAGATGATGTATTTCTATTGCCGCTATAACAACAAATACTAAAAACAGAATAAAATAAAGATTTAAGTGGGGCTCCCATATAACAAACGTGATTTTTGACCGAAGTTAAGCAACGTCGGGCGGGGTCAGTACTTGGATGGGTGACCGTTTTTTTGTTTGTTTTGCTCTATTTTTTGTTGATGGTGCGGAACCCTCCGTGCGCGAGTCCATCTCGCACTTGGCCGGTTTTTTTTGAGTAGTATCAAGCTCCGTTTCTTCAGCGGTAATTTTCATAAAAATAACGTTCAAGTTATCTGGTTATCTCGGCCTCGCCGTGTCCCAACTCGCCACAGTTTTTGGCAAGTGTACTATTAAGTCTACAACTAGGCGGCGGCCATTCTGCCCTCCTAAGGTAAAAGGACGTATTTTCATATAGTGTTCTTTGAAAATACGGCCTTTTACCTTAGAAGGGCAGCATTATGAAGCATTGTTGCATTTTCATCGGAGCGTCGTTAGGCGTTAATTAGTCGCTGCAGTTAGTCTGGACACAGTATATAGCTTAAACAGGAAGTCAAGTAAAACTTTTAGAAGTAATCCATATGAAAACAAAGTATAAGTCCTCCTCATCGTTTTCGATGACTTTGTGTATAACGTCCATGCTATAATAAAAATTGCACCGAGTTTAATACAGGTCATACAATGTTAGCCAGGGCTTCAAAGGGTGATCAGCAAAACGACGAAGAAGAAACTCAACATTATTTTCAAAAAATATCTCAAAAACCTATTTCTCGTGTTTGAGTTTATATCTAATTTATTTGTTCTTTTACGTCACGTTTTAATATACACTTTTTAAATTTATATTATTTATTTCATTAGCATCAGGATTGAAAATGCTTTTCTGATTCTGGTGAATTCTGAGTGCGAGATCCCAAAAGACATATCAACCGAGTGCATGAAACAAGTTTCTTTTGTGATTTGATGAGTACTTCGAGTTTACAGTGACCTACATAATATTATTGCTTAGCGCAGGCCAGTTGAATAAAAAACTGTATTCTGTGGTCGGGTCTGCTGCATTTTGCATGACTAATGTAGGGGATTAAAGAAGACGCAAGGTGTAATCGCGTCTCGAAAACACGGTGGCAAGCAGCCATTCATCGTGTCACTGCCTTCATGCCTTGGCTTCTGCACTTCCAGGATTTTAAAATTAAAACCTTCTAATCGGATTGTGACTGCAGCAAATTTATTTGTTCTATTATACAGTGTGTAAATCCAATACGGGCGAATATTTAAACGGTGGTTAGCATAGAAATGCATTGAAAATTATAATCATACAAAATAATTCGGCCCGCAATGTAATACACCACACACGTTACGGGATACGAGCTTTTTAAAGTCACTGTCAACGCTTGTTGGCAGTTACTATGAAAAGCTCGTATCTCGTAATGTCATTATCATCTTGTTTCTTAATGTTTACAGTACATTGCTGCTCGGTACATGTGGAAAAAATTAATCACGGGGTCATAATTAAGTGTAATTAAAAAAAAAACACCTTAATTAATGATAAGACGGGTAAATTCTATATCTGGTTTAATTTATTGCCCGTATTTGACTTACACACTGTATTTCGCCGAGGCCTTATACGGAAAACTAGTTTTAACTAAGGAAAACACGTTTTCACTAAAAACGGGTTTTACAGCACCACATACCTATTTACCAATGTGTCCGAGTACTAGCCCTAGAGTTAGGTACATAGTTTCAAAAGAGATATTTATATTTGATGCGGTTTTGAAAATATAAAAAACTAAAAATGCTTTACTTTGTTTCAGCAGATATTTTAAAGGCACACTTAAAACAGTTTGAGCAACACCAACCTTGGTCTATCCAAAATCAGTCAATTAATTTGGTAATCAATTCAATAATGAATGAATTCAAAGTTAACCAGGCTGTTCAAACGTTCGTGCGACCTTAGCATCTTCAAGAAAAACTGGTGGCGTAATTAATGTTTTAACACGAACTCAATTATTGTATAAACTATACCTACTAATTATTGTCACTATATCAATTATTGTTGAGGTCAACCGTTAATTTTATAAATTACTAGCTTATGCCCGCGACTTCGTCTGCGTGCCGAGTTACTATTTTGGGTAGCTTATTTTTACTCAATCTGCTTTTTATCGATTTCCCATACAAACTTCCACCCCGCTTTTCATCCCCTTAAAGGGTGATTTCTGGGATAAAAACTACCCTAGGTCCATCCCCGGGACGCAAACTATCTCCATACCAAATTACAACTAGATCGATTCAGCGGTTTAAGCGTGAAGAGGTAACAGACAGACAGACAGACAGACAGACACACTTTCACATTTGTAATATTAGTATGGAAGTATGGATCTAATATCCATACTTCCATGCTAATGGATTAAAAATAATAAATCTGGAGAATCCGGAAAAATACCGAGAACGAGGAGTTAGTGGCCGAGCACAATATTATCGGCGAAACGAAAGCCCACAGACTTCGCTGCTTCAGTCACCTACTCAGAATGGGAGAGGATCGGGCTGTCAAGAGGGCGTTCATGGAACGACTGGTCGTCGGTGGATCGGCCCAGGTATCGCTGGGAAGACAGTGTGACTTAACTGCGTCCTTAACTGGCAGGAAGTTGCGCAGGACCGGGATAGGGGGCACGCTCTCGTTTCAGAGGAAACGAGAGCGTGCCACCTGTGGAAGGAGGAGGAGGATTGTTTGTGTTACAAGGGATCAAAATGATATATTTCCGTCAAGGGCGTACATTGAATCCTGAGCGTAATGAGGGATTCAAGTGTTAACGCCCAAGACGAAATAATTTTGATACGTGTGACACATACTGCTTTTCAAATCAACCAAATAATGTGCAAATAAATGTAAAAATAGTGTGCTAGAACAGAAAAGTGTTACTTTGCTCCCTCCTAGCCTAGCAGGAAGGAAAAGTGCCACTTTGATCCCTCCTAGCAGGGAAGAAAAAGCTCTTTTCTGAATAGGTGTGAAAAGATTTTTCTTGGATCACTGAGCCAAAATAGTTTAGTTATTTTCTTGTTTAGTTTAGTTTAGTTTATTTATCTCTCAATACAATGTTCATAGCTAATGTAAACAATACATAAAGCAATTACTTATTAGCGATCGTTGGATCTTGTATTGAGGTGTGCAATAAAGTAGGCTGTAACTGTTAGTATAGATAAAGGCCGGTATTTTATCTTTATCAAATGTATACAGTTTCGCAATGTTTTCCTGTTGTTGCGAACAATCTCGACACACTCATTATCTGTTACTTATTAGACATTATTATCATTAACTTTTTATCGAACCGACGCGACGTGTTACCTTTTTCTTTTTTAATGGGTTGCGCGTTGCGCATGTCAGCAACGTAGGTATAGGTTATACCTATAGTGCGTTGAATTTCTAAGTATAGTTGGTCAAAGCAATTTGTCAGTAAATAGGAACAAAAAAAAATACTCATCCTTTTCTTTTGGGTGCTAGTACCTACTAGTGTAAAACAAAGTTAGTATGATTCTCTCTGTTTGAAATGAGAAGTCCTTTGACACACTATATTTTTAATAATAAGACATTTTGTAAAGTGGTGTTCAATAGACAAATAATGTAAACAAACCAATTTACATTGGACGTATCTGTACAAAGAAAAACAACAGAAAACATAAAAACCGTAGGTATTAATGCCGATCAGTAATTTTTGCTCTTGTCTATATTCAGGATTTGATTTTATGATTTTGAGTTCTTTATTACATTGGACATAGAAATAAAGGCATAACAGGATAATAAAATCATCGCGGCGCTCTAAGGTCCAGCGCAAATCCCAGCCATGCGGTTCTATTGGCTGTGAAAGCGAGGGCAAAACGAACCAGTGTTATTTCACCTTTACACCGCGAAAGTCCGCGGTCTCAGATCCGTAGAGAGTTTTAAGAGATTAGGTCTTCTACATAGTATAAAACAAAGACGTCGCTTCCCGCTGTCTGTCTGTCCCTATGTATGCTTAGATCTTTAAAACTATACGCAACGGATTTTGTTGCGGTTTTTATTAGTTAGAGTGATTCAAAAGGAAGGTTTATGTATAATTTGTTATCCCGTGCGAAGCCGCGGCGGGTCGCTAGTATTAAATGAAACTTACCTGTCAGTATTTTTAGCAACATTGGTCGGTTTCAGTTTGCATGACTGAATCGTGACGTAAGTAATCAGAGAATTTCTCCGCCTTCGCCTTATTATGTATGTGTCTTAAGGATGACTCACGCTAGAACGGTCCGGGTCGGGGCCATAGAAAACTGAAGTGTCGGATGCCGGACCCGGATCGTTCTATCTAGCATGAGTCATCCTTCACAATGATGGGATTGTGCTCTAGAATTGTTTAATAAAATGCCCAGAGCTGCTCTATACTATCCCTCAACCAAACTGACGACCGAGGTCAAATCACTGTCTCTCTCACTCTTGCCATGACCACGTAAGCATGAACGAGAAGATTTACGAACCGTGTCGGATGTATACACTCGTCGAGAGCCTCTCGAGAGTCTCGGCACCGCTCCGATCTAATCGGAGAAGCGTGAGACGAGACAAGAAAGAGCGAGACGAGAAGAGAGCAGCATGTACACACTCGTTCTCGGCCTGTCTCGGGTGTATAGCTTGCATTTAGAGCCACCCCAGAATGCGTCTTTTGAGCGTCGGTGTCTAGTCAGTGCTATGGAAAAAGGCGTCGCTGCGCAGTTGCGCCAACGATGCGTCGAGCAGCAGCCATATCGGGTGACGCTATTGTGGGATGGCCCCAACTCGGTAAGCGGTTGAAATATCATTATTGGCCCTCGGAAATCTTTGAAAAGGAAATAAATGTCAGTCCGCTCGAGCGATTGCAAAAAAACGCTCCCACTCGCGAGAGATTGATCACGTACGTCTAATGCAGGGGCCTTGCGATCTACACTTTGAGACGTTCTTGTTTTTAAAGAAAAGGCAACCTTAAAACTGGTTTATTAGGATTGTTTTTCGCTCGAGCTATCATTTGAGGTTGCTATCGATTTTATTAATATTTCGACGTATATTGCGCGCGACATAGTAAAATATACAAAAATGACCGCGATGAGAAGCAATGGATAGGGTGCATTGCGTTCACATCGCTTGTGACAAATGTGTACGATTGTACGCAGGATACGAATTTCATGCCGATCACTGATAGTTTTTGCTTCTGAAATATATATGAGCTTTCATTGGTCCAAGGTCTTGGAGAAAATACATTGTAATCGTTAAGTACTTTAGTTTTTACTAGCGACCCGCCCCGCCTTCGCACGGGTTAACAAATTATATATAAACCTTCCTCTAGAATCACTCTATCTATTAAAAAAAACCGCATCAAAATCCGTTGCGTAGTTTTAAAAATCTAAGCATACAGACAGACAGACAGACAGGGAAGCGACTTTGTTTTATACTACATATGTAGTGATGTAGAAGAGAATATAATTTATTTTTCACCTCAGCAGCTCGAACAAGGGTACTTTGCTACTTAAAAACAGTGAGCAAAATCGCATTTTGCTCACTAAGTGAGACAAAATGAGCAAAATGCGATTTTGCTCACTGTTTTTAAGTAGCAAAGTACCCTTGTTCGAGCTGCTGAGGTGAAAACTTAATTGTTGGTATATCTGAAGAAAACATCAGTGAATAGAGGTAAGTGATGAAGAAGGAATACATTTTTCGGGTTCTCTAATGAGGAGGTGAAAAGTTTTGTGAACTACACGAGATCAAAATTATTTACATCTCGTGCGCTTTTGAGTCCCTTACTACGCTCAAAATTCTAAATTAGATTCTCTATCTAGTATAGAATCTTTCGCTTGCACTGGACTCAAAATAAGCACTCGAAGAAATATCAAACTTTGATCTCTTGTTGTACAAATAACTATTCAAAAACAATTTGAACATAAAAAAGTTAGAGTATAACGCCCGATTCGAACTTTAAGCTACGTCAATTAATAGATCTAGAAACGATATGGATTAGATGTGTCAGTGTCAAAAGTGACGTTTTTGTTTGAAGAAACGTCACATTTGACACTGACATAAGTACATAATCCATTTCGTTTCTAGATCTATTAATTGACGCATCTTAAATTTCGAATCGGGCCGTAGCCCGTAAATCAGACAAGTTGACTGGTACACATTGGTTAGGGAGTTCTAATTTGGATAGATAGAGCTGCCTCGTCGTTGAAGCCAAGGAAATTAGGTAGATAATATATTGTAGGATTCCTACATGGAATTCCGTCGCTTTGTTTAAAATTTAACAGTTGTGCCAATAAGTGACATAATATTATGACGTACCTTGGTCTAAGTATTAAACGCAAAACACCTGTAGCCTTACCACGAGTTTGACACTGACTTTACTTTATCATGTCCATATCACGCCGATAAACGCATCCATTATAGATACCTATCCATATAACTAAGCGGTTGTTAGCTACGTGTATTCGTCATAAGTACTTTTATCGTCACATGGACGCTTAAACCTACTTACATTCATGATATGACGACACTTTTGTACTGTTTCGGCTTGTTTTCAGGCCTAAAGCTGAGCTTTCGGAGCGTAGATGCGTAATTCCATAGCTTTGGGGTCAAATAATACCATAAATACCTATTTGAATCAGAGAAACCCCATGGGCGACTCGAAAGTCTCGAAACCCTCGAAACAATAGGATTGTATGAAATATAATCCGAACAATTATCGCAAACTGCCCCTAACTATTAGCATGTTAACGATGCTTGTTATGATCTTATTCACCACCCTGAACACGCTACTAGACCAGGACAACTCTGGCTTGGGATTAGGTATTAGTTCTTACTATAATCGGGATCAAGTTATATTTGACAAGTATGAAATAAATAGAATGTTTAGTGAATAAAACGCCCGATTGTTGTCATTTCATAATGCTATTTAGCGGAATTAGTAAACGCAACATAAGCTATTGGATATTTACTGACCTAACCGAAAGCGATTCGCAATTTCGTAATGTGAACGTAAGGCACATCAGTTGAAATGTGTTCTATCTATCGAACTATAATATCGAGCTAAAAATGGGATGGGATCTGAATTCAATATTAAGGATATTATGCTTTTTTATTGACAGGTGAAAATAGTATTTAGATACAGGGATATTTCTCGTAATTTAATCCATAAACTAGTTTACGTACTTCAGCTGTTACGTACTGTTGATATACAAGTTCTTCTTACAATTATGTTTTATTGTCAGGTTTGTATTTTTATGGATTAAATTACGAGAAATATCCCTGCTGTGGCAGCTGCCACAGCATTTCATACCATGCTGAAAAAAATGTGCTACTTTTATCTAAGTCAAAAGAGAGTATTTAATGGAAGACCTCTCAAAACCCTGAAAAAAGACATACCATCTGTTTATAGCTAAAACAGCCGATTGCAGATAAAATGAGAGAGAAAAAAAATAGTTATTTTCGATACAAGTGCGAAAAAGAGGAAATTCGAAACGAGTGGCGATAAATTGAAACACGACCGAAGGGAGTTGCGAATTACCTATTCGCACGTGTATCGAACAACGTTTTACAGTACATATGTATCTTCGTTAATGTTTAAGCTACATATGTAAATAGTAATTATAAGTTTAGAAATAATTTAGCTATTAAGGAAATAATTTGCATGACTTATTAAAGTCTGAATGTACGCTCACTCAACCATTGTAACACCACAATTGTACTACATTTAAAGCAAATAAATTACTATTACTATTACTATGGCACTTTAAAGTTTCGACATACGCACGAAAAGTGCTATTTTACGCACTAGTGCGGAAAAGTAGCCCCATATGTACTGTAATAGTTATTTTCGATACAAGTGCGAAAAAGAGGAAATTCGAAACGAGTGGCGATAAATTAAAACACGACCGAAGGGAGTGTTTTAAATCGACACGAGTTGCGAATTACCTATTCGCACGTGTATCGAACAACGTTTTACAGTACATATGGCACTTTAAAGTTTCGACATACGCACGAAAAGTGCTATTTTCCGCACTAGTGCGGAAAAGTAGCCCCATATGTACTGTAAAAACTTTTATATAATGCCTTTTATAAAGGCAGGAAAGAAGCACCAATCGGACCTTGGAGGAAAATTGAAGAGGCGTATGACCAACAGTGGACGCATACGGCCTGAAGAAGAAGAATTCCTAAATGGCGTTTCCCTCACAGAACTAGTAATAAGCTTTCCCTTATATTTATTCGATTTAGATAATCATTGTTTTTTCAAGCCACGCCAATGTTTTTACAAGTTTACGGTATAAATCGGCTGAAAGAAGAATTACATTCGATTAACAACTTTAGCTGCTACAGAATCGTGCGAACCGACGGATTCCGAGCAGCTTGCCGCGCCGAGCCGACTTTGGCCGCAAGCCGGCTGATCTGCGTTGACGCGCTCAGTGGCCAGACAGCCGTTACAGGCAGCTCTGTGTCTACTCACTAGGGACGGGGATGAACAAAGCATTTTGTGTTTATTTCTGTTCTAGGGGCATTGCCACTATTAGGCAGGTTCCTATCTACTATTTGCGAATAGATTTTAGCTGCTAAGATCATACCAAATCATGCGAGCCGATGGACAGCTTGCCGCGCCGAGCCGACTTTGGCCGCAAGCCGGCTGATCTGCGCTGACGCGCTCAGTGGCCAGACAGCCGTTACAGGCAGCTCTGTGTCTACTTACTAGGGACGGGCGAGAACAAAGCATTTTGTGTTTATTTCTGTTCTAGGGGATTGTCACTAGTAGGCAGGTACCTATCTACTATGTGCGAATAGATTTTAGCTGCTAATTATACCGAATCATGCGAACCGATGCACGATGGATAGCTTGCCGCGCGGAGCCGACTTTGGCCGCAATCCGGCTGATCTGCGCTGACGCGCTCAGTGGCCAGACAGCCGTTACAGGCAGCTCTGTGTCTACTTACTAGGGACGGGCGAGAACAAAGCATTTTGTGTTTATTTCTGTTCTAGGGGATTGTCACTAGTAGGCAGGTACCTATCTACTATGTGCGAATAGATTTAAGCTTACCGAATCATGCGAACCGATGCACGATGGATAGTTTGCCGCGCGGAGCCAACTTTGGCCGCAAGCCGGCTGATCTGCGCTGACGCGCTCAGTGGCCAGACAGCCGTTACAGGCAGCTCTGTGTCTACTTACTAGGGACGGGCGAGAACAAAGCATTTTGTGTTTATTTCTGTTCTAGGGGATTTTTTACTAGTAGGCAGGTACCTACAATGGGCTATGTGCGAATAGTTTTTTTTATCTACATATTTAGAAGAAGCCTTTATCAATGAGACATGTCGGCTCCGTTGGGCCTCTACATTTACAGAGTTTCAAAGAGTGTTACCAGATATCAAAAAAACTGTACACGAAATTTGCAGTTTTAGACGGATTACAATTACAAAAAAAAAATTGTAAGTACACAAAAATTGGGACTTGCGAACTATGTGTTACACCAGCCAACGTCGTTTTGTAGTAACAAAATCGGTTTTAGGATATTAATCAAAAATTTATTTGTTTATTTCTTAACTTCAGTTACTTAATTTTAATTAGTTCCGCTAATTTTTTTCAGTGAGGTATGTTTTGTTGTTACCTATGTCTATTAGTAAGGTATGTCCGGTTTCCTTTACCTATTTATTGTGGGACTAACGTTGCACAGCCCTAGCTCCGATTTACGCATACGCCTACGTTGAGCGGATCTGCGGATACCATCTTACCCGATACCACAACGGACGTGTTTTGTTCACGAGCTACACCACTCCTAAACCAAACAGTCGTATGTCACTGCATAATAACGTGGAGATATGATGTTTTGGATGGGCGTGCGAGTTGCAGCTTGAATGGCTAGGGGCTGCATTATTGTCGGCGTATGCAGTGCGGTGCGGTCATTTAGCAATTAAGTAAAAGTTTAATAGGTAAATAATATTTAATTTTACAGTGCTTTCAGAGTTTTAAATAATTTAAGTTAATAGCTAATATTTTAATGAATTATCGCGACTCCACAGCGGACATCAAACATTTGTATTTAAAGCTTTAGGTAATTTGCTTCTCTCCATTACAGCACTGATTATAAGCAACCTTTTATTTTATACAGTCCTCCTGAACTTATTGTTTTATTCTGTAAAGATTTATGTCATCGTGATCGGTTTTAAACCTGTAAGAATAAATTGCAAGTCAGCACGGGCGGCTATCAAGAGAAGTGTTACCGTAAAACGAGGTGAGTAGGTTTCGCGGGGAGAGGTGGGTTATGAATGGGGAGAGAAGGTTTGAGAGGGGGGTGAGAAGGGATTTTAAGGCTACTGCTACAAAAATAATGTATTCCAATTTAAAATGGAGCTATAGTAATACGCATAATAAATAAAAATCGATCCAACAATCTTCCAAAATCACCTTTGTATGAAAACCCCTCTCACCCCAAATACGAGGCACTACGGGGTGAGGTGAGACTATCCAAAATAAAATAAAAACTAAAATATAAACGTCCGGAACACTTATTATATACACCATTCAGTTTTCATATGTAAAAATAAAATGTTATCGAGGTTTAAATTTCAGTTTTGACCCTACTCACCCCATTTTACGGTATCAATTGTCACGATGATTCTTATCTTCGACCAAGTAGGTACGAGTACCTAGCTAATTAATTTAATAATTCATGAGAAATGAACGGTAATAATTTTATAGACATTACCGTGCAATAAATTTGTTAATTCCAAAATATGGAACCTTGCAATAAAACGAAGTATGGAATACGAAACTAAATACGAGTAGGTACATGCATAATTTCATCACAATTTTTCGTTTATATCAAATATATCAATAGACAGAGGTAAACAACAGGCGGCCTGTCATTTTATATTCTTCATGATCAGTTCTACTTCACCTCAAGCACCTCCATGATTTTTCTGGTATACAAATAATGGATTTTAAGAAACATATGGGAACAATCTGGAAAACCGGCCAAGTGCGTGTCGGACCACATATAATATGGAAGGTTCGGTCTGGGTTCGGTACATAGCCACAATACAAAGAGCGTATATTACGTTGTTTTATGAGATCCGTTTCTTGAAAAAGCTTTTTAATGACTCAACCGATTATAATTCAAAATAATGTTCGTGGAAAGTAGGTATTAAGATTGATTATGTAGAAAATTTTCAAATTTGCCCTGCCGAAATTTTGAAAAAGCGCAAACTGCCTGAGCATAGGTAAACTATTTTTGCTAAATCTAATAATATCCACAGGATAAAGATTGAAAACTTGCTTCTAGCTTTAAGGATGACTCACGCTAAACCGGGCCGGGCCCGTCCGGGGCGTCCGACATGTCATTTTCTATGACGGCTGTTCGGTGATCACGTGATGTTTTCCATAGAAAACGAAGTGCGGCAATCTCCGGCCCGGCCCCGGCCTGGTCTAGAGTGAGTCATCCTTTAGTTTGATATGCACTCGCAAACACCGCACGGCTGCAATCCAATAAGATTCTGCCCTGCACGACGCGACGCGACGCGATTTCGTGCTGTTCCGGCAAAATCACTTTACGCTATACTCAGGAGCAGCTTTTCTACAAGCAAAAGATTCAAGTCAAAAACATTTTTTTTATGTAAGAATTTATCCATGCCATGCTACATGCACAAGAGGTGTCCGGTAAGCCCCAAACTAGGCTGAGCCTGTATCTTGGGACTCACCAAAAAGAGTACCGTAAAATGGGGTGAGTAGGATTCGCGGGGAGAGTTGGGTTATGAACGGGGAGAGAAGGGATGAAAGGGGGGTGAGATGGGTTTTTAAGGCTACTGCTACAAAAATAATGTAGGTATTCCAATTTAAAATGGAGCTATAGTAATACTCTTATTAAAAATAAATCGATCTAACAATCTTCCAAAATCACCTTTGTATGAAAACCCAACTCACCCCATACGAGGGACTACGGGGTGAGATGGATTTTGCTGATTATCGTCAAAGTTATGAAATGGAACTACCCAAAATAAACTAAAATATAAACGTCCGGAACACTTATTATATACACCTTTCAGTTTGCAATTTGCATATGTAAAAATAAAATGTTATCGAGGTTTGAATGTCAGTTTTGCGCCTACTCACCCCATTTTACGGTATAACAGTTTAATTAAAAAACACAGTAAATTTACCGCGGTATAGAGCAATCTTTTTGAACGATGGCGCCATAACCTATGGCCTAGATGGGGCTAGATGGCGTTAATTTCAATATTAACAAATTAATACATATCAGTGAAAGAATAAGGATCAAAGTCAAATGGCGTTCTAACAGTTTTAATCTTCTGTCGAAAGATGGCGGTAAATTTACTGTGGCTACATAATTTACTATGACAGTAACTCTCTATAAAAGCTATTCTCTTTGACGTTACTTAATCGACCGCCAAAGCCTTCAACCACAGAACAAGTTAGAATGGCGATGCGAGCAGGGTACGTGTCGCCACCGGTTTTGAGCAAACGCTCGCATTCTATTCGCCCGCGCTGACCGAAAAACGAAGTAAACATGCCTTTTGCGCCACAATAACCTTCAGATTAAGAAGCCAGGCATCAAATCTGTCTAAAGGAGGCGTATCCATTCACCACGCACACAAGTATTTACTACCGTTGCGCGAGTGTTAGTAAATGTGGAGAGGAACGAGCGGCGACACCGGTTCCGATACTAACTGCGCGCGATTAGATAGCCATTCTAACCTCTTTAATATGTTCTGTGCCTTCAACTGACGCGCACGGCAACAGCCATTGGGCTGTACGAAGTATGATGGTACGAAGGTTGCTATTGATTGATTGATTGATTTTCGGGCCTAGCTCTTGATCAACTACGAATTCGTGCTTAAGTAAGCGAGGCTCAAGTTGGAGTCTGTGTTCATTTAATATTGCAGGCGGTTTAATATAGATAAGCTGCCGTCTGCCTTAAAAATAGCTTGGAGGCTGAATATGTTATGTTCGCGAACTTCGTATCTTGTAAGGTAGGGTCTATGCGCTTCACTTTTTTGTCAGATAGTGCACAGGGTTGGATTAAACTTGTATGGAATGTACATTCATCCATCAAACTAGAATAACTACTTGGAAGTCTGACTAGAGCTTAATAGCTTAATATAACTGCAATGTTCTCTAGAGTACATACTATGCTTTAAACAGTTTTTTGACAAGTTTTCACGATGATATTGATGCATCAAGGTAGTTTGTTTACAGGTGGCCTACCGCGAAACGCGAAATTTCGTTATCTGCCTCTCCATAAATGGAATATGCAAGAGTGGTAAAGAGGCAGAAACCGAACTTTCGATTTACAATTTTACATGTTTCACGGCAGGCCCTGTGATTGTGCTAGTGACGCCCTCTACGCAGAGTTTTGCGTAATATTCCCTATAAGTAACATACAATTTTCGGGTCTAGCTCTTAGTCGTTTCGTAATTCGGGCTTATGTTAGCGCGGCTCAAATAAATAGGAGTCTGTGTTCGTTTTCTATTGGAGGCGGCTTAATATATAAGCTGCAGTCTGCTCTAAAATAGCTTGGAGGCTGATGTTCGCTATCGCCATTTGTGGCTTTTCAGAAGGGTCCCTATACTTTATGTGCATAAGGACCATTCTCTGTGAAAAGCCACATTTGGGCGTGAACGTTTAAAAGGATATTTAAGTTAAGTGTCATTCTATGGAACTTGCTATCTATGTAAACAAACCGCCATATTGAAATTGTCTCTGAATGTCAATTTACTAGTGACTTTTGTTTACATAGTTAGCAAGTTCCATAGATTGACACTTTAGTATTAGTACCAGATAACGGCACTAGGTACTTTTACGGGCTTTTTGGTGGCGGGTTCGATTCTAATGATTACTGGATAAGCTCTTGTGGGTAGTCAAGAAATTAAGCTGAAATATGAGCAGTGGGGTGGGAGGTGGGGGGTAATGGCGCCCCACTGTTTAGAGCGTTTCCGTGTCGGGGCGTGAAAAATCGCATTTCAGACGTGACGAGCGTGCTAGCGCCGGGGACTGAAAAAGTGGTAATGGTAATTATGAGTTAAGAGCGTAAAGACAGGACATTCTTCAAACAAAAACGTAACTTTTGACTTGACATAGGTACCTATCTGATCCATATCGTATCTAGATCTAATATTTGACGTACATACCTCTAAGTATATTAAAGTTCGAATCAGGCTGTATATCACTAGCTTCATACGAACTTATTTTAATATTTTAGTTCGAGCCTGCCATGCTCTACTCTTGATTTAAAGTACAGTGTCCAGTAAGAACGGTATTAGGGTGTCCAGTAAGTAAGTTGGGGTGTCGTTGATAAAATAGACAAAGTCTTAATTATCCATACTAATATTATAAATGCGAAAGTGTTTCTGTCTGTCTCTCTGTTACCTCTTTGCGCTTAAACCGCTGAACCGATTTAGTTGAAATTTGGCATAGAGATAATTTGAGTCCCGGGGAAGGACAGGATAGTTTTTATGTCAAAAATCATCCCAGAAGGGAGTGCAAAGGGGGATGGAATTGAAAGAGTTAATGAATTGCCTAATAATTGAAGTAAGCAATGCGCAAATTGAATGATTGCTATTAGCATTATCCAGGCGATATACTTACTTTAGCTGCTGTCACTAATTCCACGCAGACTGTAAAATCTTCGCTGGTCTCAGGTGTTGTAAAGGTGGTGAAATAACATGTGGACTGTAGTTTAAACGCTGGCTTACTTCTAAATTATAAAAAATTCAATTCCATTTTTGAACGATTCGTAACACAGACGAAGTCGCGGGCGAAAGCTTATTACGATTAAGAAAGTATTATTACATGGTTTCAAACATTTTAATTGTCTCCATCCACTTTGAATTTATATTAACTGTCGTCACATGTAACTGCTGAACGTAATTTATATTAGTTGAAGCTGCAAGTTGCAAGTCTGCGCCCGAGGCGGGTCTTTGACGTAGAACAAAGAGCGGTCGCGCTCGGTTGAGTTGGAACGAGTGTTTGCCAGAGACCTGGATACAATTAAGACAGCTAACGTGGAACGTCGCCATACTTGTTGTTGGACATGAGGAGTTTCTGTTTTTGATGAAAACTTTTTATTGTCGCAACAAAATCTATGAAATTTAGTAAGGATCTTGGGAATCTGTTCAGGACTGGGTGCGCTTCAGTGTGTTGGTCGATATAACGATCAAGGGATAATTCATAAGACATATACATACGAATTACATTTTTATCCGATTTATCTCTCATACAGTTCAGGACTATCCCTCTTAAAATTTACGATTCTTTATCAACATCGTAAAAAGTTATGTATCCTGTTATGTGTAGTTTGTATCTCGGCCACCGGTGGGTGACATCTATTTCAGTTTACACTTACTTGTTTTGCGAAACGATTGCATTAACCAAAAAAGCTAGTTGTGAGTAGATTAGCAATCTTTATTATTCAGTTGTCTTTGTTGCCGAGCACGCAAACTTGCCTCGTTGGGATATTGCTGTAAGGAACCGTCTGTCACTTAAATAGACTTCCGCGGTAAAGCATGAAGAACATGTTAGAACGTAAGAAACTGTCTTTCATATACCTACATATCTACATAAGTAGCCGTATCACGAGTTGACACATGACGTTTACGTTAGCGACGGCGTAATTTCGACTGCAGTCCATTTCGCTCGCATATCGCAATCGATAGAGAGGGAATGCGATCGAGTTCACGCCGTCGCTAACGTTAATGTCAAATGCCAACTCGTGGTAGCCGCGAAGGTGTAAGTACTGTTAATTCCTTGTTCTGGAATTTTCGCTAAAATGTTCATATAGCGCGATAAATTCCGTGTAGGTATAGGCATGTTAACTCTACAATTTTCATAGAAAAAGTAATGTGTAACTCTATAAAGCTAAACCGTGTAGATGGTTTTTATACCTAATTACGGACTTTTTCGACCTCAACTGGCATATATTACATTAATTAACATTTTCACTTAGCACAGACGAAACAGCACTGAAATGAATTAAGACTAACATACTGTTATTCATATTTATGCTGTCTCTATTTACATGACGCAAGTAAAATAATAAAGCCTCATTTAGACGGCGCGCGAACTCGTATACGATTTTAGTAGTGTCCGACCGAAACATGTTTTTTTGCCGAAACCGAAACCGAAACCGAATGTTCGGCTTTGGCTCTAGTTTCGGCCGAAACCGAAACCGAAACCGAAACTTTTGAAGATTTGTTAAAATAGTTGAAAAAATGTCATAAAACCGCTTTTAAACTCATATTAAGGGGCTGTCAACACCCAATGTCCTTGAAATCGATGTTACTTAAGGGGTTCCGCCACGCCAATGACCTTCGATCTGAATCCCTTAGTTTTCTTATGTTTTTTGTAGCTTATCATATTAACAGCAACGGCTTTAAGCAATATAAACTGGTTTTCTGGCCATAACTTTTGTGTTAATTCGTTCAAAATTAAAACCGTCACGTCAAAGACGAACCCAAATATGTAGATTTCGTATAAGTAATATCCTTCACAGCAATCTAGATACGAAAAAAGTGTTCTTTTAGACAATGTTTAAAAAAATCATAAAATAGTATCCATTTCTTTCAAAATCCGGTAAACAATAATGGAGATAAAGATTGAAGAACCGATTGTCTTACAAAAATCTATCTGTAGTGCAAAAGTAGGAGATAAGTACGATTCAAAACCTGTCAAAAATCTATGAAAACCGCAGGTAGCCCCTTTTAAGAAAAACTATTTGATTTAGTAAAGCAAAAAATATATTTATACCTATGTTAATATTTATTATATTTTAAGACCGTGGCCGCACTCGATACACGATTGAACGACATCGACTCGATAGAAAATAATTGCAAAGATTGGTCTTAAAATCACCATTAAACGGTTCTAATGTCTTTATTTCTTGACTTATGTGTCTGAAATTAAAATCAATTTGTCAAAACATTTACTTATACCTAAAGCGCTAACGAGTAATATTACACAAATAATCCACATTGAGCGCTGGTGGCCTAGCGGTGAGTAAGAGCGTGCGACTTTCAATCCAAAGGTTGCAGGTACAAACACTACAAACCCCGGCTCGTACCAATGAGTTTTTCGGAACTTATGTACGAAATATCATTTGATATTTACCATTGAGGAAGCCGTACTAGCCCGATAAAGTCTAGTTTACCCTCTGGATTGGAAGGTCAGTCTGATGGCAGTCGCTTTTGTAAAAAATAGTGCCGACGCCAATTCTTGGGCTTAGTTGTCAAGTGAACCCCATGCTCCCATGAGCCGTGGCCAAAATGCTGGGATAACGCGAGGAAGATGATGAGTTTTCTTATTATTCCCTTGCCCAGGCCCAGTAACATGCTACAGTGCTATCTCATTTACTACGATACAATTAAACAGTGTGCGCGTTTTAGGTATTGACAGCCTCTTAAGACTGCGTCGACCGTTCAGTGGCCCCATCATTAGTGGAATTGTGTTTAATAATAAACCGATTAATTTCTGTATACATAAATCAGTATATGTATTAATATTGTTGTCCTACTTGTTCCACAACTTTTGGTCTTTGTCACATAGTTTAGTTTCATAGAACGAAGTACCAATGCGTATGTTTCGGCCCGGCCGAAAGGTTCGGCCGTTTTTTGGCCGAAACCGAAACTACGGCCGAAACATGATTTTTTGGCCGAAACTGGCCGAAACCGAAACCGAAACCGAACCTTCGGTCGGACACTAGATTTTAGTTACATTGCGGACCATTGAGGTGACATCAATTCAGCCGACCGATCAAATAACGCAATGTAATGAAATTCGCATGCGAGTTCTCGCACCGTCTAAATTTGTGACGTAAGTCATGATCAAATTCCATTTGTAATCGCTCGCAAGCTGCTTATTGTTAGTATTGTTACTCCCTTAATCCGGCGTAAAGAAACGCCAGAGCCGATAACAACTCAATTGCCAATCGACAATACGGCTACAAATAACTTCTGAGGATTAAACTGGGGATATATTTGCCAGGAAGTTATTGGGTCCAGAAAATATTGGAGCGCCTGACGGAATTCGCGTGGCAATTGCGCCGCGCGGCTGCCGTGCGCTCGAGAGAGAGTTCTAGGAGCTTGAGATTAGTGATGTCGCGGAAATTCCGCTGGAAATATTTTTCAAATAAATATTTTATTCGTATTTAAAACTCGTCGTGCAATAGTTATACTGTGTGGTACATACGGGATTGCGAAGAACTACGTATTTTTAATACGGTTGTCACATGAGATGAATTTGGAAGATTATTCTGACCATATTATTGTTGTCGGTAACTTTAGGAACACTTAGTTCCACTTGCCCCATCCCACTAACCCGGAATTAACCGATTAAACCGTTAACGTAGTGTTAACCCCGGGTTAGTGGTATGGAGCAATTAGAATAAAATCGGTTATGACCTAGAATGCCTGGAGAATATTTCCTGTATCGCCCCATCACTACTTGCGACACAATATACGGCACGACTAATGCTAGCAATTACCTAATAGCTTGACGCTGCATTTATTGGGTCTTTGTAGGTTTCCAATCTTTAGTCCTTTGTGCATTATTGACGTTCAGACTTTGAGTATATAGCCTAAGGAGATGTGATACACGGGCGACCCCCTCCGGCAAAGTACATTGGTCAACTGTTCAAACACGTTATATAAAACTACTTGAAGTCGCTTCACCGCCATTTTGCATCGTTCCGTGTCGCGAGACGTTTCTCTTAAAAAATGGTGACTTGTTCAGTATTATCGTGTAAAAGGTGATCTGATAGCTCAAATTCGCAACAATATTGCGTTTCCTATCGTAAATAAGTATTTATACTAACTATTAAATGTATATTGAAGTACAATCTCCATTTAAAGAAAAAACCGTTGCGATACATAAACGACAGAAAAATGTAAACATGAATACAGTGGTACGGGGACGAATCGGTCTTAAGGGATGTGACAAAGTCAAAAAAGCGACTCAACATTTGAATGATTGAATGAATCATTCATTCATTCAATCACTGCAGTTTGTTTAATATAGCTGATCAAGCAAATAATGTCCGTAAAAAAAAGGCGCGAAATTCAAATCTATATATATAAACGTGAAAGACCTGACTGACTGACTTAAATCAACGCCCAGCCCAAACCGCTGGGACTAGAAAGTCCAAATTTGGCAAGTAGGTTCCTTATAAGGTCTAGGGGTCCACTAAGAAAGGATTTTTCAAAATTCATCCCCTAAAGGGGTGAAATGGGGGTCCAAAATTAAAAAAAAACTCTCCTGCGCGTGCGAAGCCACGGGCAAAATCTAGTTTTCTATAAACCCGGAAAACCCGCGGGCGACAGTTCATTCCATAGTTTAGCTGTGCGTGCGGGCTAAGACACAAAGACACATAAATACAGACAACCATACATACAAACAATCATTTCATTGTCTACCTAATATCTTCAATGTACAGAATTTTCACTTTTACAATTTTATAATAAATAGTATAAGACAATTCAGTTCATTCATCAAACTGATTTGACTCATTCTTCAGATGTGACCCATCACTATTATGTTCGTATGTATGCTGCATAGTTATGTGAAAACTCTGTCTGTGTGCGTGTAATTTTTGATGTGTTGAATTTTATTGTAGTGTGCGTTTGTCGCAACAGCAAAATCTGTGTCTGTTGAGTTACTTATCTTTTGGTGGTGTGCTGTGTAGGTGTTTACCTCGCCCCCCGCTTAAAGTGGTGAAAAAATTTGTTCGAAGAGTTTACGTTATCACATCTCCTTAGGCTATATACTCAAAGCGTTCAGACTTTGAGTTTCTCGATTCAATTCACACTGGTTCATCTACCTACTTATGTTTTTTAATAAAAATTTAATTACCTTACATTTACAATGTACATACCTACATCTAAAATACATCATACAAAAATTCAATTTCACATTGAACATTTTTGTCTCTCCCCTTAAGCCACTATTTTATCAAGTTTAAACACATATTTATAACAATTATAACGTATGAATCTTAAAATCTAAATTTATCGGTTTTGCCCTGCGCAGCGTGGCAAACGATGTAATATGTAGTTGATTTCCTGGACTATTCATTTTGTTAGGAGTTGCAAACACCGGTTCTATTTAAGGAAAATATTTTTTCTTTAAAAGCATGGACTACAGTTCAACTTATTATAGTATAAGTTTCAGTAGGTACAGTCAGCATCAAAAGTAGCGGATCAGACTACGCGTCATAAGCATCTACCATTCTCTATTAACTTTACAAAAAGACACATGTCTTTATAATATATGTAGAGCATAAGTGACAGATACTTTTAAATGCGAACTGTAGAGACTTGGAAAAATATTCCAGGGTGCTAGACACTGTTAAAGCGTTGTTTCATCCGCTATTATTTGACTGTAAGAATACTAGGCATATAGCGTATAGTGCAAACCATGTTTCTAAACACAAATGCGTGGTAACGCCGCAGGAAGCCAGCAACGTTTTGCGATTAGCGCAGAGTGGGCGCCGGGCGCGCATGTCGCACTGCACGACTCCTGACCTGACCAACACCGTGGGTCAGCAAAGCTCTATTTTATAAGGATGAAAATAAAATTAAATATATGTACCTTTATAGTACATAGGCATATATATCGGAGCGGCTAAGGTGCACAAAAATATCGGAACATGCCCTTCGACGTCTTGAGAATTGAAACGTGTCCAGATATTTTGTATCTGAAAGGAATCAAGTAATGCATTCCTGTATGTATTAGAAAAGATGATTACTGATTCCTCAAAAGGAATTGTAGTTAGTAATTCGGTTGTTAGATTACTAATGTAATCTGGGATTCGGTAATCAGATTACAAAGTAATTTCGAGTAGGTAATCATGGAATCAGGAATCAGTTAGGAAATCCCCATCTCTGCCACCTGTCACAAATTCAGGATGAATTTAGGCTGTGCTGTGTTTCAATATCGAAGCAACCGGCAACCTCCCGTTGCAAATGACTAGCATACGTCACACTCATATCCTATTTCCTTTCCCCCCCTCCGTTCCCTTAATCTCAACAATAACGTGGTTACCGAACGACAGGCTTGTTCAGAAATGTTATAGCAATTCCAATATGACATCCACATCCACAGTAGATCAGTAATGCTGCCGCACTATGCTCGGTCTCCCTGATACCTATTCATTCCTAGTATCAGACGGAATGACTTTTAATTCGTAATAAAATGTACTCTATGTAAAATATTTCGTATAGTCCACAGGTAGAGATAGACCAAGACAAGTCTGCAACGATTTTGATAGCACACGCAGTGCAAGTGTTATTTATACGTCATCATTTTAAAGAAGTTTGCCGTTTAAAATAACACTCGCACTGCGTGTGCTATCAAAATCGCTGCAGACTTTTCTTGGTCTAACTCTTATACGAACGTTTTTGACCCAACTAGCCAGCACGGAGGAATCCAATTCGTTTTTGATATAATTTCGCTTCGGCAACCACAATTTTCGAACAAGTCCACATATCGGCGCCGGGAACCTCATTTTTATAACAAAAATATTGGGAGATAAGCCCCGTAGCTTTGTTATGGTTTCTTGCTGGCTTTGTGAATTCTGTCGGTGTAAATATAAAACATAACTTTTGTCGTATAAAAGTGTTGGATGCATGTTTTTTAATTTACTTACTAGATATTTTATGTAGTCTATCACATTATCTTTTTAGTGACGGAGGCAATAAATACTTACATATTTGACTTGAAATCAGAACTACCGGATTTGACGCAGAAGAGCCACGTTACAAAATTCTACAATTTCACTGGATTATTCGAAAAACGGTCCATATTACTGACACTTAGGGCCACCGCACACTAGCGTCTCCCGAGCGTCAGCGCCTAGTCGAGTCTATGGCTGCTGCTCGACGCAACGTTGGCGCAACTGCGCAGCGACGCCATTTTGCATAGCGCTGACTAGACGCCGACGCTCAAAAGACGCTAGTTGAATATTATCCATAAGTACACAATTTTCCGCTATAATAAATTGTGATTGGTCACTAAGAAATAAAATGGGTGATAGAGCATTGATACGTTATCTCTGCTTATAAATACACTGTCCTATCCACGTAGCTTCTACACTGTAAAAAAAGTTCATAAGTTCACTGTTGGTGTGGGTTGCAACTGCGTGGTGCGTCCAGGGGCGAAGTACAAAAAGCGCCTTTCTGCGGTAACGTCGACTTGGTGTATTCCCATTTGTCCCCGCCGGGCACAGATAGAAATATGTGTTTTCATATAAATTATTCCCATTTCCATTTGCCCCCACCTCATCAGGAGGAGTTTTGGCTTCAGTGTCAAGTTCCGGCGGTTCCACTGCCGACTCCCTGACGCTGCGGGGTTGTGAACTGCATTGCAGCCATAATTGTGTGTTTAGTCTTAAGACGAAACAGGAGCTGAGATTTAAATATTTTAGATAAATATACCCGTCTCGCTAACGGAAGCGGCTCCTAAAACTAGTGCGATAAGGACAAGACGAAAAATCCTGCGTAAAAATCTCAAAAATAGAGGTTTCGTACTCGACTGTTTCCTCCTCCAAAACTTAACCAATCGTAACCAAATTTGGAAATCTAAATGATTATGAAATTATCTGTGTCGGACCGTTTTGCTTTTTTGGCTAATTGATATCAGTTTAGAATACCACACCTCTCATTGCGGCATAGTCAATTAGGCCATTATGGCCATTTTTGAAGGGCTCTAGCGCCTTAAAAAACAAAAATATCAAAAAAAGCAAAATGGTCCGACACAGGTATTGACAATATTAATCTGTGTTGAAAAAAATCATTGCTCTAGCTTCAAAACCCACGGAGGAAACAGTCGAGTACGTTTGTATGGAGAAATGGCCACTCCTGTTGGCTCTTAAGATATATTTTATAATAATATGTATGCTAGTTTTAAGGTATTTATCTATGGGCCAATAGTTGCCTGAAAATAAAGTTTTTCATTTAATTCATTCATTCCAATGGTATTCCCATTCCCAGTGACAACTTTACTATATCTATATGCATGCTATAACTACGATCTGATTTCTCTCATACTGTTTAGCGTACTATCTCTAATGTTTTATAAGCTTCTCGTATGTGACATCAACACGCCAGATTACGCATTCGCTGCTGGCTCATTATGCACGAGCGATTAGAAAGAGTTTAGCATAAAGCTCTCAACCCGTTCATGCGTGTCCCCAACCCCCTCCCACCCCCCAAGCAGGTGCGAATTAAAACCCCTCCGATGGAATTAATTTAACACAGACTTTTCCAGTAGATCTCGCAAGTGTTTAAGGTGTTGGTAATTTGTGGCTACACAACTAAAAACCTGTAGTGTAATAGATAATAGGGTTTATCTACCAATATTGCAATTCATTGAAAATCGGGGTTGGGAAAAAAAAACTTCCGTAGGGAATTTCAACTTCGCCGTTGTTGCCCAGCTTCGCCCAGGTAAAATATTTTTTTTTACCGAGAAACCATTCACTGCTCGAGTAAAAATAGTTTATAAGTAAAAAAAAAAAATCTGAAACTGAAACTTCGACTGATATTTTTTTATTATGAAAGTTATACTAAAACTTATTTAAAATCCTAAATGTTGAATACGTTCATGAATCCATGAATGATTATTAGCTAGTTAAGGCGAAGTTATGTATTATATATAACGAGGTTTTGTGATATAGTTTGTCAATAAAGGACTGTCTCATTTCAAACATAGACAGAGATAATCATACTGTCTTTGTACCCAAAAGAAAAGGATGAGTATAGTTTTTTTGTTCTTATTTACTGGCAATTTGATTTGACCAACTATAATTTAATTTATGTTTGGTAACATGAAATCTAGCGGAGGTAATCTGGTTGTTGGTAATGCAGGGATTATGATCGCGGAAAGCAAACGTCTTGAGATTGTTCGGTTCATCAAAGGGCACTCGTTCGCTTCAATTAAGCATGAGATTTTAATCTGTTAGATCAGGTTCAGAGATGATTTCAATTTGGTTGGAATGATATGAAGGGTACGCGGAGTGAATAGACATGATTCACTTTAGTAACATTTGGAACAATGTCAAAATGTATGTTAATTCCGTAACCAGGTTTTTTCTAATTAAAAAAAAGTTGTCTTACAGATATTATAAAATGGTAGCAAAAAATATAACTAATAGTTTATTAAGAGCTCGATATTTTGAGATAATAATCTAATTTTCCGAATAATTGCACCCTTCATATTCAATTCATGTGGAATGCATTTTTTTTTCATATCTACGCTTCCAGTTCCTAACACATTGTTTTTTTAATATACTAATTTAAATTAATGGACTATTTTCCGCAGATCGACCTAGTCCCACAAGCTCCATAACAACTTATGTTGTGGGTAGGTATCCTATACAAAACGTTACGATTAGCTTTGTCAGGGAAACATCTCATAAAGTTTATTGACACATTAGTGCAAATGATGGCCATCCAATCTACCCGGCGCAATCACAGTCAAATCGCATCGCAGCCGAACTTACGAGATTGATGGCCGAGATTAGTCAACCGAGATAGTGGGGAGACATGACCTACTTACAAATGCATTTACCTCATTCAGCACTAAAACTAGTGGTTCTGTGACCTGGGGCCCGTTTCTCAAAAGCTAACAAAAGCTGTTAAAAAGTGACATCCGCTTGTATTACAAGTTAAAATCTTTTGAGATCTTTTGAGAGGCCTCTGGTAGACCTAGTGGCCCTATGACTCGACAGCATTTAACAAGTTACTGTCAAAAACTTGATGGCATGAACGTCACAATCGACGCAGTTATGCGGTGGCGAACGTCACTCATTTCATCAAGGAAATTGACAGATGTAGCGGCGGCAATAAGCTGCAGTTGACATTCGGACGTCACTTTTATAATATCTTTTGAAGAAAATTGAAACAGGGAAGGAAACTTGGAGGAAGGAAAATTGAAGCGAGGTAAGAGCACCACACTAGCGTCTTTTGAGCGTCTGCGTCTAGTCAGAACTATGGAAAATGGCGTAACTGCGCAGTTGCGCCAACGTTGCGTCGAGCAGCAGCCATAGAGTTGACTACACGCCAACGCTCGGGAGACACTCGTGTGGGGTGGCCCTTAGGGATACGCCGACTTAAACAAAAACACATAGTTATTTTAATATTAAATATTTTATTTTGAAAACAAAGTTATTCTGTTATGTATACATATATTAGAATGTTATACATAGATAGTCTCGTATGATACAGCGATCACGGAGCTACGGAACTCGGTCTTATTGTAAAACTCTATATATTTACAAGTAATTCTATACAAAACGTGTTTCAATTTCATTTAAAGTAGTAATTTACAATTACTTACTTGGCTATGTATAATAATTTATTTGCTGACGTTTTAAAAAACGTCACAACAATTATAATTATATATATTTCATTTATTTCTATATGGTGACTGAAGGATACTGGCTCACTTATACTAATGTCCCTGACCAGGAATATATTATGATCACGCGCCATGTTGCGGAATTTTACTGGAACTAATTTTTTCATACTATACTCAACTGTCACCCTATACATGAGAATAACAGCGCCCTCTTGACAATGATCATAATATATTACTGGTCAGGCTTACCTATGAATAATTAATAATTATAGACGAAACTCTGAATACGCTTTTGACTTTCACAAACGGTCCTTATGATTGACTCTTTGAATATTACTCAATAAACAATTTGCCGCTGTACAGTTATAGTCCGACAAGAAATTGTAGAAAATTATCGAGGGCGCCACTTTCTACGTAATTGTAACATTTTTAACGTAAAATGCTTAAGCATAGCAAGAATTTAGTATGGATTTTTTTAGGCCCATTTTATTTAATTTCTACTATTTTATTTAGGAGTAATTTTTGAGCTCTAATCAGACTAATAGTTATTCTAGTTTGTTGATGCTGTGACATAGATGGCCGAGCGTGAACGTTAGTGATTAGTAAGTTGAGGCAGCAACCCCTTTGCCTGACAAGATTTTTTGCGTTTTCTCTATAATTGTAAGGAAATTAAAAATAATCCTTACCCGCATATTATTCCCCTCGCTTATTCGCTGCTTCATAATGTGATATTTGCAATCTGTCATGACAAACGTAAAATACTTTCCTGCCGTGCTTGAAAAAATAAAAAGACTCGATAGGCCGCATTCAGAAATAAATATAAACAACATTCGTTTTAAATAAAATAATTTAACCGAGCAATAAGAAAATAAACCAGAATGAAATGAATCGCTGCCACGAAGCGCAAACACATTGACTGCCGAAAAAGAAGTGCAATTAATTCCGCGCATTTCTGGTGAATGCACCACTCGACCCACATCGCGATGTTTAACAATCCTGGGTGTATTCTGATTCTGACGAGGTGATCTCATGTGAACCAGTATAAGAGGCCTTTACTGTAACCTAATACTTGGTTACGGATTTGGAGGTCTTGTTACGCTGGTTTTCCAACTCGACTCACAATAATGAAACATAATCAGAATACGCGGCCTTGCTTTTGTAACGCAGTTCATAAATACGTGTTTACAAAATTCACTCGCAGAATTCTGCAATTGTTTTCTTTTAAGGTGCGTCCACACTAAGTGTGCTTTCATTACCAACATTCGGCTCGTTATAGGTATACCTATCACGTCCACACTGTAGCTAGGTTAAATTAGTCAGTAACCTTACAAAACACCTTTATACAAAGCAGTATTATTTGGCTATGATCTTTCAGGTGTAGGTACGATAGGGCTTCAAATTATAGCGAAATGAAATTCCACTGCCCTATCTCTAAGTCATTCCTCTATGCGGTTACATGCACTACGCTTTGTAATATCAAAGCTTGTTAAAATTATAACCCAGTTTAGCTAAGAATGCACCTGGTGCCCGTATATTTGCCATTTAACTAGCGACCTTAGCTTTACCGTAGGTTTATACGCCAGAAACGGCTCAAAATTACCATAGGTAATATAGGGAGACAGTGAGGAATTACATACTTATAGATACTCATATCATATGTACTTGAAAAACATAGATAGAGAATATCGGCCCGATGCAAACAATGGTTAAAAGAGGATGTTAATTTATTTGTATGAGTTTGTATGACTTCTGTCAATATTTTAGCCAGCCAATATTTTGTACGACTTTCGGTGAGTAGGTATTTTGTACGATTTGTGTCCAGTATGGTGTCAAGATTTTAAGGAACGGTATAGTGAAGACATATTTTTGTATGTATTGTAATCTCGTCGTCTTTTCTTTTATAAATTGTAATATTTTCAGCCAGTATCCTCCACCGCCCACAACGAATTACGCTAGAGCAGTGATACTACGTGACGAGTCGCAAACCGGCGACTATTAACAAAACACACGGAAATAACATTGTGTACAAAATTAGCTAATTATTGTTTATATTGTTACATTCGGCGACGTCTGACGTAACTGGGGTAAACAGTTGTTTGTCGAGTGTCATGGCGTCTAAGATTTAGGGTCACCACACACTAGTGTCTCCCGAGCGTCGGCGTCTAGTCAACTCTATGGCTGCTGCTCGACGCAACGTTGACGCAACTGAGCAGCGACGCCATTTCACGCGCTGACTAGACGACGGCGCTCAAAAGACGCTAGTGTGGGTAGCCCTTAAGACTCGATTGGTGAGATTCATTAGTGCTTTTCTCTTGTGGTATGGCCAAACCAACGTATGTAGCTTAATCTTCTATTTGGGTATTTTTTAAATATCATCTCATAGCGCATACCTTAAATACTTGTGCACACCAGCAGCGTGCGCGTAGAAGTGCTCGTTGTAATATACAGATCCGTGTATGATTTGTGCGTGCACGGCTCAAACATTTTAGCGCAAGCACATATGCACGTCTACACACACGCAGTCGATGTGCTCTGAGGGGCTACCGCGAAAACCGAAATTCGCAAATAGCGGGGATCTTTCTCTTTTACTCCAATAAAGGCGTAATTAGAGTGACAGAGACAGCGGTTATAGCCCTGGCCTTAAAATTGCTTGTTGCCACGGCAAACAATATTCCCTTGGCCTTGACCTAATTTAAAAGTTGAAAATGCAAGATAAATCAAGTCCCGCTAGGTCTGGACATAACATTAGATATTTAATAGGTACTGGCACTAGCTTTTAGTCGTTAGTACCTGAGTCCTTATAACTAGATTAATGGTTAGTTTACACTTAATCTTTTTACAAAATGTTCAGTGTCTTTACAATTATAAATGCATCCACACCGCAGTTAGATTTTGTGGAGCAAAGTAACTAAGTAGGTAAGTTAGCTAAAATGTTGTACTATACAAAAATAAACTGCAATGTGGATTTACCCTATTATTACCCCCTTGGAAAATACCGAATGATTTGAGACATTCACTCTATAGCACGTTACACGATTGAATTTATTGCCATTCGATTCTGCAAAAAAATGTGAATCTATAGGTACCATAAAACTAAACTACGGCTCAAAGGTTGAATACGTAGTTAACGTATATAACATATTGCAGTTAGGTCTCAATTTATTCTTCCATTTTCTGATTTGCGTGATTTGAGTACGTAATAGTTTCACCTACGTTACTCGACAATAGAGTTATTAGAGTTTTAAGAGGCAACAGGAGTGGTCATTTCTCCATACAAACGTATTCGATTGTTTCCTCCGCGGATTTTGAAGCTAGAGCAATGATTTTTTCAACACAGATTAATATTGTCAATATCTGTATAGGACCGTTTTGATTTTTTTGATATTTTTGTTTTAGCGCTAGAGCCCTTCAAAAATGGCCAAAATGGCCTAATTGACTATGCCGCAATGAGAGGCGTGGTATTCAAAACTGATATCAATTAGCCAAAAAAGCAAAACGGTCCGACACAGATAATTTCATAATCATTTAGATTTCCAAATTTAGTTACGATTGGTTAAGTTTTCGAGGAGGAAACAGTCGAGTACGGAACCTCGATTTTTGAGATTTTTACACAGGATTACACCAGGGTGTCCTTATCGCACTAGTTTTAGGAGCCGCTTCCGTTAGCGAGACGGGTATATTTACTTAAAATATTTATTAAATCTCAGCTCCTGTTTCGTCTTAAACCATAGTGGTAGATTTTGGACTAGAGTTTGGTTTTACTGTAAATACTGTAATCATACATAATGGAATCATTAACATTAACATTTTTTGGCTTGGCGCGTCAGAAGCGTCATGGATCCGTAAAGAACTTCGTCATTACGATTACCAAATCAGTCGGTTGAGTTGACAATAAATTGCGGCTATATAACGATTAAATCAATCCGGTCCTGTTTCTATATTCAAGAAATTAAAACGACACTTTAGTATCAATGTGTTCCATAATTACAGACCGGTCAGGTCAGAACGGTATTTTCTAAAACATTAAAACGTGGATTTGTTAAGTCATGAAAACGTGAACATTATGTACAATCGGATTTTATAATGTACCCATTTTCATTGCTTTTAAGCTTTTTTGACATCAACCCAGTGTTTTTGAATATTTTCCATGTGTCGGCAACCTTTTGGTACTAGAATAAAAATACATACCTCTAACGACATTAGAACTAGTGTTAGAATTTTCAATTTTAAAAACAGTTGTAGTATAATATCATATTTACAACCACCGAGGGTGAGATACATATTTAAATTAATAATAAATAAATAAAATGTCGTATCTAAAATCGAGCTTCGAACTTTCGCGAACTTATGCTAGTGCTCAAGTATAATATAGTACATAACTTACATCTAGGTCATAAAATGTATCCCTTACCAGACTTATTGGAAATAAATTAAAAATCATCAGGCTTCATATTGGCAAAACAGTCAGTCCCTATTTCACCAACGCAACTGAGGAGGGGAGGGGAGGGGAGGAGGGGAGTGACAAATCCCTGTATTGCGGTAAATAATGTTACACCGCCCTATTGGAAATCTCTTCAATTGTTTACCGAATCAACAATCAACCAACCAATCAAGCAATCAATAACAAAATATAAGCTGGTTTCTCAATGGCTGTTACGTCATGGAAATAACACTGTAAAAAAGTAAAATTAAGAAGTGCAATTTATTTATAACATTGCGTAAAGTACAGATGTTTTTTAAAACTTAATTCATTAAAGTCGAACCACTAAAATATTCCATACTTATTTAAGTTTAACCGGGATCCCCGAAATGTCCATTTATAAATTTTTATGCATGTAGTTTATATCTTCGCACGCCAGGTACGCAAACACAATAAATTGTCTTTAAAGTTATAGCCGGCGCACCGCGTTTTATTGTACTGGCCAATAATACGAGTATATCACCTTATGATGTATGCTCAGGTCGGTATGTGCAAAATCGATTTGATTTTATACTGTGAAAAGTCTTTGTTCCAATTATGTAACAATTTTATTAGACTTTTTTTTCGTCAGATTTCGATAAAATTTAGTGGATAGATAGAGTTGTATTTTGTATCATTTCATCGTATATCCATAAAAAAAACATCGACTGAGTTAATAAATATTTTTACATATATTCTTCGAGAAAAATTGTGATTACGTATCCCCGAGAATGAGGAACCCTTCAAACAAGTTAATATTGATCCAAATCTGATGTAAAAATAAAATTAAACCCAAAATAGAAATCGGGTCCAATTAATGTCACTATGTCTTAGTATAAAAACAAAATAAGGCCTTCTGAGTCCTAGATAGGTACAACTTTATTTGAACAAATAAATCTATCTCAACAATTTTAAAAACTCATAATCTTTTCTCCAGAGAGTTCTAAGAAATATCAATCCATAACGAACAATTTTATCCAACAAGTGCTAAATCCAATTTAGAAAGTCCGATGATACATTGCTGTCTAGAGAGTGGACAATGAAAAGATCAGGCGTAAGTGAGACAGGGGATATCTTTTATCGCCAGGATTCGTGCCAATAAAGCGTCCAACTTTAATGATAAAGATCGTTTTAATGTAGCAAAAGGTTGAGCTTCGCTGTTTTCTGAACTAATTCTTTGTTAAAGCATTTCTGAGAATCTTTGACAACAGACGTTGAAAGTCATCGAATGTCACCCACGTAAACAAGAATAAAAGATTTCCCAATTATAAACGACTTTACCACAAAAATACCAATAAAGATTGTCATGAATATTCACGTTAATAAAAAGACAAAAGATTTAATCATACCATTCCAACAATGTTTTGAAATTAGTCGTTGACATGATCGGTACTGACATTTTATTTGATTACATGACGTAGTCACGCACCGTGATTATAGATCCATTTAGGAGTCTAGCGAAATTGGACATTTCATAGAATAAGTATTGAACAACCAATTTAGCTAGGACCCTAAATCGATCAACAATCGCGGTGCGTGCTGTTATGCACATTATTGCCATAAGCTGCTTGTAGCGACACCTCAAGGCCAAATATATAATCTTGTCAAGCTTTATACAGTAAACGCATTGAATAGCAGGGGCCCGTTTCTCAAAAACGTGTAACTTGTAATACAAGTGGAAGTCCCTGTCAAAAAGTGACATCCGCTTGTATTACAGGTTACACGCTTTTGAGACACGGGCCCCAGATCTGCAACTAAATAAACGCACAATGTGTCCCAATTTTTTACCAAGACAAAACTCCTCATTGTCCATTAAACCCAGCTTTTTAGCAAAACATTAAAGATGGCGTAACCGTATAACTTACCAAGCTGACCCATTCCATTGCCAAGTGGAGTAAAAGAGCAGACTCGCTTTTAATTCTTGGCAACGCCCCAACAGAGCTTTCATAATCAATTAATAAAATACTCTGCTAATTAAGTTAACAGACTGGAATCGGTAGATTCCATTTTGGTATTGCCCGTTTAATTTTATCAGGCTTAAAGTTATTTACTTTGCGAAAAACATGATTGAGCTGTTTTATGTTAAGTCGTCACAGGCGATGTGAAAAGTAAACATAGTTTTTTTTTATATTCGTATAACATTGTTTTTAATCTGTCATAACATAATATTATTATAATAGTGGAAATTATGACTATTTTATACTTAGAATGTATCCAGTTCTTGAAAATGCTGCAAGATAAATTGATTTAAGAGAAACAATGTCAGGTAATGAAATAAGTGATGGAGCTTATAAGGAGGAAGAAAGGAGGAGTGCAGAGGAGGATTCTTATTTCAGCACTTATGTAGCAAAACCAAAACTAAGGCAGTCTTCTTAACTTTCGGGAATACGAGCGACCAATAAGATTCAACCTACGCCTGACCCAGATAACTAAGCTGTAAATGGTGTACGAATTAACTATTAATATCTACGGTAAATTAGAGCGACAGGTGATACAGGGTGTGTGAGACGTAGAAAATGTAATCAAATCACACCCCGGTTAATGCAGACAAACTTTAAACACGCGGAGCGCGGAGGGAATTTGATTACTCGCAGATGAACTTGGGTATTCGCATTCCTGGCGGTTGACGAGTCACAAGCTTAGGCGAGCCAATTTAGAGACCGTTTAAGGTAACTTTGAACCAGCGACGGAATATACACGAAGCTATCAATAAATCTTCGAATAACTGGCCATATGACTGACATTTTTCTGACACATATCACTGAAATCTCATCTTCATGAATTTACCCTTACCTAACACACGATTTTCCGCTTAAAAAAAGTGACCAAGTGCAAGTCCCGAAGTGGATCTTGGCCTCCGACACCAAAGACAGCATTGCTTCTCTGTCTAAAGCCGTTTCTATCCAGTCGACGGTGCCGAGTTTGCTAAGGTCCTTCTGCACTTCGTCTCTCCAGTGGTACCTAGGGCGTCCAGAGGGTCTTCGGCCAGTTGGTACTCCAGAGTACGCCCTCCAGACTGCGCGATCTTCCCCCATCCGGACTACTGCATAAGTACTAGACCGCAAAACGACCATAAATACAGAAAGCTTACCTAATATCTCAAAATGACATGGTAGTTCATGAACGGCTCAGTATCAGAAACAACTAGTTCGCAAAACGGCAGCCTCGTGGAACTTAATTTTTTAAAAACTTCAGTAGTAAAACGACTTTCTATTGACGTTTCTGTGAAAGACCAAGAGATTCAAGTTGGGACATGAAAACGCAGGTTCAGGTGAGCGTGCGAGTCGTGCGACTCGCTTATACGCTCGGCTGGAAATGGGAACACACACATTGACTAACAAATCCCAATATGTTCCATCTAAGTTATTAACGTATTCATAAGTTCATAACCGTAACGTATGCAATAACTTTATTAATTAAATTTGCAAGTTAAAATTTTGAAGATGATTTTATAATTACTTAAAGTGACTTCGATTTGTAGTCTTATATTCAATTTTTTTTAATGGCCGAAGACCGTCTGGACGTCCTAGGTACCGCTGGAGAGACAAAGTGCAGAAAAACCTTAGCGAACTAGGCACCGTCGACTGGACAGAAACGGCTTTGAACAGAGAAGCATGGCGGTCTTTAGTGTTAGTGTTAGTGTTGGCTAAGTAAGTAGTGGTAACATAAAATATAGGTTACGGTTATTACAATATCGGCCATATCATCGCCCTCTTGTTGTTTTCTAGATCCTACTAAACAACTGTTCTGTGTATTCCACAGTTTAGCTGTGCGAGGCAGGAAGATCCTGGAGAAACACATAGGTACTTGCGAACTGCTAATGCTAACCATCTAAGACTTAGATTCTCAGTGGTGAAGATGCAAATGATGACGCGTAGAGCGATGTTAGTCAGTTTTTAAATCCAAGATTACAGCTAAGGGTTGATAAACAGTCTGTATTTATTTCATTGCGTAACGTAAAACCCCTTTAGCAAACAGTTCAGACACCACTCATAAAAACTTAATTACAGCCTGTGAATCGATTCGAATTATCCTTCGATTTATGAGGTCTTATTAAGAGTTGCAGCAACTAAAGTTAATTGGAAAATTGCTGGGACTGCGATATACGAGTCATTTTCAAATTACCGTGGATGAAAATCCATTACATAAAGTAAGTCCACTTTCGTGTTCACCTTGAGTTTTTATAAAAAGCTTTATGAGATCAAAATACACATGTGCTTTTTCTTTTTATGTATTATCTTTCCATTTTGCTTTCCGCTATACAGTCGTGCGCTGCGTCGGTGAATCTTATATAATAATATACTTGCTTGGATTTTATTTTTAAGAATTAGAATGTAGACATATTTTGAAAGATTGGTAATGCGTAATATTAAACAGATAATAGAATATTCTAAAATATGGTGCAGGTCTCTTAACAATTTAGACCATATTCAAAGCTGTACAGAACTTTTGTATCAACATAAAACGGACTCATCATTTGTTGGCTTGACCTTTTTTTAGGGTTCCGTAGCCAAATGGCAAAAAACGGAACCCTTATAGATTCGTCATGTCTGTCTGTCTGTCCGTCTGTCCGTCTGTCCGTCTGTCCGTCTGTCTGTCCGTCCGTATGTCACAGCCACTTTTCTCCGAAACTATAAGAACTATACTGTTGAAACTTGGTAAATAGATGTATTCTGTGAACCGCATTAAGATTTTCGCACAAAAATAGAAAAAAAACAATAAATTTTTGGGGTTCCCCATACTTCGAACTGAAACTCAACAATTTTTTTTTCATCAAACCCATATCTATGGATAGGTATTCAAAAATGATATTGAGGTTTCTAATATCATTTTTTTCTAAACTGAATAGTTTGCGCGAGAGACACTTCCAAAGTGGTAAAATGTGTGTCCCCCCCCCTGTAACTTCTAAAATAAGAGAATGATAAAACTAAAAAAAATATATGATGTACATTACCATGTAAACTTCCACCGAAAATTGGTTTGAACGAGATCTAGTAAGTAGTTTTTTTTTATACGTCTTAAATCGCCTAAATACGGAACCCTTCATGGGCGAGTCCAACTCGCACTTGGCCGCTTTTGAAAACTAAACAAATCAACATCATTAGGGCGTTTAGTGTCCCAGAATTTCCATACATTTTTCGATCTTTCCATTCCGCGACCGCCATACAAAGTCTATGAAAAAGCGGCCAAGTGCGAGTCGGACTCGCCCATGAAGGGTTCCGTATTTAGGCGATTTATGACGTATTAAAAAAAAACTACTTACTAGATCTCGTTCAAACCAATTTTCGGTGGAAGTTTACATGGTAATGTACATCATATATTTTTTTTAGTTTTAATCATTCTGTTATTTTAGAAGTTACAGGGGGGGGGGGGGGGGCACACATTTTACCACTTTGGAAGTGTCTCTCGCGCAAACTATTCAGTTAAGAAAAAAATGATATTAGAAACCTCAATATCATTTTTGAAGACCTATCCATAGATACCCCACACGTATGGGTTTGATGAAAAAAATTTTTTTGAGTTTCAGTTCTAAGTATGGGGAACCCCAAAAAATTATTGTTTTTTTTTCTATTTTTGTATGAAAATCTTAATGCGGTTCATAGAATACATCTACTTACCAAGTTTCAACAGTATAGTTCTTATAGTTTCGGAGAAAAGTGACTGTGACATACGGACGGACAGACGGACAGACAGACAAACATGACGAATCTATAAGGGTTCCGTTTTTTGCCATTTGGCTACGGAACCCTAAAAATGGTGTCGTAATGGAAATAAAAACCTTAGGACACTTTTTTTATCCTATTAGGATAGAAAGAGCTCGTGATTCTGAGTAGAAATAACATAAAAAATCCCAAATTTGAAAAAAAAGTGTAGGGGACAACAAAAAAAAAAACGCCCATTATCAAATCGCTTAAAATCAAGCTCAGAAGTAAATTTTCCCTTCACAATAATTTCTTGACAAACTTATTTGCCTTTATAATTTCAAGTTGTTGAACTTACACAGAATTTCAGATGAAACGAGATCTGAATCTAAATTTTCAGGGACATTAACCTCTCTTATGCTTTTTACAATGATAATAATTTAAAATATAACGACTGGGCAAAGCGGCGCTTCATGTAGCGCCGCCAGCGCCAGCAGCCATCATAACCTTCCATCTGCAGACGTAGAATTCCTCTAAATACCATGACAAACTTCCAAATGTGGTTCACTCTTTCAGATACCACCTTTCCTTACCAAAAACACAGGTTTTAAACCACATATCCCAGTCTTAACCTAAAATTCAGCAGACGCTAACCTATGTTTTTTACAATGACGTTTTATGTTACAACGGCCGAGCTCAGCCGCGCGGTGATCAGCTGTCGAGCCGCGCGCGGAGCCAGCGTGCGTGCAGCGCCGCCAGCGCCAGCAGCGCCGCGATGCAGTGCGAGCTGTTGGAGAGACCGGCGGAGCCTGTCTGCATTGCTGCTGGCCGTTCGCCTGGAGAAAACAGGAATATTAATTGAAAATCTACGAAACATATAATTTTGGAAAGTAATTAATGTTGTGCTTCCGATGTGGAATAAAATAACATGACTCAAGTTAGTAATGGACAATTTCGTTCCATGGACATTAATGATGTACTTGGTGTCGTTGGGGTAGTTCGAGTAAGAGCGAGCATATGATGAGTTAGTTAGTTACACTCTAACATTTATCGAGCCAGCGAGTAAGAAAATCATTGGTAAATATATAACTAGGTATGCACAGAGAATAGGGACAAGGAGTAGGAACACAGTCTAAAAATGTTTGGCAGCTATAGTGATTATATCAAAATGCTATGCGAGCGAGCAAGAATACGACCCAGAACCAGCTGGGACTGTGTCCTGCATTAGACAGCTGAAGGCAATCTTCTCAGTCATAAGGGATGCCTCTGCTATTAGCGTGGGTGCAGTATTAAGCCAAGTAACTTACCATTGAGCACATGAACACACACTGGAGCGACCTCAGCGTTGGAAGGTGAACAGCAGTACTGCCCAGGTCAGCTAGAGCTGCATTCTGTACCAGATAGTTGGTGGCACCTTTTTTAGTTAGAACGGATGCCTTTGGTATTAGTGTAGGTGCAGTATTAAAGCAAGAAACTTACCATTGAGCACATGAACACACACTGAAGCGACCCAGCGTTGGAAGGTGAACAGCAGTACTGCCCAGGTCAGCTAGAGCTGCATTCTGCACCAGATAGTTGGTGGCACCTTTCTTAGTTAGAACGGATGCCTATGGTATTAGTGTAGGTGCAGTATTAAAGCAAGAAACTTACCATTGAGCACATGAACACGCACTGAAGCGACCTCAGCGTTGGATGGGGAGCAGGAATACCGACCGGAGTCAGCCGGGGCTGCGTCCTGCACCAGGAGATAGCTAGTGGTGGCCGCCCCCTTCTCCGTCACCACGGAGACGCCGCCGCGGGACGAGTCATACGATATAACCTGCTTAACAACGATAATAATTACATTCACACATCGGAAATTTAATAATAATAGTACGGTCTGACTTAGTTTGTCGAAAGGGAATGACTTAATAGGTACTAATGTTAATGAATGTTAACGACTTGCGAATCAAGATAAAATGTGAAACAACTTCCTTTAAAACGCTTCACGCTGACAAAGAGAGCGCCAAACATATCCCCAAGCGCGTCGCTAGTTAACACAAAACCCAACCAGCGCTATACAGGGTGGTCCATTTAGATCGGTCAGTGTGGGAAAATCTGAAACTATAAGACATACGACGATCTCTTCTTAGGAACCATGTCATCGATTTTAGTAACAAGAAAAACTGCATTCATACATTTAAAAAAAAATGTGTACTCAGTTCGGGAATTTAAACCCGGACGTTTTGAAAAAAAAAATCTAAAATTATTTCTATTTAGATATCGACTGTGTATAGGGTTTGCAAGATCCGTCAATTTTTCGGATCCGGATATTTCGGATATTAAAATTTGACGGATCCGGATATCCGGATAATTCGGATAATACGGATCTGTATCAAGAAAGGTGACGAAATTTACAACTTACATACAAGGAACAGCTAGTAAAATGTAAAATGTTCATATTTTAGTTAATTACAATTATTAATAATTATTATTATCTCAAAACGATATAAATATTTATAATAAGATATTCAGTGTAGTCTTAATTAGGTATTCCTATTAATAATATTATGCATTTTTTTTAGGAGGCCGTAGTCGATTTGTAACCGAAAACGCCAAAAATGAAGTAATTAAAGCAAATTTATTTCTATATATCAGCTCAGAAGAATTAATTCTAAAGGTGCCTAAAAACACCGCTTTAACTTCGGCGTTTTTTCTTAAATTTGCCATTATAAGCTCACAAAATAGAAAATGGAGAAAAAGTTACATTTATGTACTTTTATTATTTTATACCGGTGTGGTGTGATATAATTTATACTATTTAAAAACGTACTTCCTTTACCTTGGTAAAATAGCTATACCTTCAGTCGTTCGACTGAGAATAATGGCTTAGAAAAAGTATCTAACTCATTTATTCAGTCCCCATTACAACAATCTTCCATTATAGGTATATATAAATCCAGTTAATTACTGCAAAATAATGTAAAATTACTACAAAAGTTTCGGGAAATTAAGAAATTTGGGCTACAGCTTCTTAATAACGAGAAAAAAATATCAATATTAGTTACTCAGCAGCACATCAAGCACATGTTATTTATGTTAACAGAAGACTGGGAACCGACACGATAACACAAAAAAGTCACTGATAACAACACGCACAAGCACTTATGATGTTCCAGGTAGACGACCCAAAGGCGACTGAGCGAAAACCTGATAACAATTACTTTAAAACATACAAATATTTACCCTTATTCCAGTCAGGAGGCATGCAGGTAGCTCGTTTTAATACTGTTACTGTTACTACTGTTTAGTTTAAGCAATATTTGTATTTATTTTATGACGTTATCGCGTACCAATAACGCGACCAATGCAATATTTAACGGATCCGTGAGATCCGATATATCCGGATCCTATGAGACGTTGGATCCGGATCTTAGATTTGACGGATATCCGGATATTTCGGATATCCGGATATCCGGATCTCAAACCCTAACTGTGTAGGTCTTAAGCAGTAAATGTTACTATGAAAGATGATGTCTGAAATGAATAAAATGCATTGTTTTCATATCCTTTAATTTATTTTAGTATGTTTTCGAAATGGCCACCATTTTTTTCAATACATTTTACATAAAAAAAATTTAAATGTATGAATGCAGTTTTTCTTGTTACTAAAATCGATGACATGGTTCCTAAGAAGAGATCGTCGTATGTTTTATAGTTTCAGATTTTCCCATACTGACTGATCTAAATGGGCCACCCTGTATACTAGGGACACAACTAATATGTCATTTGCAATGCAAGCAGCTACATTGGTATGTGCTAGTGCATGTAATATTATGTAGTGCCGCGACAAGCGCGAGGTAAAGATAGGATTACATGAGTTCAGTATTTATTACATAGAGTCTGTGTGGAAAGAGAAGAGTAGTAGAATGTATTGGATCCCATATATATCTCGACTCTTTTCTTTCCGCACAGACTCTATTAGTATACATACTATACACACAGCTGCAGTTCGTATTTATGTGATAAATAGCTCGTAGAAGACGTTTTAGCTTGGAAAACCTCCGTGACTGCTGTTGTATGCGTTTTTAGTATCCGAAAATGGTATTAATATTAAGTTGTTGTTGCGATGAAGGATGAATTTTATTCCACGGTTTAGCTGTGCGAGGCACTAAGATTCTATTTTCGTGCAGAGAATAGATTTAAACAATCGGCTGTTTTATATGTAGCAGTAGCCGGTGTTACTAAACAGTCTATGTATGTGTGCAATTCTGCATTGTGCACACACATAGTTAGGAGAGTGATTAGTACAAGGCATTAATCACTAGGTTCATGTAAACCTAGCACATGTTGAGGCTTTCAGTGCTACGTACCGTTACAGGATTCTGCTAAACTATTTATTCGCAGCTCTAGGTCTTAATTACACGATTCTAATGGCGTTTTTCAGAGCCATTTAAAAAGCATAAAAACGTGTTCGTGGCTGATAGTATTTTGATGGAGATGGTGCAGCTTTTATCTTTTACACCTTTGTATTAGGTGAAGTTTTAAATACTTACATGTTGAACAAAACATCTATTGTTTACAGAAAAAAATCTTTGTTACAGGTCTGCTGTAGTTGACTAAGGTAAAAAGTTAGGAAGGTTAAAACAAAACGAGAGCAAAAGTAAACAAAAACACATGGCTCACAATCTGTTAAGAGTTTTTAAATATTCCAAATTTCCTCAATGGTCAAAACTTAAATAATCAATAAATAACTTAGATCTTAGTTCCTGCATTATTATCAGCTTGATGAACACACACCATCCAGAACGAATATTTAGGCAATAATAGGATAAATACTAACAGAAAATAATAGCCACACCATGTTTTGCTCGTATATGCCACCTTCCAATCTAACACAATGATCTGAATGGATCCCACTAGGGCCCAGTAACGGTGACGTGTTCATTACCATTCCTGTTGCAGGATCCCTTGTGTACTGTACATCTCATCGAGGTTCGTGAATCACTGAGCGAGGTCTGCATTCAGTCGTGAGTAATTTGGGTTGAGTTTGAGTCGTGCTTAAACCAAATGATCACCATTAAATAGGCTGTCAAAATTGTACTCTTAACCAAACCCCGTGCTCATTGAAAATATATTATGCTGGCAAAAATAGGTACTTACCCTAAATTCGCATTTAGTACAGCCTTAACCATCATACCTTAACCTTATACTATAACCATACTTATACTTGGATTGGACTTAAATTGGATTTGAAATAAGCTTTAGTATAATTTTCATAAATTTTAAAGAAATGATAAGGCGAAAATGAAGACGAGTGGCGATTTGGCGAATAGATTTCGTGAATTCAATAGATAGGTGTATATTGCCGCTATACTCTCATACTCGTACGCGGCCCGTCCGCCGGGGCCCGGCGGGCTGGTCAACGACACCTTCTCGTAACTCATGAGGCCCTGGTACTCACTCCTTGCTAAATTCAATTTTCAGACAGTATTTTCCCGATTTTGGCCACCGTAGCCTATGGATATTTCATTGCAAGTTTGAGAAAAGCACTATACAAATCTTGGCGAGAAACAATATCTACTTGGCCTGTAACCCTTCGTTTCCCAGTCTATATAGTAATGTACTATTAGTACAAATCACGACGTACGCAATTGATTCATGTATCATGGACGGGATGAAAGACCGTTGTCATGTCAGCATGATCGTCTCATGTATTTGCCGGCGATACTAATATATTAATCACCTGTAGACGAACCCCCTACGACCCCCGACCCCCCGTTGTTTACACGGCACACCGCTAATTAATCTAAATTGGGTCGCGCCCGCAGCGCGGAACTTCGGGATTTAAAGACGAGTGGTGTGAAGACTGGCAAATTGACTGCTGTGTCAGCTACGTAAGAATACATTTATAAGAAAAGTGGAGCTACGTCCCACCCTGTTAGGAGTTGAATAAATTAACGCGTTGGAGGGTCTGCCATCTTATGGCCTGAATCGGAAACACAAACAAGGCAAGTGCTGCCATCTACCGTTCTCGTCCGTTTTCTTGTGCATAGTAATAAGTAGGTTCTGCCTGCCATCTTGTGGGCTACATTAGAAGCATAAACTTTACAATTACGCCTCGTGCCAAAAATTAGACGGCTCCTGTGCTGCCCCCTATAGTTCATGCACGCTCCCTATATTAGTACTCGGAAGGGGAAATATAATCGGAGTTCGGACACTTATTTATTACGATACGATGATCTTGCAAAAATAATAGAGGTTAGGGGGAAAGGGAAAAACGAGGAATAATAGTTACCGGATCAAATAAAGAAACGGGTTCATCTTCGTGTTGGTAGGACCTCGAGTTTTTTGAATCTAAATTTGAACAACTTGACTCGTTTTTATTCACTTCTGCGATAATAACTTCCGAGTATTTTAAGTTCCGAGTTAAGTCCTTTATTGAGTCTTTTAAGCGTAACTCAAAAATACTTGAGACTCCGAATAAAGACTCCTTCAGCATTTTTATAGATTATATATCTAAATAGCAATAAAGAGAAAGGTGTTATCGTGCGATTTGTGTACAATATTACACATTTTTTTTTGTAAATAAAGTGACAGTTATCTGAAAATTACTCAAACTCTCTATAAAAAACTAATCTCGGGTCTCTGTTAAGTAAAAAAGGACTAGTGTAATACGGCGTGCGTACAGTACTAAGTGATATAAAAAAAAGACGAAGTTGATTTGTTTACAATGAATAACAGCTTAGCAACTCATGTTTGATGTTTCCCAGTCTATATAATTTCCGAGTCTTTGACAGCGAATAAATTCTGAATTCCCGCGAACGTTTGCGACGCACGCTTTATTAGTTCCACAACTGACTCACGCTTGAATACTAATCGACTCATTACACGTTAGAGGGGGACAGCAATACTAATCGTCCCATTATCAGAGGGGGACAGCGATAAATCCGTGATGCCGGCCCTAAATTCGCGCCTCTTAACAAAGTCTAATTAAACGAGATTGTTTCTTATTAACAATTTAAATCTTTAAAGTTTACGATAACAATCTAACTAGGGTTCTTCAAAATAGGAGTGTAGAGGTATTTGAAACGGCTACGCGCATGTGTACTCTCTGGAGTGGCAAGCGTCTAATTGTCTGCTAAGAATTAGGTTGGCTGTATGGTTGTTTGCTACTGATGTGGTATAAAAAATGGCGAAGTGTTGTATTCAACATGTAAATATTGCATCTTTCTTAAACTACTGTGCAGGATTCGATTGTTTTCCAGGGTCCATTCAATGAAGACGTTTATTTAGAATTGTAGAAAATCTTTTCGAAAAATGGCATTATAATAATTATATTATTTGTTTTTATTAATATAAAATTTATCGTGTCGTATATCGAGCCGAATGAACGGGATACGCGGAGGGTATAAGAGTTGTCATCGCAGCGCCGCTAGATGTTGCGAGTAGCTACCTCAACTCATGTAACTTAAGTTAACCGATATGCGCGTGATACGGCATTATGGAGTTATATTATGATTGGCTTTTCTAAGATCCAATTCAAGAAAATAGAAAGAAAGAAAATACATTTATTTACGTCAAACCAAACCAGTTAATTACATATAAAATACATAGATGAGATAGACGTTAAAAAGGACAATTCAGTGACATTTCAATTAACACAAGTATTTATGTTCATATGAACCTAATTCATATCTCGGTGGTACAGTTCGATTGCGCGTAAAATATCACCCCTATAAGCCTCTTAATGGCGTCGCCAGTAATTTTACGACCTCCACTCCTGTCCATGTATTTCATTGGTTTCAGCTTTCCTCTAACTAGCATAATATGACCTTGAGATCTTTAACAACTACACGTAATCGGAGACCACTCATATATTCGATGTTATTTCGACTCATTCTCGATAAGGATTGGAATAATTGCCACGATAAGTCTAACCAGTATAGTGTGACCTTGAGATCTTTAAAAACTGCATGGAATTGGAGACCACTCTTATATTCGATGTTCTTTCGACTCTTGGAAGATGTGGAATGGCTGGCACGGAATGAACAACTTCGGTAATATATGCCAGGATAAATGCAGATAGATGATTCCTTTTCGAAGCTTATATACTCGTAACGATATAGCGGAGTTGAAGCCAGTTGACTATAAATTATGCAAAATCGTCGTTTGGTCTGTCTTTGTGCTATTTTATTTTGAACTAGCGACCCGCCCCAGCTTCGCATGGATTAACAAATCATACACAAACCTTCCTCTAGAATCACTCTATCCATTTAAAAAAAACCATATCAAAATCCGTTGCGTAGTTTTAAAGATCTAAGCATACACAGGGGCAGACAGCGGGAAGCGACTTTGTTTTATACTATGTAGTGATATAGGCACCTACTCGAGAAATCGGGACGGATGCCAGTGGTGACCGTGATAATAGTCTAGAGGTCCAGGGTGTTAGCGGCATATGCTGAGTGGCATCCATTTTGGTGCCTTGTATTAGAAGTCAATGGGCGGTTTACGAAGACCAGGTGCCTTACCATGATGTCCTTTTTGTGATTCTGTTTAGGACCTAAACTGAATTGCTAAGCGACGGAGCGACTTATGTAGCTCCGTTCTTTAGCAATTCAGTTTAGATCTTAAAATGAATCGCAATAAGGACTTCATGGTAAGGCCCCAGAACAGGTGACGCAGCCAAAAATGTTGTATTGCCAAAATGCCTTTTAGTTTTTAAGATTATTATTATTGTCTGTATATTATATCTGTATGAGCCTAACAATTTTTTTTTATTTGATTATAAAACCAGTCTTCCGAAATCCGAGTGTAATAAATAGTCTCAGTCTCAAGTTCGGTTTGAAGTCTGAGAACCCTTGGTCTGGACAATGAAAGGCTCCGTGGAAAACAATTAGGCTTAATTTTATAGAAACGAGGCCTTTGTCGGAAGAAGTGATTGGAATTGTAGACAAAAGAATGTTCCAAAATCTGACAGTCAGGAAAAATATTTAAGGTATTTTCAAGGTTTTTAAGGGAAGATGAGTAATTTTAATAACATGAAAGATGGAGGATGGGTACAAACGATGGTCCCATGTTGAACGACTTTTAGAAATTTTAAGTAGGTATACCGTAATAAGTGTCTTATTTTATTTGGTGCTAACATTTTTAGAAATTGTCATCTCGATTAAAATATGCCAGTATACCGGCATTCCTTAGTGGGGTATTTTTTATTCTGGTAAAACGTAACGATTGTTTTAAATATACATTTTCGAAATGTTGCTCGACATGAACTTTCTAAGATCTCTTTAACGTCATAATACAACTTTCTTACTTAGAATTGGTGATCCTATAATGTACTTACCTATAAACATATCTTTGATGCTGACTCAGGCCAGTTGGAAGTCTGCCAGCACCAACAGCCGTACGAGTGAGAGCACCTCTGTGAAGTAGACCCATTCGAGACCTCTTGATTTTTACATTGCTGTGCTTTTCTATCGTCCGGACTGGCAACATAAGCCTATTTGATGTTTGAGTTTGTGACTTACTTGTGAACTCTAAATTTGTAGAGCTAGGTGACGATCGGATGGCAATTGTAGCTGCATTACTGCTGCGGCCTTGACGCGGGCACTCTTTTTCCTTGATAAAAAGGGTGCTGCTTGCTTGCTTACTGTTTTTTTCAAGACTTAAAATTTCCAGTGCACCTGCAGTAGCAGCGTGTCAAAAATATTCACTAGGTAAGCCGAAGTTTAATTAGCTTGCTAATATTTCCTTGGAATTTCTGATCATCAGAGAATAATGTTCTCAGATGTTTTTAAATTGGCAAGCCGGTGGGAATCGAGTTCTTTGGACGCTCCGCCACTGGGACCTAGCCAAGTTGACAACGTAACTTTTCGTAGCATCCCGATACTTTTTTCTTTTCGATTGGCGTTGGTTAATATATAATTGTCTTCTTGGCTAGGCCCCCAGGTCGGTATTGAGCACTCACCTCGTCCTCGTGGTACCAGAAGATGTAGGCGGGTGGCTCAGGACTGAACTGAATGAGGCAGGTCAGGTAAAATATCACCTCTATAAGCCTCTTAATGGCGTCGCCAGTAATTTTACGACCTCCAGTGCTGTGCATGTATTTCATACTTTATACTAACCAGTATAATACGACCTTGAGATCTTTAACAACTATAAGTACTCGGAGACCACTCATATTTTATTTTATTTTATTTTATTTTTATTGGTTTACCAGTAACTGTTACACTGACGCATACATAAATTTATTAAATCCTTAATAACTAAGAGCTTAGTGTACAATAAAATTTAGGTAAACACTGCATGCAAATTTAAATGTATTACCAACTAAGTTTAATTACGTACTACTTACTTAACCACTATTTTTGTGAAGCTGACGTTTAAGCTTGTTTAAAGGAGTGCAAAACATATCAATTTTGTTATATTTGTTATGCATATATGGGGGCTAGGCCCCCAGGTCGGTGTTGAGCACTCACCTCGTCCTCGTGGTACCAGAAGATGTAGGCGGGTGGCTCAGGACTGAACTGAATGAGGCAGGTCAGGTTAATGGTGGATCCCATGTCCACGTGCAGATCGGGCCCGCCCAGGATGCGTGCTGATGGCACTGTAACAAAAAAAATCTCATTAGAACACCTCTCAACTGCTTCTTCCTGCCCGTATCCCACGTTATGTGTGTTTTTAGGGTTCCGTACCCAAAGGGTAAAAACGGGACCCTATTACTAAGACTCCGCTGTCCGTCCGTCCGTCCGTCCGTCCGTCTGTCACCAGGCTGTATCTCATGAACCGTGATAGCTAGACAGTTGAAATTTTCACAGATGATGTATTTCTGTTGCCGCTATAACAACAAATACTAAAAACAGAATAAAATAAAGATTTAAGTGGGGCTCCCATACAACAAACGTGATTTTTGACCGAAGTTAAGCAACGTCGGGCGGGGTCAGTACTTGGATGGGTGACCGTTTTTTTGCTTGTTTTGCTCTATTTTTTGTTGATGGTGCGGAACCCTCCGTGCGCGAGTCCGACTCGCACTTGGCCGGTTTTTTTCTTCCATTCTCCTCTATCTTGCGTCACCTCAGCACTCACTCCCTTCTTTCTCATATCATCTTTCACACAATCCATCCATCGTTATTTGGGTCTACCATCCACTCTCCGTCCATCAACATTCATCCATAACATTATTTTGCCTATATGGCATTCATCCCTCCTCATTACATGCCCATACCACGCTAACCTACTACTCCTCATCTTCTCCGTTGCTACTTTCAAACTTCCCCTTATGTACTTATAGAACACCTTTCAACAATTATAAAAAAGTTTTTAGGGTATTAGGTATTAATAAGTAATGTGATTAGTGTTATTTTGTGAGCGCTTTCGATCCTTGAGGCCGATCCAAACTGTGATCTAAATTATATCATTTTATACAATTAAATATAATTTGGCCGTGTGTTCCGAATGTAGCTATCAAAATGTAAGTTCGTATTCTCATCCTGATAGCAGAAAATAATCTCCTAAGCCGTCTATATATTTTCATACCTTTCTTTACGTTAAGAAATCTATATTTAGTATACCTATTCACCATTGCTGTTTGAAGCAACTATTAACATTCCGATTCAGTTAAGGTAAAGGTACCTAACTAAAGTATCTACTACCTATTCAGGTAATCAAACTTTCACTTTGACAGACTTTGATAGGCTTGAGGGTTTGAAACTTTATGTAAAGTTAAGTTGGGTAACCGAAACACTGGAGGTCGGAGTACCAGACTCACCCCAAGTAAAGGATGACCAAGGTCACAGAACGACATTTTGAACTGAATAAGTATGGTTCCCGATTTTTGATCGCGGCCTTGAAATAGCTCATGCTGATTGGCGATTGAAGTGGAAGTGCGTGAGAAGGACCAAGACTATGGTTAGGTCGTATCAAAACCGGTTAAAAACTATAAAAATTATTAAATTAGAATCGACATCCCAAGAAGGAATGGCATAAGAAATTGGTCGAGGTAACACTTAACAGTATAGGTAGGTACTCGTACATAAATTTAAGAATAAGAATAGAATAATACTTAAGAATAATATTTATTTTAAAGAAAAAAACCTGATTAACAATTATCAATGTCCTGTGGCCTCACACAAGGCTATGCTTGTCATGTGGTAGCCGGATTCGTAATTCGTAAGCTAAAGGTTAAGTAAAAACGAATCTAATAGGTAAAGTAAGTTAGGTGTATCATTTACATGAATTGCATCGACCTTCGAGTTCACCTATTTCATGTAGACAACTCTCTAAAATATACAAAATGCTCAAGCTTCCACTGCAGATCAAATTTTAATTCAAACTACAAAGCTAGAATTTATCGCAGCTGTTTAATATTTAAGGGGGACAAAACGACACTCTTGCCGCGCTGAGTTTTGCTGATGCAGACTAGTGGTGTCGTGTTCTCGTTCCCGGGAAAGTTCCCGCGGGAAATAAGCCGTTACAAAATAAAAAACGGGACCAGTGCGAGTCGGACTCGCGCACGAGGGTTCGTACCATTACGCAATAAATGGCAAAAATATCACGTTTGTTGTACGGGCACCATTAAATATCCATTTTGTTCTGTTTTTAGAATTTGTTATTATAGCGGCAACAAAAATACATCATCTGTGAAAATGTCAACTGTCTAGCTGTCACGGTTCATGAGATACAGCCTGGTGACAAACAGACAGACAGACAGACGGACAGACAGGCGGACAGACGGACAGTGCAGTCTTAGTAATAGGATCCCGTGTTTACCTTTTGGGTACGGAACCCTAAAAAACCGGACAAGTGCGAGTCAAACTCGCCAACCGAGGGTTCCGTACAAATTCAACTTTTTTATTTTATGTCTGTAAAATTATAGTATTGTGATTTTTTCCTGTAAGTACTCGTAGTGTTACACAATATTACTTGCCAAATTTCATAGTTATAGGTCAATAGGAAGTACCCTATGTAAGGAATGAAAATTGCAGGTAACTCTAGGTAGGTAAATAAAATACCTACAATTTTGTCTATTGCTTTATCGCCGCTCCCGAATATTCCTGCCCATCACTAATGCAGACTTTCAACACTTGTATTAAGAATGCAGATTATTGCAGCTACATCTTACAATACAACACCAGCTTTAAGCGTCACTATATAGAGCAGGGTTTACTTTGGGTTAAGCGCGAAATATTGTCACTAATGCAAAATGTACTCTCCGCTAAAGTGTTAAGGTGGGGATTCGCATGTGTGGGGGGGATTGACGAAGTAAGCCATTAGTGCAGTGAACAATAAAGCTTAGTTAGTGGAGGAAATGCTAATAAAGTTTTAAGTTCCGAGGCGGGCTTCAGATAGTGATGGAGATAACTCGAACCTTTTGAGTTCTCACTGAAGTGTGAGAATCAATCATTTAGAATAAATTAATTTACAAACTATCATACTTATGTTGTCTGGTGTGTTCGGGGCTAGGTAGAGCCAATCTCTTGAAGTCGACTAATCAGCCGGGGTTAATAGGGGTGGCGGGGTGAATAAGGATAAAAAATGAGAATAACATTTACTTGATAATTTATTAAAAATGCAAATTATATAATTATACACATATACAACGTTCTCGAAACTCGACGATTTTTTTTATTAAATTTGAAACTGACAACTACGTATTTTTAAAGGCTTCTCACGTTGAGTAATTTTCGCCCTGATTCGAACTTTAAGATACATCAAAAATTTGCTAAAGATATGGATCGGATAGGTCAGTGTTAAATTAAAAGTGACGTTTATTCAGACAAATTAATATCAGATCCATTTCGTATCTTTAGCAAATTTTTGACGCATCTTAAATAGCTCACGCTAATAAAACAGATATGTACATTCAACATTTTGAAAACTCACTCGAGTTCTTCAAAATAAACTCACAAGTCTCGAGTGCCGACCAACACTAGCTGAAGGTTCTCGAATGGATGAGGTGACGGCGTTAAAAGCGACTTGAATGACGTTGTCTAATTAAATCTCGGCGTTCTGCTTGTTTTATACGACATAACTTGGTGAACCAAGGAGTCCAAGGACTGATGTTTTCTGAGGGAATGAGTCACGCAGAGATAGTTTTTATATCACGAGTATTCAGACGACGGTAAATAGGCATCATCAGATTGTAGTAAAAGAAAATGAAGTTTCAAAAAATCAATCATCATCTTCCCGCGTTATGCCACGGCTCATGGGAGCCTGGGGTCCGCTTGGCAACTAATCCCAGGAATTGGCGTGGGCTCTAGTTTTTACGAAAGCGACTACCATCTGACCTTCCAACCCAGAGGGGAAACTAAGCCTTATTGCTGGTAAATATCAAATGATATTTCTTACATAAGTTTCGAAAAACTCATTGGTACGAGCCGGGGTTTGAACCCGCGACCTCCGGATTGCAAGTCGCACGCTCTTACCGCTAGGCCACCAGCGCTTCGCAGAATTTAACAACTGATATGCAGAAGATCTCGCGAAAGCTTTGAAAGTCATGAAAATAAATACTCATACTCGTATTCACTGCATCTTAATTTAGCAGCAAATACATTTCTTGCGCCTGCGTTTTGTAGCTGCCATTACTACTAACGACCCGTAAACATTCTCCATACATCTCCATTCCATTATAAAGTGGTAGCAGCTTAATGGGTGGATTAAACAAGTGTATTATTGCGTTTTAAATCCTTCAGATTAAGCACGGTTCGCATTTAACGAAAGCTATCAAACTAATTAGTGTTGAACACACAATGATGGCTTTATTCAAGTTTGCAGACTGTCGAGGTGGACCATATGCCTTTTGTAATAAGGTATACGAACTATTAGTTAACAGTGTGGGCGATAGGACAAACAAGGAAACGTTAGTAATTCGCGTATCTTTGATTTCAAATAGGTAATTGATAATGATCTTGAAGTAAAAAAAAAGTTAAGAAATTTTAGCCCTTAGAATGCCACGCCAATCGTGCACGAAATATGTGTATGTTGGCGGCCGATCGTAATATCCGCCAGATCATGAAAGTCCTAGGCATATCGTGAAATGTGAAAATCACTAATGCGTTCCCTAAGTCGATGAAGCCCCGCTCTGCGGGGCTCCTATTTCTGGACAGTTTGAAGACGATTACTCAGGAACTTTACGATCGGCCGCAGACATGTATATTGATTAAAGTACATTGTTGTCTGTAACTATTAGTTAATTGTAATCCCGCAACCAGCGGTGTCCAAACAAATCGAACCGCAACCAGTAAATTAGGCAGCTAACTAGCTGGTAGTTCGTGTCTGCGGTGACGGGCTGTTAAATTCACTCCATTTGTCGGTTTAGTGACACCTTTACCTATAAGTATATTACACTCAGTAGTAAACAGAAAAACACTACACAAAATGAAAAAAGTATCAGATAGGTACCTAGGTTTGATAGTTAACGACTGTAAATATGCAACTTTCATACAAGTTTAAACTCACTCACGGGTTGGATTTAAATCCAAGAGAATAATTAAGAAATTATTGACGCAACAAGACTTCACAGCATCAAACGTTGCAAGCGTTGTGTCTTTACTCCAAGTTTATATCTGGCTTATTTATCCAGTCATTCTAAACACGGTCTTATTTCCTTTGATTAAAGTTTGAATTCCAACGAACTTGCGAAGTGTTGGACGTCCACTGTTGCGTGAGTATTGCCTAGGGATCGTTAGCGGCTGAGGCTCTATTCGAGATGTTTTGATGACATAACTTGTTTACTTTTAGTTTTAAGCACAGATTAAGTACTTTACTAAGTTAACTGAAAGGGCTTTAATGAGTCATACTCATACTTATAGTGTGTTAAAGGTCTGTTTGATTTCAAACATAGACAGAGAGAATCATACTATCTTTGTCTTACACTAGTACTAGCACCCAAAAGAAAAGGATGAGTACGGTTTTTTTTGTTCCTATTTACTGACAAGATTTGGTTGACCCAGTATAATTTAAATGTACAGTTTGTTTTTTGTTTTTTATTTTATTTTTTTATTAAAAGGTTCTCCCCTGAACTGGAAGGTCAGATGACCGTCGTATTCGCAAAAACTAGTGCCAGCGGCAATTATTGGGGTTAGGGAGCTGCGCGGACTACGGACTCTAGCTAGAGCAGCTGAGAAAGCAACTAGAGCGAATGCTAGGGTGACTTAGCAATGCTGTCTTTTTTATGATAAATAGAACAGAAAAATGACAGTCACAAAATCATGTCCATAATATGTTCAGTGGCGGATATTTGCCTTAGGTACTTTTTTTGGGTTCCGTAGCCAAAGGGTAAAAACGGGACCCTATTACTAAAGGCTTCACTGTCCGTCTGTCTGTCTGTTATCAGGCTGTATCTCATGAACCGTGATAGCGGGACAGTTGAAATTTTCACAGATGATGTATTTCTGTTGCCGCTATAACAACAAATACTAAAAAGTACGAAACCCTCGGTGGGTGAGTCCGACTCGCACTTGTTTTTTAATATTTATTATTTTTAATAATAATACTCTTGTATGGCAAATCGTTTTGTGTGTCTTTTCCTTCGGGCACCTAATAAAGCGTATTGTTGCAAGCAATGTGACGAGCTGGCATTAAACCGTGTTGAATAGCGCCGTTGCGCGCTGACCCTAACGAAGCGAGGATTGCACTTTCTTTGACACGTCTCCCGACTACAACACAGGGAAGTTAACTATTATCACCTCTTGTGCACAACTATGGGGATTTTTCAACCCTTACCGGGGTGAATATATGTAGGTTACAGAAAACTTTTAAATGCAAGTGACCATTATAGTCATTCTTGCGACTTCAAGATATGTCATGTTGAAAGAAAAAACCGGCCAAGTGCGAGTCGGACCACCATCAACAAAAAATAGAGAAAAACAAGCAAAAAAACGGTCACCCATCCAAGTACTGACCCCGCCCGACGTTGCTTAACTTCGGTCAAAAATCACGTTTGTTGTATGGGAGCCCCACTTAAGAGCCAACAGGAGTGGTCATTTCTCCATACAAACGTACTCGACTGTTTCCTCCGTGGGTTTTGAAGCTAGAGCAATGATTTTTTCAACACAGATTAATATTGTCAATATCTGTGTCGGACCGTTTTGTTTTTTTTGATATTTTTGTTTATTAAGGCGCTTAGAGCCCTTCATAAATGGCCAAAATGGCCTAATTGACTATGCCGCAATGAGAGGCGCGCTATTCAAAACTGATATCAATTAGCCAAAAAAGCAAAACGGTCCGACACAGATAATGTCATAATCATTTAGATTTCCAAATTTGGTTACGATTGGTTTAGTTTTGGAGGAGGAAACAATCGAGTACGAAACCTCGATTTTTGAGATTTTTACGCAGGATTTTTCGCCTTGTCCTTATCGCACCAGTTTTAGGAGCCGCTTCAGTTAGCGAGACGGGTATATTTACCTAAAATATTTAAATCTCAGCTCCTGTTGGCCCTTAAATCTTTATTTTATTCTGTTTTTAGTATTTGTTGTTATAGCGGCAACAGAAATACATAATCTGTGAAAATTTCAACTGTCTAGCTATCACGGTTCGTGAGATACAGCCTGGTGACAGACGGACGGACGGACGGACGGACAGCGGAGTCTTAGTAATAGGGTCCCGTTTTTACCCTTTGGTTACGGAACCCTAAAAATCACCAAGGCCCTAGGCACATTGGGCCTTGGTGGTTCGAATTGAAGTATTTGAAGATAATGATTTGATAATGAAATATAAACAATACTATATGAAATATAAAAGATGTGTCCCGCCGAGTTTCTTGCCGGTCCCATTATTGGGATACCCTTCTCCAATTGAGGGGGGATCTTTTTCTCGAGGCAGAGGTGTAGGGTTAGAGCCGGTGTAGCTTTATTTGACGTTCATAAGCGTATTGCAATATGCCTGCTTGAATAATACGCTATCTTTATTTTTATCTTTAACTATTGACCCGATTCGCACGGGTTAACAAATTAGATATAAACCTTCCTCTTGAATCACTCTATCTATTAAAAAAAACCGCATCAAAATCCGTTGGGTAGTTTTAAAGATCTAAGCATACATAGGGACAGACAGACAGCGGGAAACAACTTTGTTTCTTATTATGTAGTGATAATTTCCTTGTAAGTAATTGTATGTGTCTACTTAAGTCCCTCAGTAAGTTACCCGGAAGACATACAGTTTATATGAAGACTTGAAGCGTAGACTTAGTTAATAGCATCGGTCGCAGACGTTACTGCTTATAAAAAATTAAATTAGAATGGGTAGTACATCGTAACTGGTGAATTTCCAATATGACTTGGAACTCCGGTAGCCGTTTAAGAAGTGTAACGCTCTTACGGTAGATGTCGCTAGGGTCCCCTAGACCCGTAATATGGTGGAAAGATTTGCTGGCTATGGATGAGGTCTTGGTGGCTCAGATGGCAGAGCGCTGGAATATCGATCCAGAGGCTGTGAGTTCAATTCTCACCCAAGACAGTAATTTTTCCACTTTTAAATTTATTCTAAGCCTAGACTTAGGTTTGTAAGCCTCAGTTCCGGCTCAGTTCAGCTGGCTCACTTAGCTGCGGCGACTTAATAGCAGCATTAGCGGTCGGCTTAATCGGCTGGTTGCCGGGTAGCCCGCTTAAGGTGTAGCTGGTTCAGTTAGCAGAGTTTTATTGTCAAATTAGCGACCCGCCCCGACTTCGCACGGGTTAACAAATTATACGAGGGGCGTTCAAAATATTCTCGGTATTGATATCTTACGACCTCTTCTAAAATTTCTTTCGTTACTGGCCGCTAAGGTTTATTCATTGACATTAAAAAAAAGTATAATTCGAACCGAGATAGTCTTTTGTTTTTCTGCAATTGCTGAACAAACATGAACATCCTGTGCGAATTGACAATGTTAACTAAATTAGAACATCGATGCGTGATAAAATTCTTGACAAAACAGGGTAAAAATCAAAAAACCATAAAAGAGGAAATGGATTGTGTTTACCGTGAGTCTGCTCCTTCTTTATCTACCATTCAAAAGTGATCAAGCGAGTTTAAACGCGGAAGGGAGAGTATTGAAGATGACCCTAGACCTGGCCGGCCTGTAGTAGCTACTTCACAAGAAAATATTGATAAAGTGGAAAAACTTATATTGGAAGATGGTCGAGTGAAGGTAAAATCTATAGCACAAGTAACCAATCTCTCTATTGGTACCGTACATGATATTATACATGACCATCTTAATATGTCAAAAGTAAGTGCAAGATGGGTTCCGCGAATGCTGACTCGGCTTCAAAAAGACATGCGTGTAGCTTGTTGTTCCGATTTTATTGACCTGTGCGGTGAAAATCCTGATGAGGTGCTGCAAAGAATAGTTACTGGAGATGAAACCTGGGTTCATCATTATGACCCAGAGAGTAAACAAGAGTCCATGCAGTGGCACATTAAGGGTTCAGCTCATCCCAAGAAGTTGAAGGTCATCCCTTCAGCTGGCAAGGTCATGGCCACGATATTTTGGGATTGTGAAGGAGTATTACTAATCGATTATAAAGAAAAAGGTGTAAATATCACAGGACAGTACTACGCTAACATTCTACGTCAATTAAAGGATGTAATTAAAGAAAAGAGGCGAGGAAAGTTAACCAAAGGTATTCTGCTTCTGCATGACAACGCCCCCGTCCATACTGCTCATATTGCCAAGGCAGCTATTGTTGAACGTGGGTTTAAAACTGTTACTCACCCACCGTATAGTCCGGACTTAGCCCCCAGCGACTTCTTTTTGCTCCCCAATCTTAAAAAGGATCTGCGTGGAAATAAATTTTCTGACGATGAAGCATTGAAGGCGGCAGTGGAGGAGCATTTTTACACGAAAGATAAAAAATATTTTTACGAGGGATTAAAAAAAATAATTGATCGATCTTTTAAGTGTATGAACATAGGGGGGGAGTATATTGAAAAATAAAAATATCAAACTTTTCGTACTTGTTTGTTTTCATTCTCATACCGAGAATATTTTGAATACCCCTCGTATATAAACTTTCCTCTTGAATCACTCTATCTATTAAAAAAACCGCTTCAAAATCCGTTGCGTAGTTTTACAGATCTAAGCATACGTAGGGATAGACAGACAGCGGGAAGCAGCGTACTTACAATTTCTTGTTGTGAGATCCTATCTCTGTGTCCAATAGTGGTATTTTAATGGAGAAAATATGATGTTGATAGTTGTCTTGATTCTAGAAGTTACGGGTTTGTCAAAGTACTCAGGTCAGCCGCACACGCACAGTGGAACAACGCCAGACTGGTGGTTGGACATGAGAATTTTCTGTTTACGAATTATCATTCGTAAAGTTATCACTTTGGGAGGGATAGTCCTGAACAGATTCCTAAGATCCTTACTAAATTTCATCAATTTTCGTTAGGACGATAAAAAGTTATCGTCGTAAAACTGACAACTCTCATGTCCGACCTCAAGTAAATAGACATGGCTACGTCCCACTGTGACACGTGCAAGCAATGGGAATAGGTTACGTAGCTCGTAGTTTGTTTTATTACGAGTAGGGTGTTGATTTACTAAGGCTATTTATTTTTGCAGCTGTCTGACCGGTGACAAGAATGTCACCAGCTATCGACTTTTCTCTCGCGCAAAAAATATATAATAATATGTAGTAATATCAGGGGACATCTTACACAGATCAACCTAGCCCCAAACTAAGCAAAGCTTGTACTATGGGTGCTAGGTGACGATATACATAATTATATAAATACATAGGTACTTATATATATAGAACACCCATGACTCAGGAACAAATATTTGTGTTCACCACACAAATAAATGCCCTTACCGGGATTCGAACCCAGGACCATCGGCTTCACAGGCAGGGTCACTAGGCCTGACCGGTCGTTGGATATGAATGCGTATCCTGATGAGATTCATCAGGGACGGAGCGCAAACAGCAGTCATCGCACAGGCTTGAGCAAACACACTGTCCAAAACCGTCCATATACTTAAAATGAAAACTGGCCACCAGTTCCGCAGGACTATCAAAATATATATTATTTACGATACAAGTGCGAAAAAGAGGAAATTCGAAACGAGTGGCGATAAATTAAAACACGACCGAAGGGAGTATTTAAATCGACACGAGTTGCGAATTACCTATTCGCACGCGTATCGTACAACGTTTTACAGTACATATGCCCCTTTAAATATTTGACATAGCAACGAAAAGTGCTTATTTATGAACTAGTGTGGGAAAGTAGCACCATATGTACTGTAAAAGACTTTCGGTCATTGCTTCTCGTTTATTGCCGTCGGTCAGACACCAGGCTTTAGGTACGCGGTTTGCTGTTGTATTAGGACTAGGCTGATTTACTAAGGCGATTACAGCTAACCCATTTAACCTAGGATATAAATGTGGCATGTACTTAATTGAGTGGCATACTTAACCTAGCCTAAAAATGAGCTGGTGAAATACTAAATGTGCGGTTAAGACCCGGGTCCGTAGGCGCTCATTTAGCCCAGTTCTCTCGGCGTAGTTTCTATTTAAGTAGATTTGTTTCTCTTTAGGTACTTACATTTATTATCTTCCTTCATTTTTTCTAACAACACTCTTAACTGAGCATCGGTGGTGGATCTTTTTATTTGTTATAAGGAATACGAATTGACATAAAACAATGTAGTGTGTAAGATAAGACTACGCGTTACAAAATAACTATGTTTTTTCAAATTACTTAACAAAAATATGTAACTATATGTGGAACAATGGGGTTGGCCGGTCGAAGTATTTAGCAGATGGCGCCATCATAGCTTGCCCTGTCAATTCCTAGAATTGTGTAAATTTTTTTTTAATGCCCTGGATGCCAGCTCTTTAAGCTAAATCTCATAGAAAAAGGGGCAAGCTATGATGGCGCCATCTATGCAAATCTTTGAGAGTTGCCAACCCCATTAGATTGCGGCAGATACTTTTGGAAAAGTTTTCTATGGCAGACATTTTTGGCTTATTGTTTCATCCTCTACTATTGATGCTGACTGTACATAAGACATCTTTGTGGCACAATCGTGGTGGTAAAAAGAGGCCTGATGAACCTGATGCGATTGAACAGAATTGAACAGGATTTTCCAATGAACATCAATAAATCTACCAGCGAGATTTCATCAGAGCTTGGCATAATTCGCCGATGCATCATGGCCTCGCCCTAATAAAGTCGACGCCACATTATAACCCTGCCAAACTAAGAGAGGCATTAACAGCACAAAACTCATGTAACAGTACCGCCCTTTTTCAATTGAAAGGCTTATCCCGTCCTGCCAGATAAGTGCAGCCGCAACTTAATTAAATTCGTTCGATAAATCTCCATTATAAAGGACGGCACAAATAAATTAAGCAACAATTTCGCTGGGTGCGATTCGGCCATTGTGGTTCCCCGTCATTATTTAAGAGCTTGGATCTTGTCGGAATGAACTATTAACAAAAAACTATTTAGTATTCCGCTATATGCCGGTTTGGAAAGATGAAAAATTTATCGCCAGCCTATAGTAACGGCACCAGTCATGGGACATTTAAGAGGAAATTTGGAGTATTTGTGATATTTCCCTGATACATGTAAAAGCTCTACCGCTTAGCTTGTTAAAAGATGAATATCCTATCCTTCTTTTATGTTTCAGGCGTGTTGTATCAAAGATACTGCAGTTAGTTTCCACATAATTAATAAATTAAAAGTATGTTTTCTTTCTCCAGTCATGGACACCAAAGCTCCAGTAATGGATCCCCGGTAATGGACGTGGATCCAGTAATGGGCCCCCTATAATGGGCATACCCTATCAGTATAAGATATTGGAATAGAGAATAAGTTTTTGGCAAAAAACTAGTTATTAGTCATTTTTGTCACCCGATTGCATTGTCATCCGATTTGCATACGTATCCAAAATTTCAACTCAATCGGAAATCCGAAAGTGGCTCAAATGCCATTTCCAAGATTTGAACCACACTAACTAATACAGGTGGATTTTCTTTTTGGGTCAGTGAGGGCAGCTACCAGATCCCGTGCTGCTACGAGAAAACGGTCTTAGAAGACCTTCCCTCGATTTCAAATTAATGAAGATTGGCTTTTACAGATTTTGGAAAAAACATACAGGGTGCGAGGAAAAGGTAATTTTTGACAAACTTTTTTTTTGATGCCAATCGATCCCATTCCTATTGAGGATCAAAAGCTTGTATGGAACAAAAAAAATTCCGGCTAGAAAAGCCACAAATCGAGGAAAACATTTCCCATACAATTTGTATGAGAATGAAAACTTATATCTTTCACACGCTATTTTTGTATGCCAATCGATTCCATTCCTATCCAGTATCAATAGTTTTTTTTGGGTCAAAATTAAATTTCACATTTTCTCCATAGTAAATGTACTTATGGAAAAAGTTTTTATTAATTGGTGGCTTTTTAGTACATTATCGTAAGTTGACCCCAAAGAAACTATTGATACTAGATAAGAATGGAATCAATTGTCATAGAAAAATAGCATGTGAAAAATAAATGTTTTGATTTTCATACAAATTGTATGGGAAAAGTTTTCCTCGATTTGTGGCTTTTCTAGCCGGTTTTTTTTTTAGTTCCATACAAGCTTTTGATCCTCAATAGGAATGGGATCGATTGGCATCAAAAAAAAGAATGTCAAAAATTACCTTTTTCTCGCACCCTGTATGTTTTTTCCAAAATCTGTAAAAGCCAATCTTCATTAATTTGAAATCGAGGGAAGGTTTTCTAAGACCGTTTTCTCGTCGCAGCACGGGATCTGGTAGCTGCCCTCACTGACCCAAAAAGAAAATCCACCCTGTATACAAACTAACAGGGCAAGTTAAATAAAATTTTGTAAAAACGATATTAATTTATCCGAAGTCCGAGAAGACCTCCTGACATAGTTCGTACGAGTAACTACATTATACTTCTGTATTGTTTAAACATGAAATTACGCCATGGCAAGCATCATTATGTAAATTATCCCATCATAGGAGGTATGCAGTTTTACAGCTCCTATAATGGGATTGGGCAAAATACCACTATTTTTTATACATCTCTAGAGTCACAACATAATGTGTTGTATACCTTATCTCATGGTAAATGCAATTAACGAAACACACTCTAGTTTACACCAAGTAATAATTAATTACAATTTAATATATGAACTCACCTCTCTTAGCGAAGTTGTTAAGAATTCTTACTGGTTATTTTTTCCAGTGACACGACAACTTTTGGGTTGGCGCCAATTTCTTAAAAAGTAACCGAAATTAATAAAAGTCAAACTTAAACAGCTCTATGACTCTTATTTATGGTAAAATATTGCCAGTGTTTATAAACTACTTTTACATACTTATTTTAGAGGATTTGTGGTTTTATGTCCCATTACCGGTTCCACGTCCATTATAGGGTCCATTACTATATACATTTTGTATTGCTTGTGAATTGCAGATGTATGGCAGGTACCTTCATCATGATTTATGAATATTTAGATCGACGTTTTAAGACAGTTTTATTGCGACCGGAAACGTAACAATAATTTAAAAAGTTCCCATTTGAAAACTATAATCATCGTAAGAATTTAAATCGTTCTTTTGAAAAAAAAAAAAAAGTTTAGTTTGGAAAATACAGTGAGCAAGGCAGATATGCCTTTTATTTCGTTCATCATCAGCCTTTCTCTTTATATCAATTATTAGAGAGATCCGAAGCATTTTAGTCACTAGATATCTCTTCGTAGGTATATAGCTTGTAATCATTCACTTCTTTTCATATCGTCTCACACACTCCATCCATTAAGTTACTTAGTTTAGGTATTGATGTAAAATATGTTAGAGCCAGTTAGAATTTTTGCTTACAAGATCTTTTATTTTATGTTTACTTTTCTAAACCATGATTGTACATATATAATATTTAAGTAACTATTTAAGCGTATTATGACAGTTTTAAGTTTAGGATATTTTTCAATGAAATAAGTTTTATCTTTATCTTATCTATCTTTATCCACATTTTTCTCTTCCTCCCCACCACATGAATTTCTATTAACTTCCTCGTCACACGACTCGCGTGCAAGAAGATTTCCTCCTACTTTTTTGTTCACTGTTACGGTTGCAGGTCTAATCATGTTGTAAAGTATGCGTCAAATTACAGGGTTACTTCGCCTTTGACCCGAGCTGTTGCAAATACCCCCAGTGACGCGCATTCTTTAACTTTAGACCCGTTTGCTGTAGTTTAACGTGTAGAGGATTAGTGTGGAATTTGCATCTTGCTCAAATTTGGGGAAAGTTAGTCATCCGTGTTGGGCCAATCTTGGCAAATCTGCAGCACAGAGTTGTGTTAGATGAAACAAGTGTTTTTACGATCTTGTTCCACCGCAAAGTAAAGTTAGAAAATGCGTTAAACGTCCGAATGTTAGTCAAGAGTTATTTCTGCCATTTGGATATCTTAAAAATTCTGACAACAACGAATACTCCTCTAGGCACTAGGTACTCGTCTTCAGCTTTACTTTTTTCATTTATCTAATTAGAAAAGCATAGTTAATTGAAAATACGATGTTACAAATATGTCAAGTCGCAAAAGTCTCAAGATAAAATCACACTACGCTCGACAAAGACATTAGTTGAATTGAAACTTCTGCTTCTAGTGAAAAGTAACGCAACTAGGTAACAGAAATGGAAAAGTTACGGTTCAATAGTGCAGGTGCCGGTGGAGTCGAGTAACTAAAATACATGAGGTCCAAACATAAGGTTTAAGGTTCTATTCTATGGTATCATATCTATGGGCCAATAGTGGCCTGAAAATATAGATTATCATTCATAATTATATTTATTATTTTTTAAATTTCGTTCGTGTTTGGCGTCCTCTCCGATATTTTGATGTTTATGTGAGAAAGAGACTAAATTTAACAAATGTGTGTGAGGCTGCTAAGTTTCATGAATGAAGGGGTAGGTATAATAATCGTAAAATGCATTATTTAATTGCACACAAATAAAATGGTGCAGGATTAAAAAAAGGTATAATTAAATGGGTAGGTAACAAACAGGCGGACTTCTCATTAAACAGCAATCTCATCCAGACAGATTACAGAAAGAGAAAATGGCGAACGTAGTCGAGTGGTACAAAAAAACATAAATTAAATATGTACATATTTGATGTAGGTAATATTAGTCGGTTCGTATATTTAAACTAAGAGACAAAAATCCTTCGCGAGGGATCAGATTACGTGCAAACTTTTAATTGCGGTCGCGGCGCACGTGCAAACAATGCCGTGTCCAAAAAGTCGTATGTTTCGTACCACGTCTCATCCTACCTTTTGTTATGGGACATGTAATGAAAATCACTCGCACAGGTATATTTACAAATGCAAAACGTAGCCCCAAAATAACAGGCTAATTCGAACGCGCACCTGGCATTTTCATGGACGAATTCGCTGCCTAGCAGCTCAGTATGGGGCTCCTCAAAATGATAAGGCGATGTTAGGGACAGGTGGCGAAGACAGATTGTTTTAGAATTTATCAATTTCTTGGTAAATTTATAATTTCAGTATTTTACTTGGGCGAGGTAGAGCATCAAAACTTCAGGGTTAGTACCCATACTTTTGCCAACCCTGATTTTCAGTGTATTGCAACTTTGATAACGGGGTTTGCTTATTATTCACAGATAACACAACTTAAGAAAAGTCAGTCGGTCCTCTGTATGGATGCGAGACATGGCCCGTCAAGCAAGACAACCAGTGTCCAGGTCCAGATGTTTGTAAACAAGTGTCTGCGGCGAATCGTAGGAGTCTACTGGCCACGGACCATCTCCAATATTAAATTATGGGAGTTGACCGGACAAAACCCTTTAGCTAAGGAGATAATTCTGCGGAAATGGCGCTGGATAGGTCATGTTTTACGAAGGCCAAACAGCCACATATCCAAGCAACGCCCGACTTGGAAAATTCCCGGAAAAAGGGGACCAGGTCGCCCACGTACCACCTGGAGGCGCACAGTCGAAAAGGAGGCTGCACCAGTTGGCCTCGGCTGGGCGGAGCTGGAGGAGGCCGCGCTGGACCGCGAAAAATGGAAATGCCTTCTGAGAACCCTATGCCCCTGATGAGGGATAACAGGATACCATCATCATCATCATCAAGAAAAGTCAGAGCCTAAAATCTGCCTAAACAAGCAACAGCGATCCGCGTCCTAAAACTAATGTAGGTCACATGTCGAGTTACTAAATAATTTCTCGCAGCAATTTGGTCTGAGGCTGACAAACTGTTTCGGCACAAAGCAAGCGCGAAGCTTCAGTGTTAGCTGCTACAGATGAGTGCCTACTAGATGGAGTATATAAGATTCGCTGTTACTACACATTAGTAAAACATTTAAGTAGGTACGATCGGCTGCACGCATGACTGACATCATTTATTATTATTATTATTATTCTATAAGCAGGCAGGCAGTTGTGACAACTGATATTGCCTGTATCCAGTAATCATTGACAGTTGTCATTGACAAGTTGATGTATAGGTGTGCTTGTCTAGTTGATTTTTAAATTGGTTCACATTTTGTGCTGAGACCACATCTTCAGGAAGTTTGTTCCAAGCCCTCACTACTCGGTTGCTCAAAAAGTGTTTGTATGGGTTACTGTGGGACTTATGCCTTTCTAACTTTAAGTGATGACCTCTCAGACGGGTGTTGTTGTTGCGCTTGAACATTTCATGAAAATCCTTGAGGTCATAGTGCCCAGAGAGTATTTTATACGTCTCTATTAGGTCTCCACGTTCTCTGCGGTGCTTAAGAGTAGTGAGCTTCAGTTCCTTCAGTCTCTCCTCATATGGTTTGTTCTTAAGTTGCCTTGGTAATTTCGTGAAACTCCGTTGCACCTTCTCCAGCATATCTATGTCCTTGGCAAAGTAAGGGCTCCAGGCTTGAAAAGCATACTCCAGTATGGGTCTGACGTACATTTTGTAAATTTTTAACATCATTTCTGGTGTCAAGGTTTTGAAAGCTTTTCTAATGAGGTAAATGAGGCTTCTGGCTTTTTTTACCATTGTAGAGATGTGCTCTTCCCACTTTAAATCCTCTGAGATCCTAACGCCTAGGTCAGTTTGTGTTTTTACAGCCGTTAGTGGGGTGCCATCCAAGTTGTAAGTCAGGCGGGGGTTCCGATTTCCTATGTGAAGTATAGTACATTTGGCAGAGTTCAGATTGATTAGCCATTCTTTAGACCAGCTTGTTAATAATTTAGATATCATTTTGAAGTCACAATTAAGTTTGGATTGACCTCCCGATCAACATACAAGGAATACTGATACTCAATGTTAATGCATACGGTAAAATAATCTTATACATACCTTTAAACGAGCAATTGTTGTACATATATTTATATGTTTCGAAGATCTCGGAAACGGCTCTAATGATTTCGATGAAATTTGCTATATGGGGGTTTTCGGGGGCGAAAAATCAATCGAGCTAGGTCTTATCTCTGGGAAAACGCGCACTTTTGAGTTTTTATACATGTCTTCCGAGCAAAGGTCGGTCTCTTAGATATTATAATAAATACGGCAATCCGTATTTTAGCGCAATTAATTTCAAATTCAAACTGATAATCTCTGTAAGGTTCTGATTTGCAGTGGGAATGATTACTACATGCTCCAAAATAAATAAACAGTTTAACCGCAAAGAAGCAACAAAAAATGTTGCTACCTTAATATACTTACTATACAATAACAATAGTCATGTCACAACTGCAAGAGCGCTGTGTGATCACCGCTTCGTAAATGCATTATGCAGAGTCTACGACAGGTGGTCTACAGCTTCTGTATAATGAGCTGTACCGCCTTATTCCATAACGCCGTATCTCCACACGAGCTCTATCGTGATACGGCCTTTTTGGTTAAAAGTAGCAATTGTAGCATGGCCAAGCGATGCGTGTGCTTGTGTTAAGCTAACACGACTATTGGTCGAGATAGTCAATGTAGGTATTGGCTTTCAAAATATAGCGTTCAGGACACGTTTATTGATAGACATTCGGTATTAAATCCTTAGATACTGTGTTTTTTTTTCAACTTTAATGACATATTATGTATACCTACTCTGCGAGGTGAATTATACAGTGTGGAAAAAATCTGTGAATGCAGTTTGGTTTATTTCTTTATTTAAAAAATTAAAATTTTATTTAATTTAAATTATTTTTTTCCACACTTCCACTCAGCTTGAAAATTACTCCGCCGAACTGCCAAATTACACAGTAATTGGTAGGTATATAAATAGATTCGGGCATTATAGGAGTTTTCTAGTAAATTTCGTTGCTCTAAAGCATAAAATACAAGCAAATTCGAACGTGCATCTGACATTAAACCGATGTTAGAATGATATTGGAATCAAGTTCGCTGTCATTCGCGCGGGTGTCTCGCTCACACTAATGTCAGAGCGAAAAGAAACGCGCGAATGACAGTTAACTAATATGATTCCAATACTGATATTGGAATCATATTAGTCCACCTGACATCAAACTGATTTGATGTCAGGTGGACGTTCGAATTGCCGTGTCTGTGTTAAACCTAAGTTTCCCAATTTCCAACTGCACCTAAACTGAAGCCGCATCGAACTATGGCTAAAGCAGGGAAGCTGGAAGGCACACCCCAATAATAAATAGGCGATCTTGATTTTATAGGATCTCCAATCCGTTTCTCTCGCACTAATAGAGTACAAGCAAGGTGAACATCAGTCAGATAAAAAATCAACGTAATATTTTTAAAATCCGAATTCACCTCCCGCCGCGTTACGAAAATCGCCAAACATTTAATCTCATACATTCTAAGTGCCCACAGAGTATGTGAGCAAACAGAGTAATTTCCAGTTAAAATGCGGGCGCGCGTCGGGCGGTACTCTGCACTTTGTAGCTCGGCTTGCGAGAGTTGCGAGTAGTCACGCCAAAATGTTGGATTATCCGCAAAATGGCGTGATGTAACATAATGCGATTGAACGCCGATATAAAATGCTTATTGGAATATCAGTCCTGTAAAGGGTGTAAAATAAAATACTAGAATGTTTCTAAAGGCCGATAAATTTAACATTTAAATAGCTTTTAGATTTAAAGCAGTTTTTATAATCCAAATACTAACATAGCATTTCGTTGGACAATTTTACTACTTACTGAGAGATCGGGCAAATAAACTTTCATTTAGTATTTGTAATACCTACTTATAAGCAAAGCTTAAATGGACGAAAATAATAAAAAAGGTATAACCTCTAAACATAAGGCAAACCTAAGAAGCTAGGGCGTCCCTTTAGGGCTCATTTAGACGGTGCGAGAACACGCATGCGAGTTTCATTACATTGCGTCGTTTGATCGGTCGGCTGAATTGATGTAACCTCAATGGTCCGCAATGTAACCAAATTCGCGCGCCGTCTAAATAAGCCATAAGTCTCATACATGGTGGAATTATTCGCTGTATTGGGTAAGGTCTTGGTAGCTCAGATGGAGAAGCACTGGGCTAGCGATCCGGTGGTCGTGGGTTCAAGTCCCAGCCAAGCCAAGACAGTAAATTTTCCACTTTTAATTTGTTTCAAAGCTTAATTTTTTCTATCTAGTAATCGAGGTGATCTGTGAGTTAAGTTCACCCGCAGAAGTTAATCTTTGCTGTCAAATTTGAAGCCCCAAGTTTATCAAAAGCCGATGATCGGAGATTTAACGGAGATCTCGGTAAGTTCGCGAACTCAATCAGACCTAATGCGACTCGTTAACGGGCGAAAGCAAAGTTTTTACAGCCGCGGTCAACCTGGCTGACCCAGTTTCTGTAAAATATGTGAGCGAAAGAAGTTTATTTATCTGCTAAGTAACGGTGTAATATAAGCTAAGTTATAAACTGAAATAGATGTCATATATATATATTTTTTTTAAGCGTTAATAGTAATACTTTATTTTCAATATTTAAAAGTAAAACCTACATACAGTTAGTCATACTTACAAACTAAACACACACAAGTTACTAACTAAACATTGCTGTCGCTCCTAGACGCTTCCGGTGCAAAAGTGCCCACAATACTCGCAGCATTGCCGCGTTGGATGGCTATGGATAGCCTTTGCACCAGAAACGACTCGGAGCGGGGGTCCTCCCCCTTCTGCCTACCTAAGTCGACGGCCTATGTCGCGCACCGTGTTTTTCGCGTCCGCCCCCCAGCAGCCAGCCGTTTCTACCGCGAAAGGGACAAAAATGTACCCTGCTCCCAGGGTGGCATACTTTTGCCGCTTCACTGCAGCCTGAGACTCGGCCGCCGCTCCAGCCGCGCGCACCGTGCGACTGATATGCGAGGCGGCGAAGGTGCTGACACACGTAGCGTCCCACACCAAGCACCGCCCTCTCTCCTACGGCCTCCCGCCTCTCTCTCTCTCTCTGTCATATATGTATTAAAGAAAAAGTGACGAAGCCCTCCAGTGGTGAAGGCCGGATTCTGTGTATAAGCTAAGTATTACGTGGTTTGCGGGTAGGTATTATGTGCAAACCTGTAGGCCTAGCACATGATAGGCGCGAAAGTATCTCGTGATAGTCTATCTAGAGATTCTAGAGGGACGGGTAGTCTATCTCGCCGCGAGATACTGTCGCGCCAATCGTGTGCTAGCCCGGCTGAAGGGGGATAAAGGATGACTCACGTTAGACCGGGCCGTGTTCGGGCCGGAGCTTCCGGAGCTTCGTTTTCTGTGGAAAGCATCACGTGATCACCGGTCATCTGTCATAGAAAAGTAAGTGCCGGATGCTCTGGCCCGGACATGTATTATGTGCAAAACTGAAGGGGGGTATGTGTGCATTGCGCTTTGGGAAAGTACATACCTGGCCGGCCTGAGCCCGGGCTTGGTTCGTTCTAGCGTGAGTTATCCTTTATACTAGGGTTTAAATTTAGATGAAACACGTTGTTTTGTCACCATGCTCTAGGGAGAAACGGTAGATTGCGGGACCGGCCGCGAATTAATTAATTGCTGGCGTCTATTCTTGTTAGTCCTAACTTTTGATCACGGGGGCTTGTAAATCGGAAATATTCTAACTTTCACCCGTTTGATTATACTATGAATTTTAATAAACTTTATTGTACTTAACCAGATTTTTACTTGTTTAGATAATGTAATTAGTTTCAAAATAATCCTTTTGTTTCATAAATATATGTATCATTGTTCAGATTGGTACGCTGTAAATTGTGTTGTTATACGTAGTAAATAGCTATATATTTTATAACATAAATGTCAATTGTTCAAATCAACCTAAATCATGTTAATTAACGATTAATGAATATCAAAAGCCAAGACTTCTTGCAATAAAAAACCCAAAAAAATTATGAAATATAATTTTGTCATTTTGTCACTGCTTTCCAATCCTTGATAAAAATACAATTAACTTCCAAACTGACCGACTTAACCTTCATTCCTGGCCTTAATATTGTTACTTTGTGCACTCGCATTCTAGTGATATTTCTCCGCAACCGCGCTCGAACTGCACTACTAATTGCATTCCTCCAGCGGCACCACAGCGGCACTTACTAGCACCCTTGCGAAAGTCAAGCATTCCCGTCCCGGTGTATTGTGGATTTTCTGGACTGGATTGTAAGTTGTACATTACATAGGTACGTATTGGAAATTGTTAGAACTTATTTACAAGGAATTTTGATAAACTTAATTTAACGTAGAGGTATCTTTATAAAAAAAATACCGGCCAAGTGCGAGTCGGACTCGCGGACGGAGGGTTCCGCACCGGAAAAAATCGTGTTTGTTGTATGGGAGCCCCCCTTAAATATTTATTTTATTTTATTTTATTTTTAGTACTTATTTGTTGTTATAGCGGCAACAGAGATACCTACATCATTTTTGAAGATTTCAACTGATACAGCCTGGTGACAGACGGACGGATGGACGGACGGACAGCGAAGTCTTTAGTTAGTCAAGGTCCCGTTTTTTACCCTTTGGGTACGGAACCCTAAAAACAAAGCATCATCAAGCATAACAAACCGCACTAGAAATGTTTTGATATTCCCATTTTTCACGCTCGTGTCGGCACATCCCGCTGATCTAATAAAAATGAAAAGCGTTCGCGTCGGTCGTGCGTTTTACTTTTATTTCTCTTGGCACGTGCGTCTGTGCGCCAGAAATGAGTTACAACTGCACTGCGAGGCCTCATTTATGATTGCAGTCAATGAAAATAATTGTAAAATTGTATTACCTGCTGTCTTTTATCGCTAAGAATGATAATTTATTCATAATATATAAGGTACAAAAACAAGGATTGTTCGACGCATGTGATAAAATTCAGCTGTGTAGAATTCATATTGTGCAGAATCGCGAATAGGAAGAAATAATAATGGCATAAACGTCGAACCATCCAAAAACAATAAATAATAAAAACAATAAAATGTAAAATATGTATAACTGTAAAATGTCGGTTGACATAAAATATGCCTTAGCATTCAGTAAATCTAAAGTCTTGTCTGTTACCCTCCGTGATTCTTCTCACTTGATGGTCTCATCGGAAGACCAGCGCTGGAAGCCACCAGCAACATGCTGAGATGAGGCCATTTCGTGGCATTTTAATCTTATTTTGTGTTTTTCTTTTATATTATGTATTGTCTTGTTTGTTTGTGCTTACGATTAAATTATATTCTATTCTTTTCTATTATATTCTATTCTACAGAAACATAGCTAGGGCGTACATTTATGACGTTTTTTCTCGTCTATTCGGTCCCATATTAAAAGTTGTACAGTATGAACTACCTAACGTAACAGCCTGAAGGTATATAATGGAGTTTCGATCCATGGAGGGATGAGTTGGAGCTAAAATCACAGCGCGAAAACTTCGACTTTTGAAGTAATTTCATAGAACATCTCAGAATAGTACTAGATCTAAGATCCCGTTTTCTAAGGGGACCTTGCATTTTGGAGACAAAGCAAACCGCTTGGAACAGGTGTTCCTGGGGGTGATCTGAGCTAATTTCGCCCGGTTGCCGAGAGGTCCCCCCCAGCAGGTGGGCAGGGGAGGGGGGGAAAAGTGCCTCCGGCGCGCCTCACTCTAAATTTTATATCTGCATACATCTAGCAACTATATCAAGTTTGGTGTCTTTTTCGTATAATTTGAGGATGGAGAATTCATTTCTGTGACTAAACTTTCACTCACCCATACAAAAAAATCGAGAAATTCAAAATTCAAAAAAAATCTTTACACTTTTTTTTTTGAAAATCCTCTACATAATTAAAACTATGAGGATCTGCTCTAAAAAAAAAATACATGTGAATAGCCCAGTTATTCTACTATATAGAATAATAAACTTATCAACCATTTTTAACTAATAATTGTATTTAAAAAAATGTTTTGTGTCGCACGGCGGACCGTGCTGAAGTAGGTATACCTACACGCATTTAGTTTAGACACGCATTTACTCCAAAACATTATTCAGCATAACGCAAGTAGGTACAGAAAGTAAATATTTAAAACAATAAAGGAATTTACAATAAGTACGATATAACTGAATATTGGATTATCCTATGCAGAATGAGTTGTCTACCTACTGGATAGTTTCACGACAGATCAATTTTTTATTTAGTTATTGTGACCTTTTATCTTCTACGTCTTTTGAGATACTTATCTATGTATACATAAAAATTATACTAAATTTGCGTGTAGTGTAGGTATCTAAACGGAGGTGAATGCGGTGCAGTGCAGCGGCGCTCGCGCTCAGGGACCGTTGGTATTAGTTCCCAACATCTTTATTTAACTTCCGTTAACTTGAATCTTTTCCGCCGTCTCACTATCTGAAGGTTGTTACCTACATTTTTGTACCTGTTCATACTTTTGTAACATTTCTTCTGTAGTCTGCAATAAAGCATTTTATTATTATTCACTTTATTTATCTTTCATCTTAAGTTAGGTTTTTTATAATATGAATATAAAAGTAAAATATAAAAACACTTACAAAACAATAAAAAATACATATAAACACATTATAAAAAACCTAACCTAGGGTGCCGCCAGCAGCGGGGCAAGGCCCAAGCTGCCGGTGGTCAGGGCCGCAGAGAGAGGAACTGGCGGACTATCCGCGCCGTTTCCAAGATCACCGCCTTCTGCATCTGGCGCCTTCTGGCCCTTGATCCAACCACCTAGCGAGAGTCTCTCAAGATGTTGGTCGAGACTCTTCGCTATTAGACCGTTCACTGAAACGACTATCGGGACAATGATCGTCGAATCAACATCCCACATGGCGGTTATCTCGTGAGCCAAGTACTTACTGGACTTGTCCTTCTCGGCCTTCACGAGATTCTCATCATGGGGGATGGTGATGTCAACGAGCACGGCCCGACATTGCGATCGATCTATTATCACAATGTCAGGCTTATTGGCTACAATAGTCCTGTCAGTGAGGATAGATCGATCCCAATAGAGCGTGGCACGACCATTCTCGACAACAGGCGCAGGTAAATACTTGTAGTACGGTACTTCGCGGTCCACAAGACCATATAGAAAAGCAAGTTGCTGGTGAATAATCCTGGCTACGAGCTTGCACAGATTATGTCTGTGCAAGTACTCGCCGTTAGCAAGATGAGAACAACCGGAAATGATATGCCTGAGTGACTCTCCGGGACGGCGGCATGCCCCACAAATGTCGACCGTACCGTCCTTCAGGATATATTTCCGATAGTTGTTCGTCATCATTACTTCGTCCGCAATTGCACAGGCAAAACCCTCGGTTTCTCCGAAGAGGTCCCCGAATCGTAACCAGTTCACCGACCCGAGCAGGTCCACATCGGGTCCCGTGAGGGCCTTGTAGAACCGACCGTGTAGCACCTTACTCTCCCATGCCGCCTTGCGATCCGCAGTACTTAGTACCACAGGTTTGCGCCAGTTCTCGTTTGCCAAGGAGAGCGGGGTGAGGTTCCTGTCTACTGCCACCACAACACAATGCATCCCACACTCGTTGTTAAGGAAATAATTCCTGAGATTGTACACCTGGCGGTTGTGGAGATCCTTGGCGTTTAGGAAGCCTCGGCCTCCACACTTCCGTGGGATGTACAATCTCATAACTGACGAGCGTGGGTGTAGCATGCGATGCATGGTGAGCAGTGATCGGACCCTCCGATCTAGGGCGTCCAGTTCGGTCTGAGTCCACCTTAGTATGCCAAAGGAGTATGTGAGTAGGGGCATTACCCAGGCGTTGAAGGCGCGCACTTTGTTGCCTCCTGACAAAAAACTGTTAAGGACTTTTGTGAGCCGACTGAAAAAGCGCTCCTTCACCGACCGTCTAATACCCTCGTCCTCAATACCCAACGACTGCGACATACCAAGGTATTTATAGGTTTCTGATTTAGAGATAGATCTGAAAGCCATTGTCTCAGAGAGTTGTAAATTTGTTGAATTTACAACCCTCCCCCGCTCTACATGTATAACCGTACATTTATCGACACCAAACTCCATGTTGATGGCACTACTGAAGACTTCGGTAGTTTTCAGTAGGTTCAACAAGTCTTGGCTATTTTGTGTAAATAATTTGAGGTCATCCATGTACAAAAGGTGAGAAATGACTTCACCCTCTCTCCGAAGCCGGCAACCTAGTCCTAAATCTTTCAGCAGGGTGAGGTTCATGAGGAGATTCAGAGCTAGGCAGAACCACAGGGGACTCAGACTATCACCCTGAAAGATTCCTCGCTCAATCCTTATAAAATCCTGCGGGCCAGAGCGGTCATCCCCGCCTCCTGGTTGACGAAGGACTGTGGTCCACTGCCTCATACACGCGCTTAGGAAGGCTCTCAAAGCTGCATCAACTTTATACAGCTCTAAGTCCCTCCCCAGCCATGAATGAGGCACCGAATCATAGGCCTTCTTATAGTCAATCCAAGCGGCTGAGAGGGCCCCCTTGTTCCGCCGGATTTGTTGGCATATGGTCATGTCTATGAGGAGGAGCTCTTTAGTACCACGGGACCCAACCCTACATCCATTTTGAGCGGAAGCCAAAATATTGTTTGCGACAATGTGGGCATTGATTTTTGCTCTCAAAATGGATGTAAGGAGCTTGTAGAGTGTAGGCAAGCATGTGATGGGTCTGTAGTTTTTTGCTTCCGTGGTACTACCGGACTTGAAGAGCAGGAAGGTGACACCAGTTGTTAAGGAAGGTGGGAGAGAACCAAGCTCGAGGGCTTGTTGGAATTGTGCTGCCACTTATTATTATTATTTATATATTTCATTTATATTTGCATATATATCACGTCCAGAAGTAATATATTATTGTAATCTACAAAAAGAAGCATAATAACTTATAAGAAACCATCAAAACATACTTAAAAATCCTAAAAGCTGCATACTGCTCTTACAATGCAGGTACGCCGCGCGACATAAATATTTTTTTTTACAGAGTTATAAAAGAAAAATGATTGAGAAGTTTACTATTCTATATATAAGGATAACTAGGCTATTGACAGGTATTTTTTTTGTAGAGCAAATCCTCGTAGTTTTAATTTTGTAGAGGATTTTCAAAAAAAAGTGTAAAGATTTTTTTTGAATTTTGAATTTCTCGATTTTTTTGTATGGGTGAGTGAAAGTTTAGTCACAGAAATGAATTCTCCATCCTCGAATTATACGAAAAAGACACCAAACTTGATATAGTTGCTAGATGTATGCAGATATAAAATTTAGAGTGATGCGCGCCGGAGGCACTTTTGCCCCCCCTCCCCTGCCCACCTGCTGGGGGGGACCTCTCGGCAACTGGGGTAAATCAGCTCAGATCACCCCTAGGAACACCTGTTCCAAGCGGTTTGCTTTGTCTCCAAAATGCAAGGTGGTGGACCTTAGATCTCTTGCTAGAATGAAAGTTAGTCAATCAAATGTTTTAGCCGAGCGTGCTGGAACACCCGGATGGAAACTTTTGGCCCATCATAACATTCTTATAACTGTTTTAACAAAAATTACGAGGAAAATATTATATTAATAAAAAAACCTAACTCATTTTTAGAAGGATAGATAAGAGGCGGTAAGCCCAAAAATATCTCGGCCAAGTAAAAAGGAACGCGTTGTATGAGAAAATCAAAAGGATGGTTCAGAAAAACACAACGGGTTGCACTCAGGGAGTGCCGGCAGAAGTGAAAACTCAATGAGTAGTGCAAAATGCATTATGTATAATTGAGGTTAACGCCATCTAGCGTTAGCGTTAATTACTTGAAACCCCTAAGCACATCACTGTTAGTAGGTACTCGAGTTATATTAATACCAGTTAGGGCGAAACTCACTAGATGGCATTTAAATCTATAAAGAAAAACTCAATGACATTACATGAAACAGTTTTTCATGTAATGTCATCGAGTTTTTCTTTATTGATTTAAATGCCATCTATGAGTGGCCATCTAAATCTTACGGCCACGTGATCGTCTTACGCTGTCTCGAATTTAAAAATTTTTCCCCACCTTAAAAAGTGCACAGCGCCGCTAAAGAAGTTTTCACTTCAACAGGGCTAGCGATTACTCCGCCGTCGAAAAAAGCATAGCTTTTAAGCAAATTATTATAGGTAGGTACAACTAGGGAATAAATCAAATTTTGTCGCAACGGCGAGGTCAACGTGAGAGAATATGGCGGGACGACCCGTGCCATGATTCACTGACAGTGTCAAAACTGACATATTCGCTAACGTCTAAGAAAAATACGTAATTTACTTTGTACACATCTCGCTCGCACTAATATGCCAGTAAGAGCAAGATACGTCCAAGAAAGTAAGTTACGTTCACGCTAGCGTTTGTGTCAGTGCCAACCTGGTGGTAGCTGTGCTGGACACATTTCTCAACAACTGGCCTGAAATAGGGGCTTTCATTGACATCGGGAGGATTTAACAGTCCCGGGTTCGTATCCTGGTAAGGGCATGTGTTTATCACAGATGTATGTCCCTAAATCTTGTTGCTTACTTGTCGATGTTTTTTAAATATTTAGGTATTTAACAATATATATAATATTTGAGCTAATTGTGAGACTAGGTCAAATTATGTAAGATTGTCTCTTAATATTTAATATTTACAAGCACCTACATTATTTATAGAAACTCATAGAAATTGTATTATCTATCAAAAGGTATTTGTACAATTTGTGTATTTGAGACAAACAATGAGAGTTCCAATTAGAAGCAAAGCTTCAAGTTGTATTGTTTAATGAATATCACAGCTGTTATTGTGTGCTGATCATCGAGCCATATTGTACCTTAATTGGCTTTGAGGCAAATTATTCGATAATTAGTTGTTACGCCAGCGGCGCGTGATGCTGGCTTAAGCTAAGAAGATCAATGGTACCGTATATACCTATCACTATCACTACATACGCGTAAGACGATCACGTGACCGTAAGATTTAGATGGCCACTCATTTAGATGGCATTTAAATCAATAAATAAAAACTCAATGACATTACATGAAAAACTGTTACATGTAATGTAATTGAGTTTTTCTTTATTGATTTGAATGCCGTCTAGTGAGTTTCGCTCTAACTGGTATTAATATAACTCGATTACTAACAGTGATGTGCTTAGGGGTTTCAAGTAATTAACGCTAACGCTAGATGGCGTTAACCTCAATTATACATAGTGCATTTTGCACTAGTCATTGAGTTTTCACTTCTGCCGGCACTTCCTGAGTGCAACCCGTTGTTTTATTTTTTAATAGATAGAGTGATTCAAAAGATACTGAGTGATTCACATCGCACTGACAGACGAGGACAAGCAGGTATTAGAGCGAAAGGTGAACCAGTGGAAGGGGTTGCTAGAAAATGGAGGTCTGAAGCTAAATGTCGCGAAGACCGAATACATGGCCTGCGGAAGTACGGATTCCACTCCCATCAATATAGGGAACGAACCTGCCGTGAAAACGGACAAGTTTAAGTACCTGGGATCAGTACTGCATGAGTCCGGGATCATTGATCACGACATCCGGGCCCGAATAAGCGCGGCTTGGTCTAAATGGCGGGAGGTCACAGGAGTCATCTGCGATCGCAGAATACCGCTTAGACTCAAAGGGCTAGTGTATAAGTGTATTATCCGTCCAGTCCTACTTTATGGCGCCGAGACGTGGCCGGTTCTTGGAAGGCACGTTCAGGAGCTTCACGTTACAGAGATGAAGATGCTGCGGTGGATGTGCGGCGTTACGTGCGCTGACCGCATCCGTAACGAGTACATCCGTGGCAGCCTCGCAGTCCGTGACGTAGCAGAGAAGCTCCAAGAATGTCGCCTCCGGTGGTTCGGCCACGTTTGTCGCAGGCCAGCTGACTACGTAGGAAACATATGCCTTAAACTAGCCCTTGACGTCCCCCGACCCAAGGGCAGACCAAAAAAGCGATGGCTCGATGTCGTGAAAGCAGATATGAGCGTGAACGGGCTCACACGAGACGACGCTCAGGATCGCGCAAAGTGGAGGAAAGCAAGTAGGAAAGCGGACCCTGGCAAAGGCCGGGATAACGCTAGGTAGAAGAAGAAGAAGAAGAGAGTGATTGAAGCCGGGGCGGGTCGCTAGTATATATTTAAGCGACGAAAGTGACTTGCTTTCTATACACTAATATGCGAGTACGAGCGAGATGCGTTTATATCAGTGCCAAACTGGTGGTAGCCACACAGTTATTTAACCATTTGAACGCTAAGAACTCTTAAATTCTTATGTGAGTTGCCAAAAATACTTTTAACTTTAATAACAAACGCTGTCCAAGTAACCTTGGATGATTATTTAATGTACATGCTTATGCCTTATTTAAAAGCATGAATCTAGTTTATTCATTATAGGAACTTAAATATAAATACAAACTATATATATTTAAAAAATAACTACCTACTAAAACCCGTCCCGGGCTGCCCCCGACGCAAAGGTGCCCATCACGCTCTCTGCGTTGCCGCGTTGGATTGCGATGGACAGCATGAATGCTTTGACAGTGTATCTGCCTACGCCATCACACTTACATAAGCATAACGCACGTCGCCTTTTGGCGTTAAAGGCCATAAGTGGTCTCATCAGCCATAATACGTATATGGTCAATTCCGAGACGTGAGGCAGCCATTCAATACACTAATCCAATCATTGGCATATAATGAGCTATTGCGTTATCGTGACGTCACATAATAGTAATGTGCCTTATATTAAGGGATTATCCGATTTGATTCCCGATAATTGCCAGAAATTCCGAGTAGTATTATTTGAAATTTAATGGAAAATGGAACAATAGGGTATTATACTGCATTTAAAATGAATTATTTTACACCATGCATGAAATAAAGCACCAAATAATTATTAGAGTAACATAGATAGCAGTTATTTTTAAACACAAGTTATATTGAATAAATCGGTTAGAAATATAATAAAAGTAGGTGAGTTGACTCAGTTGACTGTGACGTCTCGATGTAATCTATATATATAAATGCAAGTGTCCTGACTGACTGACTGACTGACTGACTGACTGACTGATTCATCAACGCAGAGCCGAAACTACAAAAGCTAGAAAGTTGAAATTTGCACACTAGGTTGCATTTGTAAAGTGTACAAGAGATAAGAAGCGATTTTGAAAAATTCAACCCCTAAGGGGGTTAAAAAGGGGATGAAAGGTTGTATGGGGTTCAAGTTTTAGTTTAAGCTAGAAATTTGAAACTTTGTGAAAATGTATTACATTAAAAAACAAGAAAACTAATTTCAGCGTTTTCGAAAATTCATCCCCCAAGGTGGTGAAAAAGGGGTTGAAAGTTTGTATGGAGATCAAATATTTTTGTGAGTGTGTGACTTTAAACTTTGTATATGGGTATATTATTATAAGACAGGAAAAGTAATTTCAGCGTTTTTGAAAATTCATCCCCTAACAGGGTTAAAAAGGGGTTGAAAGTTTGAATCCATTACAAATGCTTTGAAACTTCTTAGAAAGGCATAATAGCCGATTACAAAAAAAAGTAATTGCGACGTTTTAGGAAATTCAAACCCTAAGGGGGTAAAAAAGGGGATGAAACTTTGTCTTGGGGTGCAAATTTTATTTTAAGCTAGGACCTTGAAACTTTGCAAAAAGGTATTAAATTAAAAAACAAGAAAACTAATTTCAGCGTTTTTAAACATTCATCCCCCGAGGTGGTGAAAAAGGGGTTGAAAGTTTGTACGGAGATCAAATATTATTGAGAGTGCGGGACTTGAGTCTTTGTATAAAGCCATATTATTAAAACACAAGAAAAGTAATTTCAGCGTTTTTAAAAATTCATCCCTTAAAAGGGTTAAAAAGGGGATGAAAGGTTGTATGGGGTTCAAGATTTATTTTAAGCTAGGAAATTGAAACTTTGTAAAAGTGTATTATATTAAAAAATAAGAAAACTAATTTCAGCGTTTTCGAAAATTCATCCCCCAAGGTGGTGAAAAAGGGGTTGAAAGTTTGTATGGAGATCAAATATTTTTGTGAGTGTGTGACTTTAAACTTTGTATATGGGTATATTATTATAAGACAGGAAAAGTAATTTCAGCGTTTTTGAAAATTCATCCCCTAACAGGGTTAAAAAGGGGTTGAAAGTTTGAATCCATTACAAATGCTTTGAAACTTCTTAGAAAGGCATAATAGCCGATTACAAAAAAAAGTAATTGCGACGTTTTAGGAAATTCAACCCCTAAGGGGGTAAAAAAGGGGATGAAACTTTGTCTTGGGGTGCAAATTTTATTTTAAGCTAGGACCTTGAAACTTTGCAAAAAGGTATTAAATTAAAAAACAAGAAAACTAATTTCAGCGTTTTTAAAAATTCATCCCCCGAGTTGGTGAAAAAGGGGTTAAAAGTTTGTACGGAGATCAAATATTTTTTTAGATTGCGGGACTTGAGTCTTTGTATAAAGCCATATTATTAAAACTCAAGAAAAGCTATTTCAGCGTTTTTAAAAATTCATCCCTTAAAAGGGTTAATAAGGGGATGAAAGGTTGTATGGGGTTCAAGATTTATTTTAAGCTAGGAATTTGAAACTCTGTAAAAATGTATTATATTAAAAAATAAAACTAATTTCAGCGTTTTCGAAAATTCATCCCCCAAGGTGGTGAAAAAGGGGTTGAAAGTTTGTATGGAGATCAAATATTTTTGTGAGTGTGTGACTTTAAACTTTGTATATGGGTATATTATTATAAGACAGGAAAAGTAATTTCAGAGTTTTTGAAAATTCATCCCCTAACAGGGTTAAAAAGGGGTTGAAAGTTTGAATCCATTACAAATGCTTTGAAACTTCTTAGAAAGGCATAATAGCCGATTACAAAAAAAAGTAATTGCGACGTTTTAGGAAATTCAACCCCTAAGGGGGTAAAAAAGGGGATGAAACTTTGTCTTGGGGTGCAAATTTTATTTTAAGCTAGGACCTTGAAACTTTGCAAAAAGGTATTAAATTAAAAAACAAGAAAACTAATTTCAGCGTTTTTAAAAATTCATCCCCCGAGTTGGTGAAAAAGGGGTTAAAAGTTTGTACGGAGATCAAATATTTTTTAGATTGCGGGACTTGAGTCTTTGTATAAAGCCATATTATTAAAACTCAAGAAAAGCTATTTCAGCGTTTTTAAAAATTCATCCCTTAAAAGGGTTAAAAAGGGGATGAAAGGTTGTATGGGGTTCAAGATTTATTTTAAGCTAGGAATTTGAAACTCTGTAAAAATGTATTATATTAAAAAAATAAAACTAATTTCAGCGTTTTCGAAAATTCATCCCCCAAGGTGGTGAAAAAGGGGTTGAAAGTTTGTATGGAGATCAAATATTTTTGTGAGTATGTGACTTTAAACTTTGTATATGGGTAAATTATTATAAGACAGGAAAAGTAATTTCAGCGTTTTTAAAAATTCATCCCCTAACAGGGTTAAAAAGGGGTTGAAAGTTTGAATCCATTACAAATGCTTTGAAACTTTTTAGAAAGGCATAATAGCCGATTGCAGAAAAAAGGAATTGCGACGTTTTAGGAAATTCTACGCCTAAGGGGGTAAAAAAGGGGATGAAACTTTGTCTTGGGGTGCAAATTTTATTTTAAGCTAAGACCTTGAAACTTCGCAAAAAGGTATTAAATTAAAAAACAACAAAACAAATTTCAGTGTTTTTAAAAATTCATCCCCCGAGTTGGTGAAAAAGGGGTTAAAAGTTTGTACGGAGATCAAATATTTTTTAGATTGCAGGACTTGAGTCTTTGTATAAAGCCATATTATTAATTCCCAAGAAAAGTAATTTCAGCGTTTTCAAAAGTTCATCCCTTAAAAGGGTTAAAAAGGGGTTGAAAGATTGTATAGGGTTTATATTTTATTTTAACCTACGAATTTGTAACTTCGTAAAAAGTTATTTCATTAAAAGAGAAGAAAACTATTGTTAGCGTTTTTCAAAATTCAACATTTAAGGTGGTGAAAAAGGGGTTGAAAATTTGTATGGAGGTCAATATTTTTTGTAAGTACGGGACTTGAATCTTTGTATAATGACATATTATTAGAATTCGAGAAAAGTAATTTCAGCGTTTTTAAAAATTCATACCCTATAAGGGTCCAAAAGGGGTTGAAAGTTTGTATAGGGATCAAATTTTATTTAAAGCTAGGAACTTGAAACTTCGTAAAAAGTTATTTTATTAAAAAACAAAAAAACCTATTCAGCGTTTTTAAAAATTCATCCCCCGAGGAGGTGAAAAAGAGGTTGAAAGTTTGTATGGAGATCAAATATTTTTGAGAGTGCGAGACTTAAATCTTTGTATAAAGCCATAGTATTAGAACACAAGAAAACTTATTTCAGCGTTTTTAAAAATTCATCCCATAACAGGGTTAAAAAGGGGTTGAAAGATTGTATAGGTTATAATTTTATTTAAAGCTAGGAACTTGAAGCTTCGTAAAAAGGTATTTTATTAAGAGAAAAGAAAACTAATTTCAGAGTTTTTGATAATTCATCCCCCAAGGTGGTGAAGGGGGTCGAAAATTTGTATGGAACCCAAATATTTATCGGAGTGCGGGACTTGAATCGTTGTATAAAGGCATATTATTACAATACAAGAAAAGTAATTTCAGCGTTTTTAAAAATTCATCCCCTAAAAGTTTAAACAGGGGTTGAGATGAGAGTTGGTAGACGGTTCAAATTTTATTTAAAGCTAGGAACTTCAAACTTCGTAAATAGGTAGTTAGGTAGTAGGTTTTATTAAATAGGGGACTTGAAAATCTTCTGGGGGTTGAGAGAGATTATATCGAGATTATCGAGAACAATTTTATTCAGTTAGGGGCTTGAAACTTCGTAGCCAGGTAGTGAAAGACAAATCTCATGCGTTGTATAATAATTAACAAATGATTAACCGTCCCTACTGCTATCTTTTGCTGCGTAATGTTCTAAGCTAATGTAGAATTTATAACCACCAATATACAAATCCACGCGTACGAAGTCGCGGGCAACAGCTAGTATTTCATATAAATTCCATATTAGCAAATGGTTTTGACAGTTCTAAAAAAGAAACTGATTTGACTAGTAGGAGAATCGACCGCTTCAGGCTAGCTTTAAATTCACGAGCTTTCAGGACACCGGTAGTGTGAACTGTCTGTTTTTAAAAGTGTAAATAATAACATAAATAAAATTTGCTTGACGTATCAATGTATCAGCTCAGTTGAGGTCCTGTTATTCATTATATAAGGTAGGTATGTTTAAATAATACGGTTTATAACTATTATAGTCGTGCCGTTCTCGAAAACGTTCTTAATTTACCATGCATGGGAAATATTATCGAGCGAGAACATTTTCGCAGCAAGGAGAACGTTCTCGAGAAAGGCACAACTCTGTTACCTATATACCTAGAGAGAGACTAAAAATACAGTGTTTTGCCATTTAATCTGTTCGGGACTGCTACCTTCCCCTTTACTTCCCTGCCCTAGTAGCACGGTCGCCTTTTTATCGTTGGTCACCATGCCTGTCACATTCTAACAAGTATGTAAGTGCGAAAGTGACGGGCATAGTGATAGTCCATAAACATGGAACCATGCTGAGCTCGCTGCTGCTGTTATTTTGTAAATTTATAAGAATGAGAACATGTCATGATTTGAAACGTCCCAGTTAGAATTAGAGATGCCACGAATATTCGGCAACTATTCGGTATTCGGCCTATTCGGCCACTTTGCCGAATATTCGGTATTCGGCCGAATGTTGCCTACTATTCGGCCGAATACCGAATATCTGTTACACCTACTTATAAAGAAAAATTGCACAATAAAAATAACCAAAAACTATGTAGGTATATGTATTTAGAATGTGTTCTTGGAACTCTTGGAAGGTTGTTAAATACGAAGACCCTTTTTTGAGCATTTGTTGATTAAAAAACATTTTATTTTTTCATGAGTCTGTTTTGTTTGACTCTATTCATTAATGCTGTTCAACAAAAATATATCTTAGCTAACGTCATCTAACGTTGAGCTTTGTTAGCGATCAGTTTTCATAATAATTGTGACTCAAAATGTTTGCACATCATGCCGAATATTCGGTCGCCGAATATTCGGTATTCGGCCGAGAGAGGGGCAGAATATTCGGCATTCGGTATTCGGCCAAATCCACTATTCGGGGCATCTCTAGTTAGAATTCTGTACTATTTATTATCTATTCTCTGTAAGACTGTAGTACCACCGCAAAATTGTTGTAATGTAATAATCACAAGTTTTATTTGTGAATACCCATGTTTACTTCGTGTCGCAAGACATGGCGTTGTTTGCCGTGGAGTTCTCACATTTATCATACAACATTGTACGAGTACGTTTATTGTTCAACTGCCTTGTGGGGTTGCAATCCCGGCTCACATTTTCTGTAAGATGAAGAAATGTTGAATTACGCATACTTTGGGTTAATTGAATTTCTGTTGACTTTGCTGGATTTTCTTATACTTAATTGGACCCGGTTCAAACGAGTTGCCTAAAATAAATATTTATACTTATAATCTTACACAAATCGACCTAGTCTCACAGTAAGCTCAATAAGGCTTGTGTTATAGATAGGTACTACTAGACGACGATAAATATAATACACGGGTATATATAATAAACACTTATATATCGGATCGGATTTTGATGCGGTTTTTTAAATAGATAGAGTGATTCAAGAGGAAGGTTTATGTATAATTTATTAACCCGTGCGAAACCGGGGCGGGTCGCTATATAGTAACATTATAAACTATTCCTATAAAGCCTCGGCAAAGCTTTGCCCGCTCAAACACGTCAGCCGTTGTGTTCGTCAACTCGTGACGGCACTTCGCGACAATATCGAGGCATCACGTCAGTTCACACGTCAACCGAGCGAGGTCGCAACTGACATTCACAACAATGAACATCGCGATCTGAAAGTCTGATCTACTTACTAGGATGGTGAGTTGCGTACGTATGAAAAGTCGAAGAAAAAAATAAGGATGATGACACATGTTGAATTTTATAACAAAATCACATAATACAAAAATACAGCACCTGAAAGTTTAAAAATTTAAGTTTTTTTAACTATCAAAAACGAAACAAGTAAAGATACTATTCGATTCCTCAGATTTTATCCAAAAAAAGATCGTGTAGCAACTATATATTATACATAAACGCAATATTTCACCGACAAAAATGCAATTTTCTTCTTGTGTTTATGAAGTATGCTTCAAGATGCGATCTCAGTGACCTTGACGTCACGTTCACATAGCGATTTGTTAGGGGCGTTTCGCGAGTGAAGTACGACTGTCGGACTTTAACTATCATTTTTGACTTTTGTTTTGCATTAATGCAATGGGTCCCATGTAGACATTTGATCCTAAAAACAAACCTGATTGATTGATACCATAAATGAAAATTTGTCATCTAGCCTATTAGGCATTCTATTTAAAATTGTATGCGGCACAACATAGTGATAAAATGATGATGTTTAAGGGACCTGTACTTTTATGTATATTACCTATATATATTACCTATGGTGGACAATTAAATGCTTTTGGTTCTAACTTTTTTTTGAATAATTAGCCAGTTAGCGTGAGGACTTTTTGGACAATTTAGAATGTCGGTAATAGTTTGTTTTACAAAATGTCCAATATTCTGAAGTATTTATATTAAAGTTATGAACGTATCAGATTTTTTGAGATCTGGATTCTGCTCCTAGTTCAATATTAAATTACTCAGCAGTGCCGTAGAAGCAAGCAGGTCGGATTAGAGATGGTAAAATATCGAGTCTTATGAGTCTTAAGAGTCTTAGTCAATTCTACATCTATTATTAAGGGCTTCTTAGGCGGTCGGTAGTGACTTGACTACGAAGCAGGAGGTTATGGGTTTGATTTGTGTGTTATCACAATTCGTTCCTGAGTTATGGATGCTATTTGGCAGGTCCACACAGAACGTGTTGCCTCCCGAGGAAATTTCCGCGCGAAGCAGCTCGGTCTGTGGACACATGCCTCGCCCGAGGCACGAGTCCGGTTGCTTCGCCCGAGGCACGTCTACACAGACCGAGCTGCTTCGCGAGGCATATTCCTCGCGAGGCCGCTCGTTCTTTGTGGACCCTCCTATTCATATATGTCTTTATTTATATCGTATAGTTAAAATATAGCAAAAGCGTGTCAAAAGTGATGTTGTTGACCGTCACTTGCAGACTTGAATAAAACGACTCAATTTTATATTTCAAAAGTTTGTAGCTTAACGAGTCTCAGTCTATTTCTCTAGACTCGAGTCTGCACCAGTACAGCACTAGTCGGGATTATTGCATTTAGCCGACACTCCACGTCGCAGCCTTTGTGCCGATCGAATATTACGTACGTGTCGCACTCACACGACTTGTTACACGAGCCTTTGCGACACACGAGCTTAGTAGCCTTAGTAGGTAGCGAGTCATTTTTTATTTATTTATTTATTAGCGACCCGCCCCGGCTTCGCACGGGTTAACAAGTTATACATAAACCTTCCTCTTGAATCACTCTATCTACTAAAAAAAACCGCATCAAAATCCGTTGCGTAGTTTTAAGGATCTAAGCATACATAGGGACAGACAGCGGGAAGCGACTTTGTTTTATAATATGTACCTATTCTAGTAATGCCAATATTGCGTTTTCACATATTTTGAAGATTCATTGATTGTACTAGGTACGCAAAATCTAAGAAAAAAACGTGCAAAATGTCCCCGATTGTACACCTGAAAAATAGGATTCAAACGTCAACTTTTGGCAATCAGAGTTACCACATAATGTCGCCCTACCGGATTTTCCGGCATTTTTTTTATTTATTTGTGCTCTAAACAATGTATGTTATCAAAGTAAACTAATGTGAAAGTGCAGCTAATAAATAATTAACCTTGAAATGTTTTACTTATTCTTTAGGCAAAACTATCCTAATGGACAGATACAATTATTAAAAAAAAAACACAACTTTCTCCGATAAATTATGTAAAAAATATAAATTCTCCGCTCTCGTTTACCAATAAAAATCCGTCCGAATGCAAAAAGAATGGACCGAAAATGCATGTTTTTAGGGTTCCGTAGCCAAATGGCAAAAAACGGAACCCTTATAGATTCGTCATGTCTGTCTGTCTGTCCGTCTGTCTGTCCGTCTGTCTGTCCGTCTGTCTGTCCGTCTGTATGTCACAGCCACTTTTCTCCGAAACTATAAGAACTATACTGTTGAAACTTGGTAAGTAGATGTATTCTGTGAACCGCATTAAGATTTTCACACAAAAATAGAAAAAAAAACAATAAATTTTTGGGGTTCCCCATACTTCGAACTGAAACTCAAAAATTTTTTTTTCATCAAACCCGTACGTGTGGGGTATCTATGGATAGGTCTTCAAAAATGATATTGAGGTTTCTAATATCATTTTTTTCTAAACTGAATGCGTTTGCGCGAGAGACACTTCCAAAGTGGTAAAATGTGTGTCCCCCCCCCCCTAACTTCTAAAATAAGAGAATGATAAAACAAAAAAAAAATATATGATGTACATTACCATGTAAACTTCCACCGAAAATTGGTTTGAACGAGATCTAGCTAGTAGTTTTTTTTTAATACGTCATAAATCGCCTAAATACGGAACCCTTCATGGGCGAGTCCGACTCGCACTTGGCCGCTTTTTTAAACTGACTCTAATAATATTCATTGGAATTTGTGCTTGTGAAAAATTTCCAACTAAATCGAATTACAGAACGAAGCAGAAGCGAATGTTACGAGATTATACAGTTTAACGCTAAAATGAAATTATTGGTAAAAGCTTTTTTACATATGGTTGTCTGATTTCAGATTGGATTTTACTATTTACATACCTACAGGACCATTCGAACGTACTTACACTGATATTAGAATGATATTTGAGTCATGTTATTTAGTTATACTCGGCGGCGCCAATACATGTACGTACAAATACAATTAGATGTCATTCTGATAACAGTCTACATTCGAATTGGCCTGTTACTCTTAACTTCCATTTTTGGTAACGATAATACATATCAGTACGGCCACCATCAGTTTGGCACTGACACATAAACGCCATCGAGAACGTAATTAACTTTCTATACATCTCGCTCGTACTCGCATACTAGTGCGAACGAGATGTATAGAAAGTAAATTACGTTATCGATAGCGTATATGTCAGTTTTGACACTGTGAGTGACTCATGGTACGGGCTCAATAGTTTCAATGTATTTTGTAGACACATCACTAGTATTACCTATAATATTTAAACTTGGTCAAGCAAATCTTGTCAGTAGAAAAAGGCGGTAAATTTCATGGGGTCTATGCCGCAGTCAGACTTGTTAGAAAGGGTATTCTCTTTGTAATTGGTTTGGTTTTTGTAGGTAAGTATATTTTATAGTCCGACGGTGGTAGTTTGACGACCGGTCTGGCCTAGTGGGTAGTGACCCTGCCTGTGAAGCCGCGGTCCTGGGTTCGAATCCCAGTAAGGGCATTTATTTGTGCGATGAGCACAGATATTTGTTCCTGAGTCATGGTTGTTTTCTATGTATTTAAGTATTTGTATATTATATATATCGTTGTCTGAGTACCCACAACACAAGCTTTCTTGAGCTTACCGTGGGGCTTAGTCAATTTGTGTAATAATGTCCTATAATATTTATTTATTTATTTATTTATTTATAGTTTGTGTTTTTATTTTATTTATAGGTTTATTTTTAGTTTTAATATTGTAATATTATAATTTTCAATTACATGATTAAAAAAATGAGCGATAGATACTACAATTTTTTGATTAAGGTAATGAAAGGGAAAGGAAGGAGTTTTCACGATAGCATGAGTGGTGTGTCGGTTGCGCAGAAACGCGGTTCCACCCTATATATCAAAACAAGCCATTGGAAACATAAATTCAGAAAAGTTTTACAAAACTGCTACATTTCTATGAATGTGGGTCGCCCGCTCGAATTTATATCTCGGCGTTTGTACACTTGTTCTTGTACGTTTAGAATATATTTATTGAGGAACTTTCTGTATCTTAAATGGCTTTAAATAAGTTTAACGCACTCGTAATCTACTCATAACCTAAAAAAAAACTAAATAAACATTTACGTATTTTGCAGTCGTATGTTTTTTCTTTGCATCATTAAACTGAATTTGCGGTTGGTAATAAAGTTATCTTGATTGCTACTTTATAAGAAAATAAAACGAAAAATAAAACTATAAACAGACAAAGGAGGTCATTTCGTTTCTAAAACTGTAATGATCTAATAAATCAAAGAAATCCCAAAAATAAAGTTAGTTGGAGCAAGGGCCTTATCGGTCAACAAGTACTTATGGCAGGGTTATATAAAGATCGTTCCATTGTAACCCGTGAAATTTTCAGTGTAAAACTTGCAAAAATGCTATTTTGTTGCACCAAACTTTATAAAGATACGCAAAATATGTCCAAAAGATAGCTCCCACTGGGCGCCATATTTATTTAGCAAAATGGTGGCCAAGATGGCTGCCTTTACGACGCGTCACCGCCACGCGGCCGGCTTCGCCGTTAAAGCCGTGACGTACTTGCGACAAATAAAAACCGGTGAAGTGCGAGTCGGACTTGCACAAGAAGGGTTCCTTATAACCTCAACCCAAATATAGATAAATTACGTTTAAAGCATGTATGGCATGTATCTGTTCCCTTTTACATTTTAACGTTATCACTATAATTTCATTGATTTTGCAGCAATTTAGGATATAAATTATACTGTGGACAGAAGACAGCGGAGGCTAAGTTATTTGCTTTGCTCTTTGGTACGAATTAAAATGTCGTAATGAAATTTGCATAAATCTGCCACGAAATTGAAATCAAAGATAAGTGTATGAGATCTCTGATTTACATATAAACTGTAGCCTAAAACTTCTTGTGTCTAGTAATGGATGAACATAGGCACGTGATGACTTTCTGAAACCCTACGCAACCCTAAAAACTATATGCCGGTAAAAGCAGCACTTTGTACGGGAAATTTTCACGTAGTTATTTACAGGCTCACGTCTCCCAGCAAAATGTTATTTTCCTCTTATGGTTGGGTGTGCTGCCCATGTTTTAGGTCGTCTAACTGGGGATGTATGTTGGTGCAATGACACTGCGTCGTTTCTAGATATTTCGCCGCATCACACTTTGTCGGTTTTCTGACTTCATATTTTGAATATGTACATTGTAGAGGTAGATCAGGTGTTCTACTTACTTGTGCTACTTTTATTATTACATTGTTTACGAGAGTACAGATGTAGTCACTATGTTAGCTATTATTATTTTAGCTAGGGATACACTTTTAGGTATAACGCCGCGCCGGTGACGTCATTCAAAGTCGTATTTGGGCTTTAACACATTGAATTAGACAAGAAAAATTGGTATTAATAAAGAATATTCAATCGTGCGCGATCCACAAAATAAAAACACATTCCACTTAAAAGTTTTAAATATTTTCGAACAGAAATGTACTAATCAACAGTAATATTATATTTTCTGATGACATTAATCCAATTAGCATTAAACCATTTCCATACACCCTCGAATAATGCATGCTAAATAGTCGGCGGGATGCTAATGTGCTTGCGGACGCTCTTCATTAGCCTAATGCCAAATAACTATAATTTTCAACTACTCGTGTCAAATTAATTGTCAGTGGTGTCATAGCAGTGCACCAGAGCAGAGGCAGGGACCTATCAAATTCAGAGGCCTCTTGGATTATTTTTATTTTTATTTTTTAATTTATTTAAGTATGAAACAAACGGTCGTACAGAAAATATTGTTACAGTTTCTTCTCTTAATCTAGACCTATAGTTCCCATTTTTGTTACACATATATTTATAATTAAAGCACGAAAAAGTACCTATCTTGGCTTAGGTTCACTTGATTAGTAAAAGATTACACAGAATTTGCGAAATATATACATAAAACTCAATGAAAGGCAATGAAATACATGATCTATGTTGTTAACGGCTTCTCAGTACTTAAGTATCGGCAAACATGACATATTAAACTAAAATTTTGAAAGATCGCGTTAAGATTTACATACTGCTAGTCCTGAATATATTTTTTTTATTATAAATTTGTTTTAGAAATCTGTGTTTACAATAAGCTTAAATTGACTTTTGAGATAAACATAATTACCAAAACGAATGTATTTTCATCTTTAATAAGAAGATTACAGTGACATCCAACTTGGGGCCCTAAGGTATTTCTATATTTAGCTGGTACTCGTAATTCAATTTCAAAACTGAATTCGTTGATCTCATTTGTTTAACAAGTTTCTGCCTTTGAGTAAGTCTGTGAAAAGAGTGTTGAGCTGTCTCTCTTCCGCTTTAGTATCTTTATAAATTTGGGATATAAATTGTCTTGTGTAATATGACTTGTGGAATAAATTGTGTCTTGTGAGCAACAATTAAGCACTCATACGAACATTAAAACCATTTACCGAACAGACAAATTTGTAAAAGTAGGAAAGAGAAACGAAACTGAAATTGGCGCCCAACGTGGGACCAACAAGACAAGTGTGTCGCTTAACTTCAACCTCGGGTGAATCCATTCGACCCTCTCAGAAAATATCTACCCTATTACCTTTTCTTAATACCATAATCGCATAATCTGACAGATGGATTTACCCGAGTTTGAAGTTAAACGACTCAAGTGAAACAAACAAGCAAGATCCATATTGAAGCGAATAAGGTAAGACACTCATTAGAGCCCACGTACACACATTCAACATTAATCAAACACACAAATGATAAAAGTACGAAAGTTTAACTAAAATAAAACTGGCGCCCAACGTGAGGCCTACAAAAGTGAAGCAAACAAGCAAGCACCGTTGGAGCAAATAAGGTAAGATAATCAGACCTGTTAACATGAGTTACGAGTACGTCCTCGCGCGCTACTCCATACATCTAGCGTGACTTCAAGTATGGACTAGCGCGCGAGAACGCAACTCATGTTAGACCGGCTGATCAGATCAGGTGGGCTCATTAGAACCCACCTACAAACATCAAACACATAAATGTTAAAAGTACCAGAGGTGAACTAAAATAAAACTGGCGCCCAACGTGGGGCCAACAAGACAAGTGAAGCAAACAAGCAAGATCTCCATTGGAGCGCACGCACAGAAATGGAACAAAGCGCTTCCACCCCCCGTTTCCGAGGGAAGTGAGTCAAGTGCGCTCGGCGGTTTTAGCTCTCCACGTCGGCTGCCAATAAATCAACTACAGGGTTGCCAGGTAATGCAGTTTTACGTGTTCCATTGGTGTTCTTGGATTTGCAAACTCGAAAAATGTGATATTTTAAATGTTTTGACGTGTTATTAGCAGTGATCGGGGATTTCTATGCCACTTGGGGTGAATGACCTCAATCATTATGCTAGTATGGATATGCCGCGGGAATCCGGGATTCGTGTGCGATATAGGAGAGTGTTTTGGCATGTTACTGTTAATCAATTAATCATGCATTGCATATATTATTAATATTAATAATTGAAAATTTGATTACAGATCAATTGAATATATCAATAAAACCACTAAGCTCGCATTACCTTATCAGTTTTGCATTGCCTTTCAACGACCGAGTCGAGACCCATGTTTTTTACAGTCCTTTATTTTATAAACGAATTACCAACACCGAAATAGCGTTTACTTTTCGAACAGTTTTGTTCCTATTGCGGGCCAAGTGGTGTATCCATATTACCATTTCGACTTGATATCCCGCGGTGTGGCATAGAAATCCCCGATCACTGGTTATTAGTTTCACAAAGATATTGCAACAATATAATTTATATGTGAATTTAAGTACTTATATTTTTAAATTAAAAAAAAACACAAACAAAAACACTAAAACTACCTTAAAATAAAAAAATAAAAAATAAAAAAGCACACTAAACTATAAAATAACCTACTTATCGCCCCCATTCCGACCCCCACCTAAAAAATAAAAATTATATTATTAATTATCTCTTTAAAAATATAAAAACGTATCTGCTTTGCCCAAAGGTCGACGACGGGTAGAGAATGCCTTGTAGCATTAAGTCCGCCTTTTATACGTATGTATTTTCTTTTGTGCAATGAAGATTAAATAAATAAATAAATAAAATAATCAACATATTATGGGACAATACACAACTTTGGGAACAAATCAAATTATTTTTTCAATTATTATGGGGAATTCTTACACAAATCGACTAACCCCACAATGAGCTTAATACGTCTTGGCAAATATATACCTAAGGGTATATAAACATAAATACATAAATAAATACAAGTAATTTGTCTCTTGATCAATCAAGTAATGGAATCTGTCGTAAGCAAGGTATACTTAATTTAGTTTTTCTCTAGTCTTAATGTTAATTCCAGCTGCGTTCACAAATACCACTTCGAAGCTCAGGATCTGCTAAGGTTTACTAAATTCTAAATACGCTTAGAATGATACATAGAAACGTGATAGAAACAGATATTGATAAAGTTAAGGTCACCAGTACTATAAATACTAACGTGCTCAAACTGCCCAATTCCTCATATGCCAGTTAAATACTTTTATTTTATTTAAATTAACTATTTACCAATATCTCATTGACACATGTTTCTAAACATGCACAGTTTTGCATACCAATAAAGTTTAAAACTAATATCTATATTAAACCTCTAACTAAAATAAAGGTACAGTATGTTTTCTATGCAGCCGTTGCAACGAGGAAATAACTCAGTTACACCATATTTTACATCGCTTGCCAATAAATCAATCGCCTCCTTCAGGGTTGTCATCTTACATTTTCATAATTCTTTCTTCCAGTAAAATTATTTACGCTGGATAACCAAGAAAAGAAAATGGTGCAAAAGTACGGGTAGTTTTCGACGCGACTTTCAAGAAGTAAAAATAAAAAAAGTTCTGTAAGTACAACCTATACAATTGAGTCAATGCCAAGCGCAAGAAAAAGGACTTATTATTTGTAGGTCTAGTTATTCCTGTATTTATTTTCAATTTATAATGTATCTAATTTATGTCTGCACCAAGAAAATGTTACCACGCATCCATAAATGTCTAACTTTCTAGGAAATTATGACGTGTTTCGCTGTTACATCGATACATACTATATAAGAAGGAATTAAGTGATGTTGGTTCAATGCAAAATACATCCTTAAATATTTCATATATTTGATTGCTTCAATTAAAAGCCTCCTTAAGTTTATTATCTGAAGATCTTTGTAAAACCTGGCTATAAATTGTTTAACGCACTTTAAACTATAATACTTTAACTTCACGCGTTTTGTACACACGTTAGAATGGGTCTAACTCGATATAATTTTATTGTTAATTTTATTATCCAACGTTCTGCTAGGGTCTAGGGTGCACCAGCTGTGGTTGTGAATCAGTGTTGGCCGAAACGTTAATGCCATTGAAAATGTTGGCCATTAACCATTATAAATTGAACCTTAAACCGTAACGGACGATTACAGTTTACGGTTCAATTTATAATGGTTAATGGCCAACATTTTTAATTGCATTAACGTTTCGGCCAACACTGTTGTGAATGACGCAGTAATGTCATGTCAGTCATGCGGTGACCAAAGATTGTGCAATCTTGCTGAAACGTCAGATAAGTCAAAAAATTATTTTATTTATTTTATTATTTTTTTGGATTTCATTAGAAATCAATATCATTATTACTAAAATAGTACACTTTGAACTTAAAATAACGATGGAAGCGAATGCCAACCCTACGGCATCCACCTAGCTCGCGACATCATCTATCATATTTTAAAGTCCGCGCGTCGCTCGATCCGTTGGAAGTTATTGAATTTCCAAAGAGCAGGGATTTTTACTTTATTTGCGGCGCCACGGGGTCTCGGGGTTGGTGACATAGTACGAGGAAATACATACTTTAGCAGTACAACTAAGTTTTTCTCGTTTTTGCATCGAATCGAATAATTTTGGTTAATACCATGAATGTGGCAAATGGAGCACTGCATTCAAAATTTAAACACTTCAGTCATTTGTATTTGATATTCATTGATTGACTATACTCCCAGTACTTACATTTAGAACGCTCGCACCGATATATGAATATGAGCAAGGGCTATTAGCTAAATTTGCTAGGAATAGTAATTTATTTTAAAATTAAGTAGAGATTTTTTGAGTTCAAATGATGAATGTAACCGAACCTTGTAAATTATATGAGGATAGAAAATAAATGTTTTTGGAGGATGAGACAATGGTAGAAAATATTTTTACCAAAAACATCTAGAAATTCGAAGTGTTCATCGTCACATCTCTCATTCATAGCAAAATAATTTACTTTACCTCTATTGATACCGTTATATACCCATATTTTTTAGAAGCAGTCATGGAGGTATAAATTTAAAACACGCGCGTGCCGCACGCGTGCTATAAATACGACTATAGAGAAACAAACACATCGAAATCCAATATTTGGACAAAAATATCAAACAGTTAAAGTGTTAGTGCTGCAGTTATTTGTACTGTATCATGAAGCTAGCTCGCTAGGGTTGTCACTGCGCTAAAAATAGCGCGGAAAGGAAGGGTTGCCGACGAGTGACCGCGCACTTTAATTAAGAGAAACTTGTGTTTGGACGTCACTTTCAGTGCACGCAGATGTTGCAGATTTGCATTCGTTTAAGATTCTGAACAACACAAAAAAGTACTTGGACTTTCTTAAAAACACTGTATTCTTTCGATTCAAATCAGGAGAAATGGGTGACTTTTATGAAGTGTCATTACATAATTATTATTGACATTGTGCGAAGAACTTTATCGGTAAAATAAAATTAATCGTCATGAAATTAAAAACAAGGAAACGAGGAAGGAAGGTGAGTAAGGTTGTCAGAGCTCCTCCCCTTTATCTCCGAAACTACTTGGTCTAAAATTTGAAAAAATACACAAAATAGTTCTTTACCTATAGATGACAGGAAAATCTATTAGAAATATGCAGTTAAGCGTCAGTCGGACTAAATGAACCCTTGGAACACGAGTCCGACTCGCACTTGGCCGGTTTTTTTCTAGCGTGCGAAAGTTGTTTTATCAGGTTTCCAATCGATGATGTTATTAATAGAGAAAGGCCTAAATACAAACAGCAAGCAGCTAAAAATAGCATTTAGCACCCGTATTATGTTTAAAAGCGCTGTAATTTTTCATAAACTCTGCTGGATGAACTTATTGCACCTTAACATAAAATATAACGTCGCATAGTGAGCATCAAACACTGTGCATCACACGTTACGTGACATGAAACTCTTATGAAATAGCTCGTAACACTTCTGTTGTTCCAATAAGCTCTGACGAGTTATTATTAAAATGTACCATTTATTTGTAGAGAAATGAAAAGACGTGATATGCATATTCTGTCGCTGGATAGACAGAGTAAGTAGACAAAATAAGGACGCTAAGTACGAAGAATTTCGTATATAGGGAATGTTACGCAAAACGCGTAGCGGGCGCCACTCCCACAATAAGTCACAATTTAAGGGTCTCCCGCAAACGAGAGAGTCGAAATTTTGTTATCTAACCTCTCTATCACTCTTGCATATTCGAGCAATAAAGAGGCAGATAGCTGAGTTTCGATTTCGCTTTTCCCGGTAGACCCTTTGTAAACAAACCGCCTTGATGTATCAATGTCATATTTGATTGTCTGTGAAAATTTGTCAAAAAACAGTTTAAGGTATGTATAAGGTATGTATAAGTTACCCTATGGTTTACTAAAGGCGCTAGTGCTGCACTCTGGCGGCAAAATATTGCATTAATACTCCCTATTGACCCACCATTTCCTATCTTATCGCACCCGCATAATTGTATTGCTGTCCCGCAACAGTGTCATAGACCGCCGACGTCATGAGTGGGACAGCAATATTATTACTCGCGTGCAATAGAGATAGGAAATAGCGGGTCAGTGTACTAAATTCTTGATGCTTGGCGCGCTTTACTTTAGGACTGACTTTTTTGAAGTGAAAACTTCTTTAGCGGCGCTGGGCACTTTTTGAGGTGGGGAAAAAATGATAAACTCGAGACAGCGTAAGGCGATCACGTGACCGTAAGGGGCGTAAGGCGATCACGTGACCGTAAGCCCCGTAAGGTGGCCACTCATAATTTAAATGGCATTTAAATCAATAAAGAAAACTCAATGTTATTTGACATTTATGTTGCGGACTCCTTTTCAAGACTCTTTACCTATGTTCAAATAATTTGACGTTGTCATGGCAGTATGTAAATAAACAAGTCAATGAAAAAGTGTGATCTTATTTGAGAATGATAATAATATATAATAAATAAATAGAATACCTCCGCTAAACGTATGTATCGTGTTACCGGGCGTCGCGTCGGTAACATAGTGAGGTGAGTTTTCACTTCTATCGGCACTTCCGGAGTGGAACCGTTGTTGCTTGTTTTAACTTCAACACGAATGAAATAGAAGACGAAAGCTTATATGAAAAAGCTATCGGGAAAACTGAATGCTTTGCGAAACATATTTAATTTCACCGTTAATAAAAGTTTTAGTTATTCGCCGTTCGGCCGGTCTATTTCAATTGGAATAATTATAAAGCGTTTTAAATTTCTACGTTCGGCATAGGTATTCATTTCTGTTTGATTAATGCAATATAAATTAACATTTTCCTCTCGTTTAGCAAATGACTAAAATACTCGGTGCAAAAAAAACCTAACTTTGATTACTTTTTGTGCTGTGGATCAACACCACGCGTTTCTATTAAAGCCTGATAATGAATGGCCAGAGCTAAATTCTGTCGAGCCGGAGGTCTTGCCAGAAATCAAGGTAATGTCTATGCTTACAAGCACAGACGATGGACCATCTGTCATTGATTTTAATAGATTTTCTAAACATAAAAGGCTACAACATATGGCTTATGTGTGCCGTTTCATAAATAACTGTAAGCGATAGCGAGCCAGTTAATTTAGGCAGGCTGGAATGTTTTTTAAAATAAGCATTGCATAGGTATTTGTATGTAAGGTACTGGCAGAATACCAGCGATGTGGCTTGCCGCATCACAATGCTGAGCCAGCGCCTTTTCTGTGCCACGACACATGGCTTATCCTGTACTTTTTCAATGCCGTGTATGTTGTGGGAATGAATAAAGAAATTATCTATCTGTCTATCTATTTTTCCAAGTCATAAAATACTGGCAGTTAATAAATTAATTACCATTTAGTGTGATCGTTTGTGAGCCCGCTTGCAAAGCTGGATAGTTTCTGGATTAAGGATGATTCACGCTAGACCGGGCTGGGGCCGGTTGATTTTTATTTGTTTAAGTATAGTTACGTAGGTACAATACAAGTCCAATGATAGTTTGCCTTTAGCTAGGTATATATCGCATAGGTACCTTTTATTAAATCCGCTATTAATCTTAAATTCCGCTGTAAGTATCCAAACCCGAAAGCCTCGAGATGTCTTTGGGCTACATTGGCGCCGCCTGGTGGCAGGAATTGCATTCACGCGACACGTACGCTTAATAACGTACCTGCTGCGAATACCTAGGATTTGTTTTATCTCGTACCATATTATGGCGTTGAATTTTCGGTGCTTTTATATAAGTTTCATCTATTTTACATATAACAGTGATCGTGAGTGGATTTCTTAATACCTACATACCTAATTTACCCTTTTTTGATAAATTTTGTTCAGCTCGAAAGTAGGTTAGAAGATTCCAGAAAATGCAGTTTAGAGGAAGCGGCTGTTGAGTAATATAGTCTGTCAAGCAATTTCCATCAGTAAAAAAAGCGGCAAATTTAAAAAATGTACCTAAGCGCCAAGGGTTATCGCGTCCCATAGAAAATTTGAATTTCGCGCCTTTTTCTGCTGACTGAATCTTGTTTGACCGGCTATAACTAAATGATCATACTAAATAACTAAATAAATGATCATATATGTTGGGAATCGTGGGCGTATCATACTATCAGGAGCACATCAGGATCATGGATGACGAGGGCTTTCATTAAATGAAATACGGTATTCAACTCACAGTCTTTACTGAACAAGACTGATTACAAATCATATCACTCGTTACACTTCTTATCCAAAGCAAACCAGTGGATTAGACCCAGGAACCGCCACAGACGTCATCTCCCGTTCTTTCTCATCATGTTCTCATCTGAAGATTGATTGACAGCATCACTTCAATTGTTCTCGATTTCATTTGTTTTTGTTTCATTATAGGTATATCGTTATGATATAGAACTTTTATTAGATGAATCATTATCAGATAATAACGTTATAAATGAGCATAAATTTGCAAGTTTGGTATCATTAGCGGTAAATTGGGTTTGATCGACGCGCATGTACGGAATGTACCTAATTAGGCAGGAGTGGTATTCAGATAAAAAAACCTGTTATGGTTTTGATATTCATGTGATACAATTCCTCGCTCTTGGTACCCCCGAGATGCGCTGCGAGTCGTGTGAAGGTAGTATCATCACTAAAACAAATCAAGTTGAGATTTTAAACGTAGAATGGACTTCAGTTGTAAGCAGTATAATTATGTCATGACAGAGACCATTGGATACCTATACTATAAATAAAGACGTACGTAGGTACTCGTATTTTTTATACCAAGTTAATTTTTTCCAAGCCGTACGTGCCTCATTAATTTTAAATATTTTTTGCATTATCATTTTCCTGTTTATTGAAATATTTGAAAATTCCCACTGACAGAGATGAAGTAAGTATACGGCGCGTTAGCTACACTGCCCCCCGACCCGCACCGCAACCTAAACAAAAACGACGTATCGCCACAAACGTTCCTGTTACTTACGCCCTTTTAGCTTCGCATGGAACTCTGGATTTGCATGCGGGATGTAGCGCAAGGTTACCGAGCTTGGCTCTAGTGTACGCCACTTAAAAAGGTCGTATGTACGTAGGTTGTGGAACTGATTTAAGACCTTTTAGCGTGGTAAGTTTGTAGGGCCCTTGACGTAGGCTGCATACGCACGGACACAGTGGCCTAGATTTATTCATTAAGCTCGTCGTACAGATAATATTTACATAATATCTGCCCTGCCTGTCAGTTCGTGTTATATCTAGTGCGCAAAAGGTTCAAGTTGATAAACAAGACCAAGTGCGGGTAGTTCGAAAAACTCGCGCGGCTAGAAGATGTGGATTTCAACTTTAGCCAGTCTCTCTCTGAGACCACGTAGAAGGTAATTTTAAAGCTTTAAGTATACGCGATTAAGTCCCGTTAAACTAAATACAGATGTAGTGTTGTTTTCCATCGTATTTTCTCGAAAGTTCGTTTGTTATGCTCCTTCAGTCAACCTCAGTACTATTTGTACCGAGATTGACTGAAAAAGCAAGACGTTTGAGTACGTTTCCGTGAATATACGATGGAAAATAATTATGCACTACATCTGCAATAACGTGTTGTGTTTACCTTTTGCAGTTTATGAAGATTGACGGAAAAGTTTACGTATTTATTGATTTCTGTATTTCGAACCAAACTTTTGCCTCGAGACCGTATAACTACGTGAACTTAATAATACTACTATTCTATTGTCCTAACGTATAATACAAGTTATGATTCTAATTTCCCACTCTCAAGGCACTTTATTCAATATACTGAGCAATCTTGGAGAGTAACTTTAACACCTAAGCCCCCACGCCACCATGGAGAGAATTATACCCGTCCAAGATAATTGAAAAGCTCCTTTATCCACAAGATTATAAATCCTCATCCCGACGGCAGCTCTTCGTAGCCCCTCACACGAAGGAAACCAATCATAAGGGCGTAATTTTAGACAAACAAAAGCGAGTAAGCGGCTGAAATTGAAGTAAACAGTGTAATGTTATACAAGTTTGTAACCGACTACAAAATTTATACAAGTCCTACCTAGTAAGTGTACTTCAAAATCTTCACTTTGTTATAAAGGTCAAAATTTTGGAGGAGGTTCTTAATTCGTCGGGGTCTTTTTAGGGTTCCGTACCCAAAGGGTAATAAAAACGGGACCCTATTACTAAGTGTCCGCTGTCCGTCCGTCCGTCCGTCCATCCGTCCCTATTACTAAGACTCCGCTGTCCGTCCGTCCGTCCGTCTGTCACCAGGCTGTATCTCACGAACCGTGACAGCTAGACAGTTGAAATTTTCACAGATGATGTATTTCTGTTGCCGCTATAACAACAAATACTAAAAACAGAATAAAATAAAGATTTAAGTGGGGCTCCCATAGAACAAACGTGATTTTTGACCGAAGTTAAGCAACGTCGGGCGGGGTCAGTACTTGGATGGGTGACCGTTTTTAGGGTTCCGTAGCCACATGGCAAAAAACGGAACCCTTATGGATTCGTCATGTCCGTCTGTCTGTCTGTCTGTCCGTCTGTCCGTCTGTCTGTCCGTCCGTATGTCACAGCCACTTTTCTCCGAAACTATAAGAACTATACTGTTGAAACTTTGTAAGTAGATGTATTCTGTGAACCGCATTAAGATTTTCAGACAAAAATAGAAAAAAAACAATAGATTTTTGGGGTTCCCCATACTTGGAACTGAAACTCAAAATTTTTTTTTCATTAAACCCATACGTGTGGGGTATCTATGGATAGGTCTTCAAAAATGATATTGAGGTTTCTAATATCATTTTTTTCTAAACTGAATAGTTTGCGCGAGAGACACTTCCAAAGTGGTAAAATGTGTGTCCCCCCCCCTGTAACTTCTAAAATAAGAGAATGATAAAACTAAAAAAAATATATGATGTACATTACCATGTAAACTTCCACCGAAAATTGGTTTGAACGAGATCTAGTAAGTAGTTTTTTTTTAATACGTCATAAATCGCCTAAATACGGAACCCTTCATGGGCGAGTCCGACTCGCACTTGGCCGCTTTTTTTGCTTGTTTTGCTCTATTTTTTGTTGATGGTGCGGAACCTTCCGTGCGCGAGTCCGACTCGCACTTGGCCGGTTTTTTATATTATGTTCCCCCATTTGTCGAAAAGAGCCGGACTGATTGGAATTACTTTTTTTTGTTTGAAAGAGTAGGTATATAATACACAATTGGTCCTATTATCGAGTCTGATGATGGGATTCTGGAGAATACGAGGGAACTCTTTAAATACAGTAGACATTTTTATAATGTAGTATCTCATACATTTATTTTGCTTTGCAGTTCTCGGTTTGAAAAGTAGAAATTCTGTTGAAAGTCTTGACTGTTTAGTTTAGTATTTTTTTACTTTTTTTATTTAATTATGTGCTTCTGCCTGGTGTGCTCTTATTATTTGACGATAATCGGTCGCTCTAAAAAATTACATAATTATTTTTAGAGTCAATATGCATAAATATTTATGCGGTGGGAAATAAAATGTCAACTTACAAGCCCCTACACAGGTTTACCTTATCTCACCGTAGTTTAACGATTGCCATAACCGATGGGCTATCTCCGCCTCGTGTGAAACGTATCAGTAGGAAACTATGCCACGGTTCCGGCCTTCCGAACATTTTATACTGTAGTACCTATATCTATATGATATAGTTCGTTTTTTTAGCATTAGAAAAAGACTACGCGATCTTGACGTGTCTTTTAATTGAAAAACGCTTTTTAGGGTTCCGTAGCCAAATGGCAAAAAACGGAACCCTTATAGATTCGTCATGTCTGTCTGTCTGTCCGTCTGTCTGTCCGTCCGTATGTCACAGCCGCTTTTCTCCGAAACTATAAGAACTATACTGTTGAAACTTGGTAAGTAGATGTATTCTGTGAACCGCATTAAGATTTTCACACAAAAATGGAAAAAAAACAATAGATTTTTGGGGTTCCCCATACTTGGAACTGAAACTCAAAATTTTTTTTTCATTAAACCCATACTTGTGGGGTATCTATGGATAGGTCTTCAAAAATGATATTGAGGTTTCTAATATCATTTTTTTCTAAACTGAATAGTTTTGTAACTTCTAAAATAAGAGAATGATAAAACTAAAAAAAATATATGATGTACATTACCATGTAAACTTCCACCGAAAATTGGTTTGAACGAGATCTAGTAAGTAGTTTTTTTTTTATACGTCATAAATCGCCTAAATACGGAACCCTTCATGGGCGAGTCCGACTCGCACTTGGCCGCTTTTAAAAATCTGTAACTATTACTTGTGAAAGCAAAAGTATGTAAATAATCGTATATGATTCATAATTGTTACATATTTGCCGTGACTTATTTTTCAAAGTGTTTTTCAATAAAAAGACACGTCAAGATTGTTTACCTTTTATCTACTTAATGCAAAAAAACGAACTATAGAAATGTTTTTAGATTATTGTTTTAAAAATGCAGAACTAAATCATTTTTTCCGATATAGCTCAACAGTAGGTAAAGTAAGTATAAAGGTATACTTACTTAGTTATAATGTGAATTTTCATATTAGATTTATGTATTTATGATTGCGGCTTTGGCCACTGGAGGGCTTGGTCACTTTTTCTTCAGTGTATGATATCTATTTGAGCCATCGAAATTCAAAATTCGCCCTTCAACTCTCCTGTACTTAAATTAAAAATATCAACAAAAATTAAGCTTCACGGGTATACCTTGGCTATTATAGTAAAACACTTTGTAATATACTGCTGCACTCGCAAAATTATGCCGAGACAGAAGACATATTTGACAGGATCTAGTTTCAATATTGTGTCTAGGGTTAGCTTTAGTTTTGTAGTTAAGATTACTAGTCGTAAGTAGTTTCTTACTAAATGTTAGACTAAATGTAACAGCTCCGATATTTAATTGTAATTTGGTTCCCCGCGATACAGGCATTGCCTAGTGCGGAGACCCCTGGTATATCTGTAACCTATTTGCTGAAATAAATTGATCTTTATTCTTATTCTTATTCTATACAACTCAGTTGAGTTGCTCGAATCGCAGCATTTTACAAGTAAAATTTCACTTAACTATGTGCAACATTCGTACTCTTGACGCTTCATAATCTTTGTAGTCTGTGTTCATAATGCAGTGTCTGTGTAGGTAGTCTATGTCGCAATGTCACTATATAAAAACCTCTAAACCCAGTATCAATTTAACTGAAGGTGTCAATAGAACCCTGATACATTCAAATAAATTGGAGCCCTTCATACCAGGATTGATCCCACTCTGCATAGATATAGTTTGCAATTTTGTTCACAAAACTATAACTAACACAGGCCAGTATAACTTCAACTCCTTTTTACTACCGTTTGGCACGGATTTAGAGGTCTAGTTATATTAGATATAGTTATCTATCGTTGCTGGTGAACTAAAAGCAAACACTAGTGTTTGTACCAATATTGCATATCGCTTGAGTGGCTGCCTAATATTTGATGGAGTTATATTTCATAGCCATATTTTTGAGTGAGATAGGTTTTTGTGATGTTCCTTGTAAGATAAAATAAAATTTATTTGTTCGGCTTAAAATATCCTATATGTACGAGATATATATAATTATGAGTTATTAGACCACATTCATTCGGATTCAAACTACACCAGCATTACTGCAGCAGTATTGCAGCACGACAATACTGCCGACTGTATTACTACTGCAAATGTCAAAATCGATGTTGCTGCTTAGCCTTATTAGTTACGCAACTTCATTTGTCACCGTGAAGTGTAACAAGGTTAGTGGGGGGTTATTCGTCGATCGCCATTTTGGTAACATCGCCTCGTGATTCATTTCTTTGTTTTTGCTTATTAATATTGTTTAAAGTGTAATATTGATAGCGTATTATGCAGTAAACTAATGTGGAAGTGTGCAGATAATGAAAAAAGAATCATGAAACGCGTTTAGCCACCATTCTGGCGTCAACGCCGGGTAGCCCACGCGGGTTCTTGTAAAGTCCAGCTATCGCCTTACAAGAACTGAGAACCCAACTACTTACCGAACAACGTCGTGCTCTAGAGCATTTATTTTGGTATTTCTACCTCTAACCGTGGCTGGCTAGAGCCCTAGAGGCCATAATTTTATACTTTTATACCGTACACTGGCTGAATTTTATTACAAATAATATTAATTCGATCCCACGTGGGATCCACTTTGACGTTGGCGAAATCATCGACAGTATCGATGCAGCCATATTACCCAAAGATTGATTGACAAAGATTGATTGATTGAACAACTTGTCTACGCATACAACATAATTCTAACATCGGTTTGATGTCAGGGGACGTTCGAATTGCCCCGCATAGCGTTGCACATGCAAACACGGGTCACCGCGTGCCGCTAACGCGCAAACACGTCAGTTCATTACATCCTTTGGCACACTTTACAGGACGGCTAAAAGCAGGTTAATGCGTTTTACGGAAGCTACATTGGGGTAAAAGTAAACTTTTAAGGGTGTCCGCTAGCTACGCGGTTGCAGGGAGCGGGTTAGTGAGAAATGTTGATGGACGGAGAGCGGATGGTAGACCCAAACGAAGGATGGATTGTGTGAAAGATGATATGAGAAAGAAGGGAGTGAGTGCTGAGGTGACGCAAGATAGAGGAGAATGGAAGAGAAAAACATGTACCGACCCCACATAACGTGGGATAAAGGGCAGGAAGAAGAAAGAAGACAGGCCAAATCGAGTTCTAGTTATTTGGTCTCATTCCGATATGATTCCGTCAGTGTCATTGACGTTTTTGGTTAAAGAGATGTCACTTTTCATACTGACGGATCAGTATTATATTGGAATGAGATCTAACATCTAACACTAGAATTGTACTGTAAGCCGCTTGTTACTCATACCGTGAAACATGACAGCATAATCAAGCATTCCCACTCACAAAGTAAATATGTTGATACATATGAGTATCCATTTTTCAGTATCGCCAAAATTGCGGGGCCGTAGCTGAGAATTATGTGGTCGATTTGTTTGAGGGATTGCGTCGTATCCTGCTGGGTCCTGCGTCATATATTTTTTTGTTACGAGGCATTCTGTATTGAAATATGGCAATGTCAAATGTAACTTGAGCCCGAGAGAAAAGTAACGGCCTAATTTGAACAATGCTTATAAGATGTCACAGCGATACGATACTGATCTGTAAGTGTCAATAGTCACGGTTTTGGTTGAAAAAGGTTCGAATTGGGCCGTAGAAAATTCAAAACAATATTCTGTAAGTAGGCCCCAATTGTGTAATAATAGTATTTTATGCAACCGTTGTTTAAGAGAGGTCAAAAAAGGCGAGTGGCGTGAGTAACAATTTGAGGCGAAGCCGAAAATTGTTAATGAAGACGCCACGAGTATTTTTTGACTCAGTTAAATAACGTTGCATACAATACTTTTTCTACGACCAAGCATTTGCTTTGAAATAAAATTGTAAATTTAACAAATATTTTTAATTCAAAAAGTAGCAAAAATGGAGGCTATGGGCGGGAAAAGAATGAATGAATGAATGAAATAAAAAAAAATGTCTATGGTTCACTTATTTGTCAGAGATGACATTTAAAATAAGGTTGCCAACACTGTATTTCATTCAATATTTTTAAAGTGGTCATTAATACACGAAGTATTATCGTAAAATCGCCAAAAAGATACTGCGTGTATGCACAAATTCTTTTTTGGGGAATAGATTAAAGACTTATCTTGACAACTATAAGGTAGGGTTTTAAAGGTGTGTGCACGACCCTTTAAATGACAAATAAAAGTACGGGAGTAGAAAAAAAATTTTTTTTTTTGTATTTTGTTAATTATTTCTATAATTTATTTATTTATTAATTAATTTATTATTGCACATAAGAAAACACACTGTACAAAAGGCGAGCTTAATGCCATAAGGCATTCTCTACCAGTCAACCTTTAGGCAAAGCAGATAAGTTGTAGGCGGTGCTAAAACTATGTGGTATAGATGATACAATTACGTACCTGTACGAACACAATACAATCATATCATATGATGTCAATAACCAGGATAGAAAATAGGGACTACGTTTGTATGGAGAACCGGCCGTCCAGTATTAAGGAACATCTCACGGTTATGAAATATTTCATCACTGCATAGTATAAGAGTGATTATTATTCTTATGCATTTTTTGTGTAACAAGTAAGAATAGCATGTATTTTTGTGAAAATAAGTAAACTTTATATCAATATACTTAGCAATTTACCTCTAGTTTTAGGTCAACCTAAATGTATTGTCCTAAGAGGTTTAGAAACATATAAAAAAAATTACAAGTGCGAAATGTCATGGACCGTGTAGTGTGACTTCCCCAGATTTTGTGATATATGATTTTTTTTTGAAAAAATATGAAGTGATTTTGCAATAATTTTTATCAAATATAAAAAACTAATCCTTGTTCTACAACACTGTTTAAAAATTGTATGGATTTATAACGATTTTATATAATTTTAAACAACATACATTTTGTGATTAGTTTTCGCGTCACCACCGCGCGTGGTAATATAGACATGCAGTACTCGGTAGAAAATTATCTTTACTACTGGCAGCCTTATTAAAGTTTTTTTAGAACAGCAACACTGTGTTGTTGTCAGGTTTACAAATGGCTGAACAGAGAAGTTTTGTCGAAAATTATTTATTTGTGTTCATTTGAAAAAACGGTCAACCTTAACGCGTCACCGCTGTGTTAGAATTTTAAAAGTAAGTTGCAGTTTCACGTTATTTTTTGTAACATAAGATATACCTCATACATTGCAGATTAAGCTAATTATTTAACATTTGCAAAATCAAAGGAAATGTTTATGTAATATCGAACATGTTCCAAATTATCACGACCTCAAAAATCTGTCACCGCCACGGACTTTTCAGTCCACGTTCGTGACATATAGACACGTGATCGTGTCATTCTTAATTCGTTTGATTAATTTAGAGGCATATGCACTTTTCAGAAATGCATTTTTATTAGCTACAGATCATTTGCTTTATTGCCCGACTCCCAAAGCAAAAAAAAATGTTTTTCGCTTGTATGTATGTATGATTTGTATCGAATTCTTTGTCACGCTCTACAGCCTTTATAGTTTGACGGATTTCAACGTCTGAGCTATCATTAGGTTTGTCGTAGTCATAGGAGTGACTTAGGCTATGTTAAAATAACTATATAAATCAAAATAGCCGAGTTGGCCACCAAAATGCCGAAATGTCACGACTGAGGGACACTTTGTCACAAGCGTGTTTATGTACTCATTTTATTTACCTTTCCTGAGGGTATTAAGCTTGACCATATGAATCAAAAAATTGGTTTTTGTATGTACTTTTGATATATGTAATAATATGTGAAAAATAAAAACGTTTATGAAAAAAAAAAACTTTTTGGACACAATTTAAGAATCACCCATAAAACAAAGTCGCTTCCCGCTGTCTGTCTGTCCCTATGTATGTTTAGATCTTTAAAACTACGCAACGGATATTGATGCGGTTTTTTTTAATAGATAGAGTGATTCAAGAGGAAGGTTTATGTATAATTTAACCCGTGCGTAGCTGGGGCGGGTCGCTAGTTTTAATATAAGTCAAAAAACAACCTTAACTTGTATTAAGCTATATTTGAAATGCTGATGCAGAGTATTTTAAAGAAGCGAGGTCGCATACCGGCAGCCAAGGCGGCAGCGTGGCAGAATGTTATTAAGATGATAATATTTGCAGCGTCTCTGCAGCGCGAAATAGCGGAGAAATAATGCAAGAGTGCAGTGGAAAAAAGTTAATAAAATTGTAGGAAAAACTTGCTATTTGACTTCGAAAGTTGCTAAATATAACACATTTGCCAGTAACTGGCATATTCTTGAAATAAAAATCTCTTAAACTTTCTTAACTAACTTTTTTTTTCAAATCTGAAAATATACTTCTGTTTAAAATTTTGGTCTTCAGGTCCCTCGGCTATATCACTGGCTATTTTTTACTAAAATTATAATATAGTATGCAGTTAACGATCTACAGTCGGCAGCAGAAGTTGCTAAGCGGGCCAGGCTAAAATTATCTTGACGCGACTTTATTATAAAGAGAATAAGAGCGTGTCAGGGTAATTTTGAACATCTCGCCCGCTTAGCAACTTCTGCTGCTGACTGTACAACAGAAAATAAATGCAATTTTACAAAAAAATGAAATTTGGTTTTAAACCTTTACCTGACAACCCTGCATTACAGTGATTCACACTTTTTTCCATCGAAAGACGTTTTTCTTATCTCGACGTGAGGAATAGCGATTTAAACGTGTTCAGACTTCCGGGCGATCTGCCAGTTGCAGATTCAGAGCATTCGAATTTTAAAAGTCTGGATTAGATTTGTCATTTTTCTTGGACCACATTGGTGGCAAACAAGTAATAACAAGTAAAATTTCGGCAAGGAGCTCCATTCCACAACTAAAGCGGAGGAAATTCCTTTGAATCCTGATACGGATCGATTTGATAAAACTTACAGTGCATCTCTCTCCATTTCTAATCGCCAGTGATATGGACTGAGAGTAATGTCAAATCGTGAACGGATTTTTATACTTTGAATGCCACCCTAGAGCGGGTTGGGAATAAACCGGAACTAACCGGTTGAAACTTTCTTGAAATACTTAAGACACGTGATCTTTGTGCCGCAGCCGCTCGAGGAATGGGTTTCTTAACACTTGCTTAACTTCTTCTTCTTTGCTTGCTTCTTCTTGTTTGATGCAAATAAACATTCATTCATTCATTCATTCTAATACACTATCTCGGTGACGGCATACGGCCCGCCTGATGGTAAGCAGTCTCTGTAACCTATAGACGCCTGCAACTCCAGAGATGTTATATGCGCGTTGCCGACCCTAACACTCCGCACCTTTGTTGAGCTCGGCAACCTTACTCACCGGCAGGAACACAATGCTAGGAGGAGGAAGAGGGGCATATATGGACACTTTAAAACCTCAACAATAATTGTGTAAAGAATCATCTGTTTGCAACTGCGGAGGTGTCGCATACTCATAGCGAACAGTCGTAGACCAAGATTTATAATTGTCCGTTATATTCGATAGTTGTGGACTAAAGGGGACCACTGATTACCAGTTCGACGGACGATATCATCCTGTCAGTTAAACGCAAAAGGTTATTTATTTTATTTATTTAACAGCTGCGAACAACTGACAGGCTGATATCGTCCGGCGAACTGGTATCTAATCAGTGGGCCCCTTAAGTCAAAAAACTTTAAACTTTCTTGATGAAACTCATTGTAGTCCCTCAAAATCCTCCGTGGGGATTTCGTTCAACAGTCAGAGCGTTCGTCAGAATAAATGTCTCTGTTAAAAAATGTGAGAATGAAAGCCGGCCAAAGAAATGTTACAAAACAGCGAATTTTCCTTAAGATCAAGGCAAAACAAAATCAAACTTAACAAACTAAGGCACAGGTCAACGATGCTTGAACACATGGCATAATATAAAGCAATATTTCACTCGATTAATAGCTTGTAACAAACGTTTTTGCCGGCCATATATCAATAAAGGCAGATACTTTTATTCCGGACTAAAGTTCACATCAAAGTTGGGCCATTCCGCACGATATATCACACGATTATCCGAATGCAGCCTTATTTACATCACAATACGTCGTTCGCGCGCGAAACTTCGCATTTTTCATGTAAAAAGTTAGTTGGCGCCGGCAAGCGGGCAGATTCATCAAAATTAGGCTCGCGGTCGCAGCTCTTAGAGGCGACACCATCAACGGCGTAATGCGCTGCTACTTTAAAAAGTCACAAGTCACTATAAAACCTGTATGGAGATACGGCTTTTATACTTAGCAAGGTAGTATTAGTGCCCGGCCGCGCGCCGCTGATCAAAGTGGAAGCGCGCACTCCTCCCTTTTCTGTTCGTAATTGTGTTGCGTAACTCAAATTTAATATTATTTCTTTGCCTTGTATTAGCCTCCGGCTGTCGAGTGATAATTCTTCAAAGCTTCTTCTTCACTCGTATTTATATCATATATACATTCATACGTGTGATTATGAGAGACTCGCGTTTGTTTTTGGCACAAAGCGTTTTGACGAGTTTCATCTCGATACGACCCTTTGATGTTCTTACAGCTTCTCAATCTCAGAACTTGGCAACATTTCTGAAATGTTTCCTTGAAGTAGTGTTGTTTAAAACTCGAGTCTTAATTAGAAGAATTCGACAAAGTTTCACGAGATTCTGGCTTTAAACTACTGTTCCTGTTCAGTCCTTTTTGTCTAAAAGCCGCTCTATTGTCTAAATAAACTGAACTTGAGTTTTGTCTGAAGTTGAAAAAACCAATAACGAGTCTTCTTTCTCTGCTATAACTTAACTTCATCGACCCAAGTTTTAAGCGCCTATAAGTATATAAATGGCCATCGAAACTATTCGATACTAGCCCAATCGAATAACGTTATAGTGGACATTCGTATAATTCAATGGCGACCCTTGAAACAATGTTAAAAGCAAATAGTTTAGCGAAGGGATACATATTTATCCCTGACCGGAATTCCGGAAATGCGTGCGGTGCGGTAAAACGGACGGTAATTGATATTTCTGGAATTTTCCCGGCGGGAATGTTATGGAATATTTATGGTTTGACGATATTTTGTTTTTACTCTGGCGTCATTTTGTTTTGATATAGAGGGATGTGTTACCTATTTTGGCAGAGTATACGTTATCGTATTTTTCATCGTATTTTTGAGTATGACGTTCGATGTTTCTACATAAATGACGTGGTCGAAGGCTATGCAGACAGCCCTCGGTATAAAGCAACAAGATTTCTTGATACTTAATGTCAGACCACTTAGTTTCATTTAGGTATTTAATTAACAAATTTAACTGTTTAAGATCTATAAATTCAAAATAGAGTATACTTATTTAAACAAGTTTTCCACTGTTTGTTTGCTGTGTCTGCTATGCGTGATATAAATTGGTCTATGCCTCCCTGTCACACTCACGTACGAATTTACAAGTGCGACAGAGAGGCAACACGTCGAACGTGGTTCGCGGTAGACCCTCAGGATACAATGCTTTATGGTTTATTGATGTCTCCAAGTACATCTGCCGCGTTTGATTCCCTTCCACGAGTACCTATGTCGATTGTCGACATTTATTGTGGAATAAATGTCGACAATCGACATAGGTTCTGTTACTATGAGCCAGCCGGTCCCGGCCGTAGCAACTACGCTCGCATTCCATTGCATGTTTTGTTTACTTATTAAGTTAAGTATTGATTTACCCGACAAAAAAAAAGGTGTATTTAGTTTAATTTGTAAATTTTTGTTTAAGTCACAATATGTAAGTACCTACAGTTTTAAGTGGTTATAAGTTAAGTGTGCGCTCACCGAAAAAATATGTATTTTGCATGAAAAAATAAGAAATTTTCGTGTAAGTGAATATTATGTATTCTTATGAGAAATAAAGATCTTTAAACCTTAATACGCTGTACTCTAGGCACAGGGCGGACACGCCATACATCAAAAATGATTTGCGTTTATATGTGTGCGCGGCACGTCTGTACACGCGTCATTGAGTTTCTGACGGAATCCTAACGGAATCTCAGTAGAGCGACTTACGCACACATTCATGTCGCGGCCTGTCGCGGGCGAGGTAATCCGAATCGGGGCGGGGCGGTGCGTGTCCGTTCTGTATGATAATACTATTACTTATTCTGTGCTCTAGGTAAGTTCCACCGGGCACAGTATTGACTTTCATAACCCGTGTCGGAAAGTAGTGCTGGCCGTGAATTTATCGTTGCGGCGAATCGATTTGTGACAAACTAATTAGATCTCGAAATTTATCAGAAGGATATATAACATTCGACACGTAATTTTTAGTTGAAGTAGGTAGGTAATCAAAAATAAGTCACTTAGATGCGCGTAAAGAGAAGAGTCGTGGAATATAAGGGTACCAATATATTCTGACTCTTCTCTCCGCACAGACTCTACCTATTAGTACCTATCTGAGTGAGTTGTGCTCTATAAATTCAAAACTAGATTGATTTAAATAAGCGAATAGCTTTCTAGGTATTTACGTCAAATAACATAGGTACATATTATATAATAGTTGTACGCATAGGTACCCATTAAATAATAGGTGTCTAAAAACTCCATAATTTTCCACGGATATTGTTAACCTCAATGTTGTTGTTTTTACTTTTCAAACACTATTTTGTCCACCACTGGACACTAGTAACACCCAGGCGGTCTAGCATGAGTTGCGTTCTCGCGTGCCACTTCATACATCTGAGACGACTTCAAGTATGGACTCGCGGGCGAGAACGCAACTCATGCTAGACCGCAAAATTCGTCACACAAAATATTCTACCTACTAATCTCCAAAAGAAACGCTTGATAACTTGATATATTAGTGATTGGTGCAATAAAGAATATTTACTTACTTACTTACTTTTTACGATACGTCTAAGTGTAAGTAACTGACGACCGTTTCGGCACAACTGTCACGCTGACGGCTGATGTGATGCTCAACATTTTTATGTCTTATACGTATGTATATATATTTTAATTGCGAGAAAAAGAATAATTCCTTTTAAGGACGTCTATCGTATTTAAAACTTTACAATTTCTTAATTTTGTAATAGGTACATAGTCAGAATTCAGAATGACATATTAATAGTTAATTGAGGCTTGTAAGGCGTTTATGAATTACGCTAGTAGTCTATAAATAAATGGTAATTACTAAACAACTATAAACTTTGACGGAACTCTTAAAAGTAAACAATTAAACTTGTTTAGCCTGAAAACAGTCTAAACTTACTTATCACCAAACTTCTTAATCTATTACTGTTTCGCCTTTCATCGCCTACGCTGCCAGAAAAGTGAGTATACATGTACATAGTACCATTATTATTTATAGAATGAATTTTAATCCCTCGACTTAATTTTGAGCGTTCACGCCACCATTGACCAGTCAACGGTTCACCTACCCTACCTATGTTACGCTATGGCCACGCATACTTCTTTGCAAATGAATTGACCAGTATAGCAAGACCCCTCCTCATATCGCTTTTTGGTCTATTAGCTCCATAAATAACCCCATGAGATATCCTGCTCATGTTAAAACTACGTTCTATAAACTACGTTCAGCATTGATTTACATTGCAAAAATTAATCACATTAACTCATTTCATACAAAAACACTCTTAAAGTTGCAATTTAAGTTCATTATTTTGGTATGGCGCCGGTTTTACTTTTTAATTTTTCATTTTTTCTGTTAACGACAGCCAACGTGGCAATGATAGTTTTCCATTCAGCCAAATTATAAAAAAGTTTTTTAGTGAAATATCGTATTATATAACATTTTATACCTATATATAATAACAAATAAAAATTTACTTTATATCGTGCAACAATACTTTTTGTACGTATTATATGTCTAATGTCAAAATAAAAATTATATACCTAAAGTTTTTGATCATCCAAACTTTTTGGTGTGGACGATCGATTGCGGTCAGAATTAAATAAAAAAAAAACTTTGCGAACGTTAAACAGCTACGTAAAATAGTACTTTTTGAGCAACTGTATTAAAAGCAATATTTTTGTTTTCAAAATTTGGTGTCGTTATTGTAACTGTGTTGCGGATAGTTGACCAAGTTTTGTCGAATATCTGCAACAATGTTTCCAAAAACCCTGTCAGAATCTCTTACAATCAGAGCTTAACGGTGTTATTCAGACCAGGATAATAATATTCAGGGAGGTTTCCAAATAAATAAGCGATTTTACAGTTTGTCTCGTCACCATAATTAGCAGTTCAACCCCGTAAGTTCTCAATTTTTTTAAAGAGTTTCCTCAAATTCTTTTGAATTCCATTATCTGGTCTGATTGATGATTCGAAAGTCAATGAAACCAACTGAAGTAAATCCTTGAACAAAAAATAAACCAATTCGTTACAGATACCTTTAAGAAATACGGAATATTCTCAAAAAAGCAAAAATAATAAACAAAAAAAAACCGACGAAAACAAATTATGAAAACCTCCTTTTTAAGTTGGTTTAAAAAAAAGTTACAAGTTAGTTTAAAAGTTTTAATAATGAATTTGAAATTTGAAATTAAAATTGAAAAGATATCAATATAATTTCTCAATATTACGTTCCATCTTAAACAAAATTAATTTACAAAAATTAAGTTCAACCACCTAAGTCCTAAACAAGAAAAATTTCACCTACCATTTTTTCGGCCCGTCCATTATCTCCGAAGGTGCCGAGCGGAGAATAAACAGCCGATTGCCGTCCCTAATTTACAGGCCGGCCATAACATTACAATAATGGACAGTCTTTCATACCGCTTGGAGCTTCTCCAAGACAATTAGGTGACGCTGTAGTTGTTTATGGTTTAGGACATTTAGTTACATGAAAATTTTGGAAGAAAAAAGCTTCTATTGAAAATATTTAAAAAAAAAAGCTTCTTATGATATTTTTATTTTTAAATCAACCACCAATTGGGCCCCACAAAATCGAACTTGAGGTCGCGGCAAACCTCGACGGCGTTGGCGGGATGACCTCGACGTCTTTGACAGGAACTGGTGGGAGACGGGTCAAGACCGGGATACGTGGAAAGGGAGGAGGGAGGCCTTTGCCCAGCAGTCGGACACTCTAGGCTCATATAAATATAAATAAATAAATAAAGAATGATATTTTTTATGATGCAGGACGCAAACAAGGAGACGAATTGCCTGATTGTGAGGCTTGCAACTGTTGCAAGTGCGTTGCCGATCGGCCCGATTCGAACTTTAAGATATTCTTCAAACAAAACCGTCACTTTTGACACTGACACATCTAATCCATATCGTTTCTAGATCTATTAATTGACGTATCTTAAAGTTCGATTCGGGCAGGATACAATTGGTCAAAGCAATTTGTCAGTAAATAAGAACAAAAAAACTATACAAAAAATTTTGGTTAACCCTTAATCAAATATCGGGAAATTATTTCCCACTTCGTTCTAATTTACGAAATATTTTTTATCTTTTTAATGGCAGCACTCGGCGATACCAACCATACAGATTTAAAATCTTAGTAACATTTTGTATTTGTAAAATGGCAACACTTTTCTAATGGCCGCCATTTGTGACCATATGTCAAAGTCAATGTCAGTTGTCGTGATTTTTTTTGCAATAACAACAATTTTTTTGGTGTTTTGAGCTTAAGTGCGTAAAAAAATCTGGTAAGTGCATACACTGAATACTATCATAAACTAGACTTATTTTCCCTGTGTTTTGCTTGAAAATAATTGTGATAACGATATAAATTAGCCAAGATTTTAAGGTTTTAGTAAATGGGAAATTATTTTCCATTGTTTGTTCCTGAACTTATGATTTACAAAAAAATTGGTAGGTTTTATCGAGTGGGAAATTATTTCTTAGTGTTTGTTCTACACCTAAATTTTAATTTGTTTCCATATATAAAAATATATGCCCGTTTGTCTGTTACACAAAAAAATCTGGGTCTTCTGTTTTCTTTTATTTATTTCTTTGATTTTTGAAGATAACGTTAAAAAATCATACTTGAATTCCAAGCAAAGCCGGGGGGAGCTACTAACTAGTAAAAAGTTCGTAACCGTATCGGACAATGGGAAACTATTTCCCACTTATTCAAAATTTTGCTATTCCATAACGGATAACGGGAAATTATTTCCCACCGCAAAACCCCCCTTTCCCCCCCACTTAAATTTTTTAAATATATTTTTTCGTAATCTACGCACCCAAATTACCTAAAAACCATTCTTAGTTTTCAAAAATCTCATAAAAAGTGTTCCGTTTGAATAAGGGTTAATTTGCAATGACTGCTATAAGTTAAGTAAGATAAGTTTTCCTAACTTTTAGGGTTCCGTACCCAAAGGGTAAAAGAGTACGAAACACTGATTAAAAATTAGTAGAGTACGAGTAAGTAAAAAAGACAGAGAAACAATATGAACAAGTGAACCCTCAGGCGGCGCAATATCCGGGAGCTGTAGACGCCACGCGTTCAAATTGGTTTAAATTGAACACGGGAGTTACCTGAGCCTTGGTACATACATATATATATATATATGTCGGCGAAGGATGGTCCTAATGGCGGTGGGCGCGTGGGGGTAGTACCTAGATGTATTACTTCACAGCCAAAATAGTAGGTATGCTACCAACGCATGAAATAAACACTCGGACTCATTAACCATACTAGTGCCTACTATTATTTCAGTACTAAATAATCAAATGATCTTACGATGGAATCGGATCCAATAAAAATAAAAAGATCACGTGAAATCGTTCAAATCTTTATTTAAGTCAAACTACACCGGCTCCAACCCTACACCTCTGACCCGAGAAGATTTAACCCGGCAACAAACTCGGCGGGGGGCATCTTTTCAAAACAACACATAGTTTCTTTATTTTACAAAAGTAAGCTTCTAATGGCACATAAGAAATCAAAATAACACTTGGAATAAAACACTTAGCTAAACGGTTAAACAACGTGAGAATCTATAAGCTTTCAGAATAATCCTTCAGGTGTAAGCCTTCAGGAACGTAGCGAATTAGGCACGAGCTTGGCTAACGTCCGATCTCTAGCGCGGTCCGATCAAGAAGAAGGAAGCCAGTTCCAGCGGCGGAGCCAACCGCTCCCGCCTCCAATTCAAGTTGGTAAACCTGCCTGACCAGTCTACCAACATAACGACAAAAATGCCTGCTCGTGCCTACGTTCACTCAAGATACTACGTCATCTTGACGTTCCAAAGCCTTCTACCTGTCATTTAGTTCAACAATACGCCAAACATTGCTAATCGATTTTATACAGGCGTCTAACTATGAACTGCAATGCTGCAATACGTCTTTCTGGTGTCTCGCTCCGACATATATATATATATATATATTTACATACATATGTATATGTACTTCAGACTACACAGACGCATTATGAATAGGGATGTACCGACTAGTCGCCGACTAGTCGGGAAAGCCGACTATCCGGCCACATTTGTAGTCGGCGATTAGTCAGCGACTAGTCGGCAAAAAAGGCCGATTAGTCGGCCTATTATTAATTACAGAAAGCAGGACATAAATAAAATAAAACGCCAATATCAATCAAATGTTACATGCCCATTCTACTTGAGGCTACTTCGTATTTAGGGTACAAAATGTGCTTGTGTTCATATTAAATTCATGTACTTACATATAGGTTAGGTATTTATGTAGGTGTATTGTCGCAGTAGCACGGAACATCTTTCAGTTGATATTGAACGTGCGACGACGCAAGGAGCAAAAAAAATGTTTTTCTAATGCATCCGAACTTTAATAAAGCTACTACAGTTGCTATACGAATGTAATCTTTATCGTGAAGTAATGATTATGAACTTGGCCGACTAGCCGACTAGTCGGCCGACTAATCGGCCATCCGAGTGCCGATTAGTCGGCTAGTCGGCTAGTCGGCCAAAGCCATAGTCGGTACATCACTAATTATGAAGCGTTTACGAAGAGCACGGGGGCCACCCCACATAGGTACATTTTTATTTTCTATGAATATTTACGATACGGTTCGAATACGGCCGTAGGTATTGATACATTTAAAGACACCAGTTAGAAGTGACTTGTGCTCGTGGTTCAACCTTAGCTATTATAGTTTAGAATTAACACACAGTATAATGCACTTGCTACGCTGGCCGTAGCCTAATGGTAATTAACGTATACTATCTATGACGTCACTCCCACAATCAATAGCGGTTATTACTCCCCCGGGTTAATCGCTCCTTATCGACGTAATACCGAAGATTAGAATACGGGAATCAGTGTGGAATCAACATAATTATAGATAGATAGAAAATATTAATATTAAAGATCTTATCCTTAACAACAAATAAACCTTCACTTTTTATATTGCAATAATTTTATGGTCTTTTGCACTATTTTCATTAAATGATGAATATGCTTCGGAAGAAAATGCACGAGCTGGTAAAAAAATACCCATATCACTTTAAATAATATAATATATACACATTTTTTGATATTTATATTTTTCATTTTTATTTTAATCCTGTGTCGATAGATGGCAGTAAACTTACTGTGACTACGAAATTTACTAAGACAATAACTCTCTAAACACTCTTTTCTCTTTGTCTAATAGAATAAGTGGCTTATACAAGGCAACTTTTACTATGGTGCCCACTCAGAAATTAAGGTACCTATAAGGTAAAACCAGGATATGGACACGAGTCACACAAGAAACGGGTCACGTTGCTCATAAAGTGGCTAAGTGCTAAGCTGTGTCCAAGGAACAATCACGTTTACGTTCTTCCAGCCACTTTAGGCAGCCGGGCTAGCACATGATTGGAGCGACACGACAGTATCTCGCGGCGAGATATAGACATAGAAAAACACGGGTATTCTATCTCGCCGCGAGATACTGTCACGCCAATCGTGTGCTAAGGCCTACAGGGCTGGCAATCACTGCTGGAAGTGCATAATCACTTTTTATTTAAGTATAAAACTCCATAACTATTTTTTTCTCAGTCTTACAAACACTGATGTCTAAATGATGGATTTTGGCAAAATGAACAGAGTTTAAGATTTATCAGACGAACATCAATCATTTTCTAAAATAAATATTATAAAACCTTATTCTTACAAATCTGGACTTTCTTGGCTCATTCTACTCATTTAAAACAAATGTCCCAAAATGTCCGTTCCATTACGTCACGTTTAGTGTGTTTTTTTTTCCGCTTATATGCATACATCGGTAACTTTTGGCAATTAGTAGCACTAATAGTGATGAGACATATTTTTAATACCCATTACTTACGTCACTATCACTTGACATTGTCATTGATTCAGTAAGTATTGGTCCGGAAATACCGCAAGCGGTAGTTCATTCCACAGTTTAACTGTAGCTTGCCAAGCTTGTCAATATGCTCAATGTGGTGGAACTAAGGCATACCATGCGTTGTTTGATGTACATATAAATATAACGAGGTACCTACCTATGTAACGAAACACGTGCCTAAAACTCAATACCAATTCACAACAAATCCTTGTTTACAATACTTCGTTTCAGAAATAACCCCTTTGTAACCGGACGGCTAAATAAATGGCCGTCCAATTGAAAGGCACCGTTGTTTTTATGTATTACGAATCCCGAAAGGTCTGTGGAGCGTGACACTCTTCTGTTAGATCTAAAAAGTCGTATTTGGCATGAGTGGCATGATGAAATAGGTCGTCAGACCTAGGACATCAGGACTTATACAATGTCGGGGGATAAAAGGGGGAGCCTAGAAATTAGGAGGAAACAAAAGGTTCGCGCGCTGGTCGAAATTCTCAATTAATCTGAAAATATAATGTTGGTCAAACCAAATTGGCAGTAAATAAGAACAAAAAAAACTATAGCCATCCTTTTCTTTCGGGTGCCAGTACAAGTGTAAGACAAGGCTAGTATGATTCTCTCTGTCTATGTTTGAAATGAGACAGTCCTTTGTCTTTGACAAACTAGGTATATTTATATTTTGACAATAGTCTTGGTAATGGCGCGTCTCTCGCACGACTTTCATTTCAGAGAATCAGCGTAAACAAACTTCAAGTACCCCTAGCAGGGATCGGATACCAGTATTTTTTTCAAACCGGTTTCGTACAATGACCCCAAACCGTTATTATAATGTTCTTGGTTTCGCTAACCGGTATTTTAAATGGTTCAGGGAACAAACGTTTGACGCCGATTCCGTTCTCAAAGAACGGAATTGAAACGTTCTTTCGTATAACCATGTATAACGTTTTCGTTCTCTGTTACCGGTTATGAAATGGTTTTGGGAGCGAACGGTTCTTAGCTAATTCCGTTCGCGGGAACGAAAAGCTAATTCCGTTCTCGGGAACGAAATCAAAACGGTTTTCGCCAGCCGCAGCCCCAAATACATTTTCCGAGAATTAGACAAGGGCAAGCGGCGGCGCGGTGGCCATTTCAAAGGATCGTCCTTTGCCAGCGTGGACGTTAGAGTTGGATTGGTTGCATTATATTTATATTGTAGTATAGTAGTATACTTTAACTTTTATTATTAGTACTTAGATTCCAAGATGGCGGCCATGCACTATGTCATAAAAGTCGTCATGGGTGTCGTTTATAAGGTTTTAGGGGGTGCAGATTTCGAAAATGATGGCCATTTTAGAATCCAAGATGGCGGCCATGCAATATGTCATAAAAGTCGTCATGGGTGTCGTTTATAAGGTTTTAGGGGGTGCAGATTTCGAAAATGATGGCCATTTTAGAATCCAAGATGGCGGCCATGCACTATGTCATAAAAGTCGTCATGGGTGTCGTTTATAAGGTTTTAGGGGGTGCAGATTTCGAAAATGATGGCCATTTTAGAATCCAAGATGGCGGCCATGCACTATGTCATAAAAGTCGTCATGGGTGTCGTTTATAAGGTTTTAGGGGGTGCAGATTTCGAAAATGATGACCATTTTAGAATCCAAGATGGCGGCCATGCACTATGTCATAAAAGTCGTCATGGGTGTCGTTTAAAAGGTTTTAGGGGGTGCAGATTTCGAAAATGATGACCATTTTAGAATCCAAGATGGCGGCCATGCACTATGTCATAAAAGTCGTCATGGGTGTCGTTTAAAAGGTTTTAGGGGGTGCAGATTTTGAAAATGATGACCATTTTAGAATCCAAGATGGCGGCCATGCACTATGTCATAAAAGTCGTCATGGGTGTCGTTTAAAAGGTTTTAGGGGGTGCAGATTTCGAAAATGATGACCATTTTAGAATCCACGATGGCGGCCATGCACTATGTCATAAAAGTCGTCATGGGTGCCGTTTATAAGGTTTTAGGGGGTGCAGATTTCGAAAATTATAGCCATTTTAGAATCCAAGATGGCGGCCATACACTATGTCATAAAAGTCGTCATGGGTGTAGTTTAAAAGGTTTTAGGGGGTGCAGATTTCTAAAATGATGACCATTTTAGAATCCAAGATGGCGGCCATGCACTATGTCATAAAAGTCGTCATGGGTGTCGTTTATAAGGTTTTAGGGGGTGCAGATTTCGAAAATGATGGCCATTTTAGAATCCAAGATGGCGGCCATGCAATATGTCATAAAAGTCGTCATGGGTGTCGTTTATAAGGTTTTAGGGGGTGCAGATTTCGAAAATGATGGCTATTTTAGAATCCAAGATGGCGGCCATGCACTATGTCATAAAAGTCGTCATGGGTGTAGTTTAAAAGTTTTTAGGGGGTGCAGATTTCGAAAAAGATGACCATTTTAGAATCCAAGATGGCGGCCATGCACTATGTCATAAAAGTCGTCATGGGTGTCGTTTAAAAGGTTTTAGGGGGTGCAGATTTCGAAAATGATGACCATTTTAGAATCCAAGATGGCGGCCATGCACTATGTCATAAAAGTCGTCATGGGTGTCGTTTATAAGGTTTTAGGGGGTGCAGATTTCGAAAATGATGGCCATTTTAGAATCCAAGATGGCGGCCATGCACTATGTCATAAAAGTCGTCATGGGTGTCGTTTAAAAGGTTTTAGGGGGTGCAGATTTCGAAAATGATGACCATTTTAGAATCCAAGATGGCGGCCATGCACTATGTCATAAAAGTCGTCATGGGTGCCGTTTATAAGGTTTTAGGGGGTGCAGATTTCGAAAATGATAGCCATTGTAGAATCCAAGATGGCGGCCATGCACTATGTCATAAAAGTCGTCATGGGTGTAGTTTAAAAGGTTTTAGGGGGTGCAGATTTCGAAAATGATGACCATTTTAGAATCCAAGATGGCGGCCATGCACTATTAGCCAGAGCAAGGTACGGTCGGCTAGGTACCATTGACACTTCCATCGCCCCGAGCGCGAATATTTAAAAAAAGTATCGTGGTAGTGCAGTTATAATAAACTACTTAAAACCTTAATCTTAATATGGGACATTATCTATATATGAAAACCTTATTGTCGATGGCGCTTACGCCGCACAGCGTCGCGCGGCATTGTATTTACATCGGAGCATCGTTAATAATGGCGTAAGCGCCATCGACAATAAGGTCCCTTTTCATAGATAACATCACATATATCTACTCGCACAAGACATGTACCAGTGAACGCAAATATCATGGAAGACTAGATTGGAACTAATTATCAGCTTTAAACTGAGCAAGAGTGCTGTTAATAAGAAAGTAAATTTTAAGTAATTGCAGACTTTCCGTCTTTGCGTGCGCGTTAAATTGAATACAATAATAGGCCAATTAAATAGGGCTATACTGAAACACACCCAATTTGTCAGTAGAAAAAGACGCGAAAAAAAAATTCTATGGGATGTCAACTCTTCGCGCCTACATGTTTTAATTTTGCCGCCCTTTTTCTACTGTCAACTGTAGACATGTGTAAGTAGTAAGTAATGCTCGTAATAATCTCTTCAAAAATCATTCATTACGCGAGGGTGCATCCGCGCGAGCACCAACCACTGGCCGAAGTGCGCGTAATGGATTCAATTCCACATAGATTGACGCGCCGATATGAATGGTCAGTTCAAGTCTACTCACAGAGCGCGTAATGTGTAATACAGCTTGTGATACTGTCATGTTTATTCGCCCGCCAGGTAGTCACGCCATCATTGTGTTGTTATCTCGCTCGCACTCGCACTCAGTGCTCGCTCGCTCTCGCTCTGCGATGCTTTCGGCTATCTTCGGAACAATTCGGATCGGTCCGCGTGGCCGATCGCCGCGGTTGCATTTAATCATTTAAGTTGTCGCAAATTTCACTAATACCTATTCTTACGAATATGATTTTCTGCATCTGCAATAGATTTAAAACTCTAATGCGTCCCTGTAAAGCTTATAATGTTTTTTTTTATAATACGAGAAGGACTCGGCCAAAACAAGTATTTTGTTTGAGATTTTGAATTTGACGAAATCAAAACCATTTTTAGGGTTCCGTAGCCAAATGGCAAAAAACGGAACCCTTATAGATTCGTCATGTCTGTCTGTCTGTCTGTCCGTCTGTCCGTCTGTCTGTCCGTCCGTATGTCACAGCCACTTTTCTCCGAAACTATAAGAACTATACTGTTGAAACTTGGTAAGTAGATGTATTCTGTGAACCGCATTAAGATTTTCACACAAAAATAGAAAAAAAACAATAAATTTTTGGGGTTCCCCATACTTCGAACTGAAACTCAAAAATTTTTTTTTCATCAAACCCATACGTGTGGGGTATCTATGGATAGGTCTTCAAAAATGATATTGAGGTTTCTAATATCATTTTTTTCTAAACTGAATAGTTTGCGCGAGAGACACTTCCAAAGTGGTAAAATGTGTGTCCCCCCCCCTGTAACTTCTAAAATAAGAGAATGATAAAACTAAAAAAAATATATGATGTAGATTACCATGTAAACTTCCACCAAAAATTGGTTTGAGCGAGATCTAGTAAGTAGTTTTTTTTTTATACGTCATAAATCGCCTAAATACGGAACCCTTCATGGGCGAGTCCGACTCGCACTTGGCCGCTTTTTATTATTGTTGTGAAATGTTTGATTGTTTGATTAACTTTCGCGGTTCGCGGCAGCCGGGAAACTAAGTAAGAGTTAACACTGCTTAATACTTGTTTATCCTTTAATTTAATTGTGAATTAGTGCGTACCTAGACTGAGTTTAGTAGTGGTAGTAGTAGAGATTACATTAATTAATGATTTATAAGAATTAACAAAAAAATCTTTCACATAGTGTGATAGCGGTGATAAAACGTAACGCGTAATAAATCAGTTCAGATTTAAGTGATTTTTCAATGATTATTAAAAAAAAATGAATGATGACTGCTGATATAATTTTAAATAAAAATTTTCAAAAAAGAATTGGCAGAATTTACTAATTTGCATACCTAGCACTTGAAATATATAGTGTGAGATCCAACTACAAAGTATTCAAGTAGGTAGTTTACGTATAGATTTCAATAAGGGACCGGACAGCTATCAAGCAATATGAATGAATGAATGAATGAATGATGCTTTATTCGAAACACACATACACACACAGAAAACCGCCTATAGAAACCTAATATTGGCCATTTTGTTCGCGACGCAAATCACCAAACTGTGAGGTGCGGGAGGGGTGCTCACGGCGTTGCGATTGGTCGTTTCAAACATGGTGCGCTGACACGTGTAGGCGTAGGGATGGGACATGTTCATTACAGGCAGTGGTACTGGTACGAGTTGTACCGTAATTTATTGTGGTAAAATTAATATCATTAAAGTCCATAGAAAAATTACTTAAGTAATAATATTAAAACAATATCATCGTTAATTAAGTACTTAAAAAATGTATCTAATATTTTTACTATGCATATTAATGAGCTAAGATTCTTATCATAAGAATTTATGTATGAAATTAAATATGTATTCGATGTTGCATACATTTTGTGGTGAAACTTAACGGCAGGGTTGCGGTACGGTAGTGTCAGCCTTGAAATATTTCATTAATGTTTAACGTTCATGGATATTTGAAGGTGGTTTAGCTTCTTAAGAAAAACATGTCATTCATTTATCATTCATAAATCAATTATGAATTTAAAAAATGCAGATAGTTGTTATACTTCGTCACTTTGGTGGCAAACGCAGCCTATGGACGCTTGCATATAGGAGACTGTCACATGTTCGGCTCTGAAAACCTGCTAAAAATATGATTATTTTCTTATTTTGATGCTACCTCAATAATGGTCATACTAAATATGTACTAACTAAAAATTAAACTACATAATACCTACTAAGATAAACTACCATGTACCTAATAATAACTACAGATTCTACACATCCATTATTCTCAATTAAAAATAAAAGAGAATCACAGTTATATTTTACATTTCTTGGTACAAATTTGGTAATACAAACAAATGGTACAATACGGTACGAGCGAAAGCACGAACTGACGAAAACATCATCGTCACACCACTAGCCGTTAACGTGAAAGAGATAGCACATTGCATTTTCAAGTTGACGAAAAGGGACGGGCATACTTCACTGCTGCTCAGTGCAACCATATTGACCAGTATATATAGTACTAGCTGTTGCCCGCGACTTCGTACGCGTGGATTTGTATATTGGTGGTTATAAATTCTACATTAGCTTAGAACATTACGCAGCAAAAGATAGCAGTAGGGACGGTTAATCATTTGTTAATTATTATACAACGCAGAGAGATTTGTCTTTCACAACCTGGCTACGAAGTTTCAAGCCCCTAACTGAATAAAATTGTTCTCGATAATCTCGATATAATCTCTCTCAACCCCCAGAAGATTTTCAAGTCCACTATTTAATAAAACCTACCAACTCTCAACCCCTGTTTAAACTTTTAGGGGATGAATTTTTAAAAACGCTGAATTTACTTATATTGCCGTGCCCTTGCAGGGTGTCACATGTATACCTTTATGTTCGATTCCATCCATGTTTGTAATGTGATATGCAATAAAGTATTCTATTCTATTCTATACTTTTCTTGTATTGTAATAATATGCCTTTATACAACGATTCAAGTCCCGCACTCCAATAAATATTTGGGTTCCATACAAATTTTCGACCCCCTTCACCACCTTGGGGGATGAATTATCAAAGACTCTGAAATTAGTTTTCTTTTCTCTTAATAAAATACCTTTTTACGAAGCTTCAAGTTCCTAGCTTTAAATAAAATTATATCCTATATAATCTTTCAACCCCTTTTTAACCCTGTTATGGGATGAATTTTGAAAAACGCTGAAATAAGTTTTCTTATGTTCTAATACTATGGCTTTATACAAAGATTTAAGTCTCGCACTCTCAAAAATATTTGATCTCCATACAAACTTTCAACCCCTTTTTCACCTCCTCGGGGGATGAATTTTTAAAAACGCTGAATAGGTTTTTTTGTTTTTTAATAAAATACCTTTTTACGAAGTTTCAAGTTCCTAGCTTTAAATAAAATTTGAACCCTATACAAACTTTCAACCCCTTTTGGACCCTTATAGGGTATGAATTTTTAAAAACGCTGAAATTACTTTTCTCGTATTCTAATAATATGTCATTATACAAAGATTCAAGTCCCGTACTTACAAAAAATATTGACCTCCATACAAATATTCAACCCCTTTTTCACCACCTTAAATGTTGAATTTTGAAAAAACGCTAACATTAGTTTTCTTCTCTTTTAATGAAATAACTTTTTACGAAGTTACAAATTCGTAGCTTAAAATAAAATTTAAACCCTATACAATCTTTCAACCCCTTTTTAACCCTTTTAAGCGATGAATTTTTGAACACGCTGAAATTACTTTTCTTGAGAATTAATAATATGGCTTTATACAAAGATTCAAGACCCACACTCTAAAAAATATTTGATCTCCGTACAAACTTTCAACCCCTTTTTCACCATCTCGGGGGATGAATTTTTAAAAACACTGAAATTCGTTTTGTTGTTTTTTAATTTAATACCTTTTTGCGAAGTTTCAAGGTCCTAGCTTAAAATAAAATTTGCACCCAAAGACAAAGTTTCATCCCCTTTTTTACCCCCTTAGGGGTTGAATTTCCTAAAACGTCGCAATTCCTTTTTTTTGCAATCGGCTATTATGCATTTCTAAAAAGTTTCAAAGGATTTGTAATGGATTCAAACTTTCAACCCCTTTTTAACCCTGTTAAGGGATGAATTTTAAAAAACGCTGAAATTACTATTCCTGTCTTATAATAATATACCCATATACAAAGTTTAAAGTCACACACTCACAAAAATATTTGATCTCCATACAAACTTTCAACCTCTTTTTCACCACCTTGGGGGATGAATTTTCGAAAACGCTGAAATTAGTATTCTTATTTTTTTATATAATACATTTTTACAAAGTTTCAAATTCCTACCTTAAAATAAATCTTGAACCCAATACAACCTTTCATCCCCTTTTTAACCCTTTTAAGGGATGAATTTTTAATAACGCTGAAATTAGTTTTCTTGTTTTTTAATTTAATACCTTTTTGCAAAGTTTCAAGGTCCTAGCTTAAAATAAAATTTGCACCCCAAGACAAAGTTTCATCCCCTTTTTTACCCCCTTAGGGGTTGAATTTCCTAAAACGTCGCAATTACTTTTTTTTGTAATCGGCTATTATGCCTTTCTAAGAAGTTTCAAAGCATTTGTAATGGATTCAAACTTTCAACCCCTTTTTAACCCTGTTAGGGGATGAATTTTCAAAAACGCTGAAATTACTTTTCCTGTCTTATAATAATATACCCATGTACAAAGTTTCAAGTCCCACACTCACAAAAATATTTGATCTCCATACAAACTTTCAACCCCTTTTTCACCACCTTGGGGGATGAATTTTCGAAAACGCTGAAATTAGTTTTCTTGTTTTTTAATGTAATACATTTTCACAAAGTTTCAAATTCCTAGCTTAAACTAAAACTTGAACCCCATACAACCTTTAATCCCCTTTTTAACCCCCTTAGGGGTTGAATTTTTCAAAATCGCTTCTTATCTCTTGTACACTTTACAAATGCAACTTAGTGTGCAAATTTTAACTTTCTAGCTTTTGTAGTTTCGGCTCTGCGTTGATGAATCAGTCAGTCAGTCAGTCAGTCAGTCAGTCAGTCAGTCAGTCAGTCAGTCAGGACACTTGCATTTATATATATAGATGAACCTCGCGGACCAGAAACAATTTTCAAGAACATAATTAATTTGACCATCCTGTGGAATGTTATTCCATCTGTTTTGTAAGTGGAAGTCTTAGATGACTAACCACACCATTTTACACTGCAAAATCCCATTATTTCCCACTGTGTTAAATAAATTGCGATTTATTTTCGTAGACACGCGCACTGTTATAGATCGTGGACGCAACTGATCGGAGCGGCGCGCGAGCAATATTGTATAAGCGCTATTGCTCGCACGAGTGGTGACCGCGAGTCGTATAAGCTCTGTCTATAGGGGTTGGTCTGTGCATACACAACAACACTAAAATAGGCTTAAATCTACATAGGTAAATTAGTAGGTAAGTAACAGTGTTGCGAGGGGTTCCAGAAAAGGATAACACTCAGCATGTGTCGCAGCACATGAGTTGTGTTACGACGCTGATTTTCAGTGTACCCATTGACACTTAAAACAAACACAAAACAACACAGAACATAAAAACAAAACCGAAGCAGAATACAACAGAATAATACTGATTAAACTTTCACGATTTTTACACATTATTAAATTGTACAACGGGACTTAATCGCGTATCTAAGTTTTAAGATTTACCTCCGACGTTTCGAGGACGGCGTTGTCCCCGTGGTCTCGGAGAACGTCAGAGGTAAATCTCAAAACTTAGATAGGCGATTAAGTCCCGTTGTACAATTTAATAATGTTACAGAGTTTTCCTCTATTGATTTAAATGCCATCTAGTGAGTTTCGCTTTATCTGGTATTAATATAACTCGAGTACTAACAGTGACGTGCTTAGGGGTTTCAAGTAATGCGACGAAATAACGCTAGATGGCGTTAACCTCAATTATACATAGTGCATTTTGCACTAGTCATTGAGTTTTCACTTCTGCCGGCACTCCCTGGGTGCAACCCGTTGTTTTTTGTTTTTGTTGGGATGTCATTACTTTTTGTACAGAAATTATTAGTTCAACGTCATCTTGTACAAATTTCAACTTGCTAGGCCATCTGGATATGGGTTATTTTTTTTATGTTAGGTTAGTCAGTCCGTGAGAAAAATCCAGATTTTAGATATTTGTATGTTAATAACCGATTGAGTTATATTCATAAAAATGTGAGATTCTAGTTAGCATTAAAAGGTCTTAAGAAATCAACAAAATTTCATATACATATGTTTATTTTTAATAGACTTTGAGGTACGTAGGGGTCAAAAGTGGCTCCATGTAATACAACATAGGGCAGCTGCGTCGCCAATTCTCTTCTTTTGAACTTGGCTTAACACTTGGTGTGCGTGTCTAGATAATGTATCATACCTATATCCACACATAGTGCGCTAGAAATTTTGAGTTTCACTCGGCAGCTGCTCTCCTTTCGTACTTTGAAACCCTCGCAAGTCTCGCAACTCTCAATGTTCCATTATTTAAAGCACCCGCTATGCTCGTGGTTTAAAGACAACACCTCCCTTGTTAATCACGTAATTGTTTTAGCCTCTTTTAAACCAAAACAATTTCCAACTACTTGAATTACCCATAAATAATCAAAAATTGAAGATCTACCACGAGCATCAAAAATCCAAGTTTCGTTATCTGTCTGTCAAATATACAAGTGACACAGATAACGACATTTTGCGATAGGCCATATGTTTACAAAACAGGCCAAGTGCACGTACATAATTATCTAGATGCCTAATGGACGTCCGTTTGTCAAAACTTTAGTTGTGTGCTTGTTTGCGACTACAGTAATATAATAACAAATAACATTTATTTCAACATACATGGTTAAAATAAAATTCTTATCTGCCATGCACGTTTTTTATTCCTACAAAAATAATGAAGTCTGCAATTTGCAGAAGGGTCTCGTACTATAATAGAAAATTTGTTGTGTTGGTTAACGTTCTTATTTTATACTTATCAATCACGGAACTTAGGGACGTAGACTTTGAATAGAAATAAATCAATATGATGCGTTTGTTGAAATATAAAGTCTGTCAAGCCATTTCCGTCAGTAGAAAAAAGCGGCAAATTTAAAAATGTAGGCGCCAAGAGTTATTGTCTCATAGAAAATTTGTATTTCGCGCCTTTTTCTACTGACAAAGTTGTTGGATAGACTATAATATAAATTCCTAGCGTGGGCCTACACACACTTCGCTGTGACAGAATGTGAAAGTGTCACCAAAACTGTCAAATGACTACGATAATAAGTATTCCTTTTATAATGCCACTCCACACTATACCATTCTGAAATTAAATAAGAACGGTGGTAGTCAGGCGCAATTTTTATTTTTGCAGTGGTTCATAATCGACGTAGGTATATAATTACGAATATAATTTGAACATCAACCAATATTAGAATAATATTGGAAATTATATCAGTTATTTTTAATTAGCTATCATCATTCACGCGCGCGTTTATTTCGCTCAGACTTGGCCGCACAAGTATTTGGTGCGAGCGAGACGCCCGCGCACGTCACTTGTAGGTACACACCTATATACCACGCACACACTGTCCACGCGTCCTTGGCACGAACTCCCGCCACCGCCCGCATCAAAACTGTCCCCGCGCGCAAGGAAATTTAATCTTTAGCATTTGCGCAAAGAGTTCAAATTTGGTGGTGTCATTTAGCGAATTTGTTAAAATGCACTTATTTATTACTTAGACCATATTTCTGTGTGATTATGTAATTAATATCACTTTGAACGTTATCAGAACAAAGTCTGCAAGAAATTATATCTATAACCATTTTTTCTAGCATGTTTAAGGCGTAAATATATATACAAGTAATACAAATATTATTTATGTAGGATTTTCGGATAAATAGCTTAATGAGGTAGTTTTATGGCAATTCAATCAAAGACGTAGTTATTAAGCAACATCGATAAGCAAAAAACGTAGTAGTTTAAAATTGGGGATTCTGGCACATGTTTAGTTGTTTTGATTCCCAATTTAGCAATTAAGTTTCTTTGAATACTGGAACAGTAAATGTTGCTGTCTATCCAATGCGGAGGTCAATTTATGTTATGTGACGCTGATGAACTGATCAATCATGTTGTGTTAGAAAACTTAAATCGGATTTAAAGGTCCCTTTGTAGTTTTTTATAAATAACTCTTAAACGGTGACCTGTAGCTAAAATGTTCTGATACATAAGTAATCTTCATAAAATTGTCTACATTAAATATTCTATACGCTTTTTCGCTAGGATCAATATTTAAAAAAATATTTAAGGGAGAATGTTAATTATAATCAATTGTTAATATTTTTTGTAAATAACTCGTAAATGGTGACCTGTAACAAAAAATGTTCTGATACATAAGTAATCTACATAAAATTTTCTACATTAAATATTCTGTACACTTTTTCGCTGGGATCAATATTTAAAAAAATATTTAAGGGAGAAAGTTAATTATAATCAATTGTTAATATTTTTTGTTAATAACTCGTAAACGGTGGCCTGTAGCAAAAAATGTTCTGAAACATAAGTAATCTACATCCAATTTTCAACATTAAATGTTCTATAAAAAATTTCGGTAGGTTCAATATTTAAAAAAATATTTAAGGGAGAAAGTTAATTAATGGGGAAGTTAGTGCACTGAGTTGTCCCTTTTGTCCCAGGCGATGCCGCTTGACACAATTGTTCCTTGGATCATACTTAATTGATCTGAAGTCTTAACCTGGATATTAACTTTTGATTTCCCCCCAAAAATGGAGAGGAGAAAAGTGGTTCCGGCGGTACACTGCGCTCTGTTTGATATAAAGCCGCAATCCGATGATTGATTGACATAATTGTTCTCCAAGAAGGAGGTTCGTGGCGTATTTGTCTTTGGTACGGTCGTATAGAGGGCGGCTGGGTGACCTCCAGAAAATTCCGACTTTTGGTCTACCGCTTCCGGTCAGAAAAATGTTTGACGGCCCGGCCAAACGGTCGGACCTAGGTGGGGGGTGCTCGACCAAATGTCATAGAGGGACCCTGGCAGTTTTTTACGCCGCCATTTTCTTTTCAAAATGGCCGACTTTTCTATTTTAATTTTTTCAAGTTTTGCCTAGCGCGCTGAAATTTTGGTCACGGAAACTCGGGGTCCCCTAGATTCCTATAAAAATTATTTTTTTGAAAGATGTTTTAATTGCGGAAAAACTGGGCACTTTTATTTTGTATGGCAACTTTTAAACGGTGCGTGATAGGTGGGGGGTGCTCGACCAAATGTCATAGAGGGCCTCTAGGGAAATAAAACTGCATTGAAAAAAAATCAAAATGGCCGACTTTTTTTTTTAATTTTTTGAAGTCGGTCTGAGCGCGCCGAGATTTTGCATGGCAAGAGATAGAGGCTTCTAGATTCCTATGAAAAAAATTATTTTTGGAAAAAACTCAAGATGGCGGAAAAAATGGCAATTTTTATTTTGTATGGCAGCTTTTAAACGGTGCGAGACAACCCCACCCGGTTGCTCGACCAAATGTCATAGAGGGCCTCGAGAGTAATGGAATAGGGATGATGACACATGTTGAATTTTATAACAAAATCTAGTAAAATAGATAGCAAACGAGCAATTTATGACAATAATGTGGATATTAAAATAAAATATTGAAAAATTACCAAAGTACAGGACCTCAAAGTTTCAATTCAATTCAATTCAATTTATTTATTTAAAAGACAACAATGGCCCATAATGGTTAGTAACAATTAAGATTAAAAACTAAGTGTTAGTGGAACAAAAACAGAAAGCGATTTACAACCAGTGAACGCATATAAACCATGGAAGTATTCTGTCCGCTCAATTATGACCCAACGTAAAGTATTCGATTGTAGGCGGTGCTTACAGACTGTTCGATTGGCAACTTCAGTTCGGCCTAGATGACATTCAGTGACGGATGGCTAAGTTGGTTTATAAAAACTACGTTTTTTTGTAATTATAAATGTCTTCATGTGTCGTAAAGTGGTGCAGAAGTTGTTTTAGTTCATATCAAGGACAGTGGAATCACTTTTCACTTGTAGTAAACAGATAACTTTAGTAAAATTTGGAATAAACATGACGACATTTTTTCAATACTACCGTGCTAAGCTAAAACGTAACAACTGCATACGACTTTCATAACAACATACGACTTTTTAAATTGCGAGGATAATAGGGATGGTTTTATGCCAAATGAAGTAGACTATTTTATTAACTTATGTTTGCTTTAGGCATTTTCTATATACAGTAGAATCCGCTTATAATGACATTGAAGGGAAGTAACAAACATACTAAGCGGATGTCATACAAAGCATAGTTAATAAACTTATTATTTTATTTTTTCCAAATTAATCTCAAACTATTTTGTGAGAGATGAGTTTTATTAACCTTATACCAATTATCAACTTTCACCGAGAGTAAAAACTAAAACAATTTAAACGCCACAGACGTCCTCGCAGGGAAAAATGTGGGGCCGGCCTCGAAAACCAGCGAATTTGTCAGTATAACCGGACATAATTCCATAAAAATAGTATTTATATGTCATAGTAAGCGGTTTATCACTATAAGCGAAATCATCTTATCCGACTTTGTCACAAAGAATTTCATATGAAAACCAAACTTCGCACTGCCTATTGCATTTAAAAAATTTTAAAAATGGCCGACTTTTTTTCGGCGCTTCGCCGACGCTCGCTTATCAAGACAGTTGACTTGGTAGAACGCTTGGAAGCGCTGCATTCACGCAGCTCGGCCTTCGGCCTCGCTTTAAATTACTGGGGATTGCACGCTTGGGAGTCGGTGTGAAGGCTCCGGGCCTTTGGTCCTCCGTCGGGGTCGGCCTTCGGCCTCCCCAGCCTGAAGCTCGCCCTTCGGGCTCGCTTAACACAGTTTTTGTATAGGATTTTGCTTGGTTCGTCAGTCAGCGCGCTCGGACCAACTTGAAAAAAAAAAAGAGTCGGCCATTTTGAAATTTTTTACATGCAATTCCATTACTCTCGAGGCCCTCTATGACATTTGGTCGAGCAACCCCACCTTAGACGTGTGCGCCGCGCCGGCGCGCCGCCGCCGCCGGGCGTTTTTGCCACGCCGCCGCCGCCGATAAATGATCGGCGTGAAATCGGCGTGACCTTGAGTGTTGTTAATTAGCTATTGCATGTTGGTATTTTGATTACAATATGGATTATTTGGAATTATATATGTTACAGTGGTCAAATATACATCAATTTTGACACACCCATTAATGTAATTGAGAATCCTCAATATTCAGCGTCAAGAAAGATGAGAGAGCGATATATGAAGTAGGCTTTACAATTGAATAGGCAACGAAATCTCAAGGCTCATTTACCATAGGACCTCTGCAAGGTGGTGTAACAACAAGAAATACATCGAAATGGCGGCTCTTCTGAGGAAAATTGAAGATGAAAGTTCTAGGAGGTCTTAAGATAACCATTTCAAGACCAAAGTAAAATTAATGGTAGTAGACAGGGCAAACGCACTCCCATTTACCGACGCACGACGCACGGCGATTACGAATAAGCGAGCTAGTTTGTATATCTTGGGTTGATAACCAGTGCCGGTGGTTGCACCGCAGAGAAACGCCGCAGAGCTGGCATGGCTAAGAGTGCTATGGCTAACCTCGACAAAATCTGGACGAACAGAGGTATTCGAATGCAACTAAAGTGCGCTTGGTACGAGCTGTCGTGTTTTCAATATTCCAGTATGGAGCCGAAACGTACGTTTGTTTGTGCGTAATGTGGGATCGATAGCTTCACCATTCTTCTCAACGAGTGGAGTGGGCAAATGGAAAGAATTAACATAAAATATTCAACAGTAGTTAGTGATGATATCATTTTCCTGGAGGCTCTGATTAAAAAGAGCTCAAATCTCAATATCGCCACTCAGCTCTTCACAATATGCCATGGTGAGCCCTTAGATTCTTCGGACATATTATGCGGTTTCCAATGCATGATGTAGAGAAACATGAAATTAGGCCGAATGAATGGCAAACGTACTCGACTTGGAGCATGTGTGAGATGGTCGAACGCTATGAAAAGGTCGGCTTGCAGCAGTTTATGACCGGGCGAAATGGAGAAAGAAGATCCGTCTCAGTAAACCTGGTGCTTGTACGACAAGAGAACCGTTAAAAGGAAACCATAGCAGTCCACTATATCTAGCAAATTTCTAGGATATTTGGAGTTCTGTTTTGTTAAAGTTCGTCATTTTTAATACGACAAGCCATGGAAAGCATGATCGAAGGTCATTGGGACCAGGTAACCCCTTAATGCAAGCCAGTTACTAGGGAAATCAAGTTATCATGCCTATCCTATATTGAAGTACATATATTCATTTATAAATCCTATTTCACTCTAAGGCTGTTCAAAACTATACGTAGTTCACTGACCAGCAACCTAGATTGATCAAATTGTCAAGAAAAACAACAAATTAATGATTTTACTTTAGAAACCTGAAAGTCAAGGTCACGCCGATTTCACGCCGAAAACACGCCGCCGCCGCCGATTTTTTGGCAAACGCCGCCGCCGATCATTTTTTAATCGACGCACACGTCTACCCCACCTATCTCGCACCGTTTAAAAGCTGCCATACAAAATAAAAATTGCCATTTTTTCCGCCATCTTGGGTTTTTTCCAAAAATGATTTTTTTCATAGGAATTTAGAGGCCTCTATCTTCTGCCATGCCAAATCACGGCGCGCTCGGACCAACTTCAAAAAAAAAAAAAGTCGGCCATTTTGAATTTTTTTCAATGCAGTTTTATTTCCCTAGAGGCCCTCTATGACATTTGGTCGAGCACCCCCCACCTATCACGCACCGTTTAAAAGTTGCCATACAAAATAAAAGTGCCCAGTTTTTCCGCAATTAAAACATTTTTCAAAAAAAGAATTTTTTATAGGAATCTAGGGGACCCCGAGTTTCCGTGACCAAAATTTCAGCGCGCTAGGACAAACTTGAAAAAATTAAAATAAAAAAGTCGGCCATTTTGAAAAAACAAATGGCGGCGTCACAAACTGCCCTGTCCCTCTATAACATTTGGTCGAGCATCCCCCACCTAGGTCTGACCATTTGGCCGGACCGTCAAACATTTTTCTGACCGGAAGCGGTAGACCAAAAGTCGGAATTTTATGGAGGTCACCCAGCCGCCCTCTATACGACCGTACCAAAGACAAATACCCCACGAACCTCCTTCTGGGAGAACAATTATGTCAATCAATCATCGGATTACGGCTTTATATCAAACAGAGCGCAGTGTACCGCCGGAACCACTTTTCTCCTCTCCCTTTTTGGGGGGAAATCAAAAGTTAATATCCAGGTTAAGACTTCAGATCAATTAAGTATGATCCAAGGAACAATTGTGTCAAGCGGCATCGCCTGGGACAAAATTAACTTTCTCCCTTAAATATTTTTTTAAATATTGAACCTACCGATTTTTTTTATAGAACATTTAATGTAGAAAATTGGATGTAGATTACTTATGCTTCAGAACATTTTTTGCTACAGGCCACCGTTTACGAGTTATTAACAAAAAATATTAACAATTGATTATAATTAACTTTCTCCCTTAAATATTTTTTTAAATATTGATCCCAGCGAAAAAGTGTACAGAATATTTAATGTAGAAATTTTTATGTAGATTACTTATGTATCAGAACATTTTTTGCTACAGGCCACCATATACGAGTTATTTACAAAAAATATTAACAATTGATTATAATTAACTTTCTCCCTTAAATATTTTTTTAAATATTGATCCTAGCGAAAAAGCGTATAGAATATTTAATGTAGACAATTTTATGAAGATTACTTATGTATCAGAACATTTTAGCTACAGGTCACCGTTTAAGAGTTATTTATAAAAAACTACAAAGGGACCTTTAAATCCGATTTAAGTTTTCTAACACAACATGACTGATCAGTTCATCAGCGTCACATAACATAAATTGACCTCCGCATTGGATAGACAGCAACATTGACTGTTCAAGTATTCAAAGAAACTTAATTGCTAAATTGGGAATCAAAACAACTAAACATGTGCCAGAATCCCCAATTTTAAACTACTACGTTTTTTGCTTATCGATGTCAATGTCGTAAGCGCCATCGGCAATAAGGTCCCTTTTCATAGATAATAGCACATATAATATCATACACCAATAAAACATGTTTTTGGAAAGCTAATGAAATGTCTCGTATATTTTGTAATTACATTAATTGCGGTAAAGTTATAATAATTTATTAAGTTAGAAGCATGTTTTAGCAGTACTTATGTGCATGCACGGTAAAAATCATATGTTTTCAATTATTTTGAAAATGACTAAAGTTATTACTACAGTTATTGAAAACCAATTATAGTACGTTTAATATTCTGTCAAATGGTATCTATCACCAACTGATCAATAAAATAGTACCCGAGAAATAATGAAAAGTTGACGCCGGTCACCCGCCATTTACTTACGTGACGGCGCCTAGTGACCCATGCTGAACAAAATTCGTAATTACTTGGTTATATAATATCATACACCAATAAAACTTATATTTTTGGAAAGCTAATGAAATTTCACGTACATTTCGGATACCGGGCGTCGGTAACATAGTGAGGTGAGTTTTCACTTCTATCGGCACTCCCGGAGTGCAACCGTTGTTGCTTTTTAATCTAATCTAAAATACCTTCTGTAGGTAGTTGACTGCATTACTGCAGGAAATATCAAAAAGGTCATTTTATAGAAGAAAAAAAAACATATTTAACCGCCTTCAAAAAAAAAGGTATTAGGCATATTTCCTGCAGTAATGCAGTCAACTACCTACAGAAGGTATTTTAGATTAGATTAAAAAGCAACAACGGTTGCACTCCGGGAGTGCCGATAGAAATGAAAACTCACCTCACTATGTTACTGACGCCCGGTAACACGATACATACGTTTAGCGGAGGTATTCTATTTATTGATTATATATAAGTATATATTATTATCATTCTCAAATAAGATCACACTTTTTCATTGACATGTTTATTTACATACTGCCATGACAACGTCAAATTATTTGAACATAGGTAAAGAGTCTTGAAAAGGAGTCCGCAACATAAATGTCAAATAACATTGAGTTTTTCTTTATTGATTTAAATGCCATCTAAATTAACCTAACCTAACCAAACCTATTCTATTGAAGCGCGGCACCCTACCGCGGCGCCGGGCCCGGGCCCGAGCAGCGCTCCCCGATTATGAGTGGCCATCTAAACCTTACGCCCCTTACGGTCACGTGATCGCCTTACGCTGTCTCAAGTTTATCATTTTTTCCCCACCTCAAAAAGTGCCCAGCGCCGCTAAAGAAGTTTTCACTTCAAAAACTATTTTAGGCAATAATACGCCCCGCCCGCAATACGCGCCTGTGTGACGGAGCCTTTAGGGGCCCATCTAGTCAGCGACAAGTCACCGCCTGCCTCGATAACGTGTGTTAGCATTGTTATGACAGGTGCAGGTCAGCACACTCACAGTTAACTCTTAATTACACCTAAGACCTATCACCTCGAAAGTTGCAACTCAAGTAATCAAAACAAAAAGATCCTCAGTGCCGTGCGCCTTGCCGGCCGGCGCAGGTGCACAGCACAGCACGTGGATGGCTAACCGAGCGAAACAAAAATACGGACTATCTTCGTGTGGGAAAGAGAGAGCACAAGGCGGCAGCTCTGTGTCGGCGTCTACAAAGGAAAAACTAGGCGCGCGGCTCGGAACAGTTTAATAATGGTTTTGAGAACGAAATAATTCCGTTCTTAGGGAAGAACGTTATAATTCCGTTCTTCGGGAATATCGGTTACCGAAATCATTTTGTTCTTTCGTATAACGTTCTTGTAATAAACCGGTATTTCAATTATTTCAATGAACGAAATGATTTCGTTCTTCTTGAATATCGGTAACCGAAATTATTTTGTTCTTTTACAAAAACGTTACCGTAATAAACCGGTATTCGTACGAACGAAATTAATAACGGTTTAAGAGCGATATCAAATGGTTTTTGGGAACCGTTCCCGATCCCTGACCCCTAGTGTAGATTTCATTCGATGGCACGACGTGACGTTTGCGTTAAGTGTCATTTTGTATGGGATATTGAGTTTCCAAAACGTCCCGCTTGGCGTGCTGTTCAAAATCTCATACAAAAATAGACATAACGCAAACGCGAACGTTCGTCACGCTATCGAATGAAATTTACACTAGGGGTTCAAGACATATCAAAACCAGCTCAAAACATTTAGGGGATTGGGCTTGGCCACAGAACATATTAAAGAGGTTAGAACGGCTATCGCGCGCAGTTAGTATCGGAACCGGTGTCGCCGCTCGTTCCTCTCCACATTTCCACATTTCTCGCGTAACGGTAGTAAAAACTTGTGTGCCTGGTGAATGGATATGCCTCCTTTAGACAGATTTGATGTCTGGCTTCTTAATCTGAACGTTATTGTGGCGCAAAAGGCATGTTTACGTTTTTCGGTCAGCGCGGGCGAGTACTAGCATGCGAGCGTTTGCTCATAACCGGCGGCGACACGTACCCTGCTCGCATCGCCATTCTACTTGTTCTGTGGGCTTGGCGGAGCACGCACTTTAAAAGTAGTTTATCTCTACCTATAGTCACACTCACACACCAAGAATATTACTAACAACTAAATACAAGATTTTAACTGTTTCTATGAGCCTTACAAAAATAAATGTCTGGGAAGGGGCAACGACTTCAAAATCAATGCATGTATATTATTAATAAACATTGAAATTGAAATTGAAATTAATGTCACCCAAGAATGCAGTTATATGGGTCGTCTGATATTTTTCGTCGTCCCAGAATTTACGTGACATGTCTGCAATAGAGAAACAGTTTATTCATAGCACTTGTGTCCTTATTTGAACGTATGGATATAAAAATTGTAAATATTAGGTATGCGTGAAGCGCTGGTGGCCTAGCGGTAAGAGCATGCGACTTTCAATCCGGAGGTCTCGGCTTCAAATCCCATACAAAATGAGACTTAAAGCAAACGCGTACGTCATGTCACGCAATCGAATGAAATGTAACACTGGTGTACTGACAACTCTTTTAAAAAGGTTTTTTAGAGATTAGGTTAGTTAATCATACTGTTTACATTCCCCAAAAAAGCCAGCTAACAATTTGTTACGTTGAAAGCTTTGTGATTGATCCAAC